>NC_073628.1:108414015-108717045 GCF_029407905.1 Bubalus kerabau | reverse complement strand
GGCAGAGAAGAAAGTTCTGGGAAGGAAATCTCACTTTCCTAGGTTTGGGCTCAAATTCCACACTGCAAAGCCCCATGTCCCAAATTACAATTCTCATACTTCCCACTCCAAGAGGCATGCCTGGAGCAAAATGCAAACTAATCAAGCTTCTCCATTGTCCCTGGCTCTACTAACATGGGGTCAAGGCTAGGTGTTCCAGAGAGACTAGAGCCATTGAAAGTTTGATGTCCCAACTCCAGGGCTTAAGATCTGATTTGGAGAAGCAATTAAAGGGTAAAGCAGTACTGGTTTGATAGTGTGGTCAAAACCTTTTGATCCGTAGTAGTAAAAAATGTGAGTGCTCACTCCCAGCGTAGTATTAGATTCATTCACATGAAAACTGTCATTTTTGTAGGATAAAAAAAAAAGTTCAATACCTTTGTGTAACCCAATATATGTTTATAAATTGCATACATTGGGTTGGCCAAAAAAGTTCGTTCTGTTTTTTTTATAAAATGTTAAAAACCTGAATAAAACCTTTTGGCCAACCATGCACCTCCACCAGATTTCATAACGAATATTAGAAAGGATTCGCTTCTTTCTTTTTTTGAAGAGATGGATTGAATAAAAAGAAGAGTTCTCAAACCTTCCTTTTGTATCCCAAACGATCTTGGTATGCCCTTAACCTTCCACCCCTGACTCACTAGATCACTGCTGCAGACAGAGAGGTCTCACCCCAGTCCCCAGAGGGACCTCCAAAAGTGATCATTTTAGCATGACATGCAAACCTTTAACCATCCTGCTGTCCCTCTCCCCTGGGGCCCCATGTGCAAACCGTCTGCAGGGGAAAGTTCTGGGCCCTCAGGTCAGACCACCTCAGTGACCCAAGGCCTGAAAATAGTTCCCAGCTAATCCCAGCCTAGCCTGGGTCACCATCTCAGGTGGGTGGTGGGGGGTATGAAAGGCAGCTACGGTGAGCAACTGGGTGGAGGACATGAAACCCAGGAGATCACCAGAAAAGCAACACAGGCCTTAGTCACAGCCTGTTCAGCCCTCCAGCTGTGGTCTGAGTCCACTCAGTAAACAAGCCAGCATCGCACCAGCTATGGGCCTCTTTGTCTGCATCTGTAGATTTAGGCATCAGACCAAACCCACGGGCTCCTCCCAGTAACAAACAGTTGGGTGAACATACAAATATCTCCATTCAACTCGTTGCTTGTTAATTTCTCTGAGTTGAGGAGCACAACACTTAAAACCCCTGTGCAAATCAATTCTGAGCCCATTTTAACAGGCTAGGCCCTTTGTATTTTCACATAGTTTCAGGTATAATATCTAGCATCCAGGGGGTTCATACCCATCACTTCTGGTCTGGAGGATCTCGGACCTGGTAACTGAATGTCCTGGACATGGAATAGGACGGAGCATGGGGGAGAGGAGCTGATGATTGTTATTTAATCTGGGAGGGGGTGGTCTGCAGCGTTCAGCAAAAAGGTAACACATTTAGAATCAACCCCTGTGATTCTTAAATTCAGAGAATCTTATCCTCTTCAATGGCTCCATCAGACATCTTGAGAGAGGCCATGGAAATCAAAGATCTTCTGGAAAGAAGGCCCCAACATCCTTTGAGATTTCCAGGATCTCTTTACAGTAATCAGAGGGAAGCCCTGCCAGCCACTGCACGGGTCTGGGCTTCAAATTACAAATAACATCTGAATATCACTTCAGGCAGAAGTCCCCATACAAACAGCTTGTTTCATATTCATGATGAATCCTAAAAGGAGAGGCTTCCCTGGTGGCTCAGATGGTAAAAACAAAAAGATACACACAGTGCAGTGTTGACTTATATATAGAAGAAATTCAGTAAAAGCCAATGATTACAGGAAAGAATAGACTCTTTGATGGCTTCAAGAAAGACTCAAAATTATGTTTAAAACATTATACACATATGGCAGAATCTGCTTTAAATAGAAATAGGAGAAAACACAAATTTGCATCCAAATACCATAGCCCAGGGAAGAATCTCAAAATCTCGTTTGATGGCACCTAATATATTCTGACACATCACTGAAGCTTATTATTCTCTGGGGTCTCTGGCTAATAGTTTTACACCAGAATTATAGTGCCTCCTTATTTAAGAAGAAGACCAAAGTCTTGACCTGAACGCTGAAAGTCAGGACATGCATTGCAGATCCCTCCAGAGAATGCAATTTTGTGTGAAGAGACAAGCTTAGGGTACCTATTTTATTTAAAATAAAACAAATGATGCTCAATTTTCAGAAATTATATTCAATCCATCATCAATCACCATTTATCCTGAAAAGCCACAATTGCACTTAAGTAATTTTTCAATGGAAGAAATGGAATCTGAATTTTATAAGTACTTGGATCATAGCTGACAAACTAACTTTGAAATGCCCTTCATTTTAAGAAAAGTGAACCCTCCTACACTGTTGGTAAGAAGGTAAAAGGGTGTAGCCACTGTGGAACATAGTATGGAAGTTCCTCAAAAAACTAAAAGTAGAGTCTCCATATAATCCAGCAATCCCACTCCTAAGTATATGTCTGGACAAAATTCCAGTTCAAAAAGATACATGCACCCTTGTGTTCATAGAAGCACTATTCACAATAGTCAAGACATGGATACAACCTGAACGTTCATCAACAGATGAATGGATACAGAAGACGCAGTATATATACACAGTGAAATGTTAGCCATAAAAAATAATGAAATAATGCCATTTGTAGCAACACGGATGGACCTAGAGATTATCATACTAAGTGAAGTAAGTCAGAAAGAGAAAGGCAAATATTATATGAAACCACTTGCATATGGAACCTAAGACACAAATCAACCTATCTATGAAGCAGAAACAAACTCACAGATACAGAGAACAGACTTATGGTTGCCAAGGGGTAGGGTGAGTGGTGGAGGAATGGAGTGGGAGTCTGGGGTTATCAGATGCAAATTATTTATATAGAATGAATGGACAACAAGGTCCTACTGTATAGCACAGGGAAATATATTCTTACTTTGTGATAAACCAGAATGGAAAAGAATATAAAAAAGAATGTATGTATGTATATAACTGAATCATTGTGTTGTATAGCAGAAATTAACACAATATTATAAATAAACTATACTTCAAATAAAAAATAAAATAGCCTCTATTTTAAAGTGGTCTGACTGTAGACAACTGGTTTGTAGCATACGTCATACTTGGTTCTCCATACAGGTTCAACAGCACCCAAGCTGGTCTATAGTAGAGGCTTTCTACTCCAAGATCAGTCCTCAATCATGACCTTGGATGTCACAGCAATATCAAATTGCCATAAAAGTTTCTTAGTATTTACTTTCAATTTCTGGACTTTTTGTCATGAACCAGTAACAGTTTTTAGACTACCAATTAGTCCACCAATGAATCAAGTACAACTCCCAACCCTATTTTTTTTTTTAACACATGACTTCATCCAATCATTCATTTACTCAGCAAATAGCAGCTGAGCATCACGCATGTACCAGACATCAGGGCTAGAGGAGTGAATGCTTCAGAGAAGGTCCCTCCCCAGACAAACACAAACATGCGATATAAATTCGGATTGTGACAACTGGTACTCAGAAACACAAAGCAGAGAAAGGGATGGAGAGAGGAGGACGGTAAGGATGCTATTCTGAGACACTCTGAGTAGTGGAAATGGTGAACATCTGAGTCAAGAAATGAACGAAACATGGGAGGGGGCTGTGTATGGTCCTGGGAGAATTTTGGTATTTGGAGGAAAAGTAAAAAGGCCAGTGTGCCTGGTGGAGAGAGTGAAAGAGAGAGGAGTTATGAAATAAGTATGCGTGGGACTTCCCTGGTGGTCCAGGGGTTAAGACTTTGCCTTCTAATGCAGAGCATGAGGGGTGAGCTCCTTGTTAGGGGACTGAAGTCCCACATGCCTTGAGGCCAAAAGATCAGAACATACACAACAGAAGCTATATGGTAACAAAGCCAATAAAGACTTTAAAAATGGTCCACATCAAAAAAAAAAAAAAATCTTAGAAAAAAAGAAAATTAGAATGCAGAAATGAGAGGTGGCTAGATCACATAAGGCCTTTAGATAAGAAGTCTGGTTAAGACTTTAGATTTTATTCTGTGTTATGAGGAGCTGTTAGAAGGTTTGGGGCAAGAAAGTAAGTTTGATGTGCAAAAAAAAGGTTGGATCCAGTTAAAGTGAATAAATTTATAGGAATGACACCCAAGGATCCTCATCTTATGACGTTCACACCCTGTGTAGACCTCTCCAACATAAAATAGGCCTGACCTTTGTAACTAATAGAATATTGCAGAAATGGAAGAGTGTGACTTCAGAGGTCAGTTCATAACAGGCCATGTAATTTCCTTCTTGCTTTTACTCTTGGGAAAAGACTGAAAGTCAGCTGCCATGTTGTGGAGATGCTCAGATGACCCTCTGGAGAAGTCCAGGCCCAGGGATTGAGCCCTCATTTCCTGCATTGGTTGGTGGATTTTTTACCACTGAGCCACTGGGGAAGACCATGGAAAAATCCACATGATGGATAACTGAGTCCTCCTAACAACCAGCACTGACCAGTCAGCCACATGAGTGAGCCGTCTTAGAAATGGATGGTTCAACATCAACCACCACTGTCCCTCACCACAGCCCAGCCGACATCTTGACTGTAACCTCTTGAGAGATTCTGAGCCAGAACCTCCCCACTAAGCAGCTCCCAAGTCTCCAGGCCATGGAAACTATGAGATAACATGAGGTCTTATAAGATGCTGACCTTTGAAGTAACTTGTTATGCAGCAACAGATAACTGATACAGGGAGTACTTTTGGAATCTTGGAGACTATTTTATCAATGCAACATAGAGGGTAAGGGGATTCTGAAAGAAAAGCTGACTGGTACACCAAGGTGAATAGCACTTTGAAAGGGTGCCAGCCCCAACCTATATCAGTGAGAATTCTAGAAATCAAGATGAAAGTTGCATCAGGGAGATAGAAGAGAATGCAGAGGTTGGCTGTCACCTGGAACACTTGGGAAAGCTCAGGGAAGATCCATTTTCCACTTAAAACGATCTCTAAAAAGAGAATAACCAGTCCTGGTTGGAGATAAGGCTGGAGAACTGTGAGTAGACCACTATTCATTCAAACAATATTTGCTGAGAACCAAGAATGTGGACAATATCATATGCTAACAAATATATGTAGAATCTAGAAAAATGGTATGGTGAACCTATTTTCAGGGCATGAATATAGATACAGATGTAGAGAACGGACCTGTGGTCACAGCAGAGGAAGGAGAAGGTGGGATGAACTGAGACAGTAGCAATGACATATATATGCTACCATGTATAAAGTGGATAGCTAGTGGGATGTGGCTGCATAGCACAGGGAGCTCAGCCTGGTGCTCTGTGATGACCTAGAGGGGTGGGAAGAGGGTGGGAGGGAGGCTCAAGAGGGAGGGGGCATAGCTGATCCATGCTATTGTACAGAAGAAACCAAAACAACATTGCAAAGCAATTATCCTCCAATTAAAAATTTTTTTAAATGTTTATGGAATAATAAAAACTTTTTTCTTTATGCTCAAAGAACAACAACAACAACAAAAAACAAGAACATGATAAGTGTCAGAAATGGAATAGGACACATCCCATTTGGATGGATGTTTCTGTCATGGGGGTCGGAGACACCAACAGTGATCAAATAATCCCACCAGCAACTAGGAGGTGCAGGTGGGCAAGTACATTGAAGGAGAAAAGGATATAAAAATATATGGCAGGGACATGAAAACTAGTTTGAGAAAGTTTTCCTGAAACTGAAATGTTTGAGTTGGATCTAAAGGAGATCTTCCTGAAAGGCTTCCTGAAAAAGTAATGTTTGAGCTGGATCTGAAGGACTAGGAGGATTAAGGGGCATTGACGGGGGGAGGAACATTCCAGCAGAGGGAGCAGCATGGAGGGAAGCCCAGAGGCCAAAAGGACAAAAAGGCCTTTGAGGAACCAAAGGCCAGTATGGTTGGATGCAGAGAGCAAAGGGAGTGAAACCAGAGAAGGCCAGGCAGTGGGCAGGGCCAGGCCAGGCCCAGCCTCATAGCATGTTAAGGATTCAGGTTCTTTCTTTTTAATATTTTTAAAAATTTATCTATTTTTTAATTGAAGGATAATTGCTTTGCAGAATTTTTTTTTGTTTTCTGTCAAACCTCAACATGAAGGATTGTTTTTTAACCTAGTAGCAATAGGAGACGGAGAAGGCAATGGCACCCCACTCCAGTACTCTTGCCTGGAAAATCCCATGGATGGAGGAGCCTGGTAGGCTGCAGCCCATAGGGTTGCGAAGAGTCAGACATGACTGAGCGACTTCACTTTCACTTTTCACTTTCATGCACTGGAGAAGGAAATGGCAACCCATTCCAGTGTTCTTGCCTGGAGAATCCCAGGGACGGGAGAGCCTGGTGGGCTGCCATCTATGGGGTCACACAGAGTCAGACACCACTGAAGTGACTTCGCAGCAGCAGCAGCAGCAGCAGCAATAGGAGACCAGAGAGTCCTGGTTCTGCCATTGGTTCCCACTAAGATCAACTGATGTTATATTGACTCTCCAATTCATTTTTGTGTTTTCTTCCCATCGTATCCATTTGGGACATCAACCAGTTCCCCAGATGAGATGATTGTTGGTTGACAATGGTAGAAGATGGTGTCCAAAGGAGGCTCAAATTGATGCTTTTGAATGTGGTGTTGGAGAAGACTCTTGAGAGTCCCTTGCACTGCAAGCAGATCAAACCTGTCAATTCTAAAGGAAATCAGTCCTGAATATTCATTGTAAGGATTGATGTTGAAGCTGAAACTCCAATACTTTGGCCATCTGATGCAAAGAACTGACTCACTGGAAAAGACTGATGCTGGGAAAGATTGAAGGCAGGAGGAGAAAGGGATGACAAAGGATGAGATGGTTGGATGGCATCACCGACTTAACAGATGTGAGTTTGAGCAAACTCTAGGAGTTGGTGATGGACAGAGAAGCCTGGCGTGCTGCAGTCAATGGGGTGGCAAAGAGTTGGACACGACTGAGAGACTTAACTGGAAAGGAGGTTCATCTGCGTTTGTGCTTACAGATCAGTGTGAGCTCTGAGTTACCAGCCCCACAGCTCCTCCAGAAATAACACTGGGGAGTCCAGGGAGGCAACTGTGGCCTGGCAGGATTGCTGCAAGGAGAGCAAACCAGTTAATCCTGAAGGAAATTAACCTTGAATATTCATTGGGAGGACTGATGCTGAAGCTCCAATACTTTGGCCTCCTGATGCAAAGAGCTGACTCATTGGGAAAGATCCTGATGCTGGAAAAGATTGAAGGCAAAAGGAGAAGGGGGTGACAGAGGATGAGATGGTTAGATAGAATCACTGACTCAATGAACATTAATTTGAGCAAACTCAGGAAGATAATGAAGAACAGGGGCACCTGGCGTGCTGCAGTCCAAGGGGTCGCAAACAGTCGGACACAACTGAACAACTGAACAACAACATCATTGCTCTGGGTTGGGGATTTGGATGAAATTCAGCCCACCTGTCATTATTCCACAGAGTCTCCTTCAGGATGAAGGCTGTGTCTCCAGACTTGCATTGTGCCTGAGAACTCAAACAAATATTTGCGTGCATCAACTTTCCTAAATTTGTCAGATGACGTTCAACATTACCTACGATGGATGTTAATTTTTCTTCAAAGCAAGCACAGTTTTCTTGGCTCTGAATGTGCATTCAGGAAATGGAAATGATCATTGCTTCAAGTGAACTGTTGCTCTGGAAAATTATAACATTTCATGCTGCTATGGGGACAGTCCACAACTATAGATTTGCATGCCAAGGCAATGTCATTGGGAAATCAACTGCGTGCTCAGATGCTCAATCATTTCTGACTCTTTACAACCCCATGAACTAGCTCATCAGGCTCCTCTGTCCGTGAGATTCTCCAGGCAAGAATACTGGAGTGGGTTGCCCTTTCTTTCTTTAGGAGATCTTCCTGACCCAGGGATTAAACCCCTGTCTTCTGTGTCTACAGCATTACAGGCAAATTCTTTACCACTAAGTCACCTGAGGGGCTGGGAAATCATGGGGTTGTATTGAAAGGACTTTGACATTGTCAGCAACCATTAAAGCAACAAGCCTGGTTGTCAGAGGGGGAAGAGGGACCCAGAAGCTACACCATGTGGTGCCAAGTCTTCCTGGTTCCCAACTCCTTGGTGATCATCTCCAAACTCTGGGAGCAGATACCATGGGATGAACGCTGCTGTAGCCAGTGAGGACAGTTTGATCCATAATGAGATACTGCACCTTCCTCTGGCCATTGTCACTGCACAGACTTGTCATCTATAAAGAGAATGGGTCATCTGTGACTGATTCCCCAACATCCATTATCTCTGAACAGTCATTCTAGGTCAATCTCAGAGCTCAGTTTCCTGGTCAGTGACTGATTTAGAACAGCTGTGCTGTGCTCAGTCTCTCATCGTGTCCAACTCTTTGTGACCCTATTGACTGTAGCCACCAGGCTCTTCTGTGCATGGGATTGTTCAGGCAAGAATAGGTTGCCATTTCCTTTGCCAAGTGATCTTTCCAACCCAGGGATCGAACCTAAGTCTGCTGTGTTTCCTGCATTGGCAGGCAGATTCTTTACAACCGAGCCACCTGGGAAGTCCCTGATATAGAACAGGTGGGAAAATTCCAGACTCCAGAGAAGACAGAGCAGGTCTTCTGGGGCTGGGGCCCTCGG
Source organism: Bubalus kerabau (assembly GCF_029407905.1). Classification (NCBI taxonomy): domain Eukaryota; kingdom Metazoa; phylum Chordata; class Mammalia; order Artiodactyla; family Bovidae; genus Bubalus; species Bubalus kerabau. Next base: position 108,708,305 of record NC_073628.1, on the reverse strand, counting down.
GATAAGGAGCTTTATTTCTGAGACTCCATTTCTTCATCTGCATCTTCCTTAAAGAGCTGTTTTCGAGGATTAGTTTCCTGCTTATTAAGAAGTTTTTACTAAAAGGGGTCGTTTCCCTAGAACAGTGACTTATAAACTTTTTGATCTCAGGACCACTTAGTATTAAAATATTATTTAAAACCAAATACCTTTTGTTTAGACTTCCCAGGTGGCACTAGTGGTAAAGAACCTGCCTCCTGATGCAGAAGATGTAAGAGATGGGGGTTCGATCCCTGGGTGGTGAAGAACCCCTGGAGTAGCAACCCACTCCAGTATTCTTGTCTGGAGAATCCCATGGACAGAGGAGCCTTTTGGGCTACAGTCTGTAGGGTTGCAAAGAGTCAGACATGACTGAAGTGACAACACACACATTCATTTCAAAATACAGTTTAAAAAAACATGATATAGTAATGTAGTTTAATGAAAAATAACTATATATTCCAAGACGAAAACAATTTTGTGAGGAGCGACATTGTTTTTCATTTTTGCAAATCTCCTAATGTCTGATATAACAGAAGACAGCTGGACTTTCATATTTGCTTCCAAATTCAAGCTGTAGGTTCGGCGTTGAAGTACATGAAGAAAATCACACAGATAAGTGAGAAAACAGAGCCCCTGCCTCTTAAGAGGCTTCCAGGATCCCTCAGAAATTCTTGGACCACATCCTAGTATGCTCAGAATCACTACTCTAAAAAACCAAATATCCACGAGTTGATCCAGAGACAAGGTACTGTGTTTGCTAGAAGAGAAATCTTCCAGATAGGATTTGAAACCGAGGGTAGTCATCAGTTAGATCTATTAAACTCGAACTTGCTTAATAAATAATGGACTATAACCTGCCTTTATTCATTGGGTTCACTTTAATTGTTGTACAAATATTTGCATGTCCTCCAAGCCTCATGTAGCCAAAACAATAAGATGTTTGCTGGAGTTGTTTCTCAGGAACTTGGAGTCAGCTGTGTCCAGTTTGAGCTTCAGCCTGTTGAGTCTGGTTAGGACTACTGACCCTCCAACTGGTCTTGCCCAACAATCCAACCTCAGAACATTTTAACACCCCATTTTCTGAACATCCATCGCATGAAGAAGCCTGTAGCTCAGTTGCACCTGTGCAGAAAGACAATAACCTCACCATTCTCTTATTTCCAATCACCTTTCCCCTGAATCTTTATCCCACTAGTGTTCTGAACCCCAAGCTCTGAGGGAGACAGATTTGAGATTTATTCTCTCATCTCTTCACTTGGCTGCCTTATAAGTTAGACCCTTTCTCTGCCACAAATCTCAGGGTCTCAGCATCTGTCTTTCTGTACATCAGGCGAACAAACCTGATTGGTTAACCACGTAAGTTGGCTGTCCAGTCACAGAACAGGAGTCTGGGGATTTTAAAAATTCATTTGTCAATAGACTTCCATGCTGTTTAGGCTTCCATTTAGTTTAGAACATACACTGACATTCTGATGGACGGTGCCTGTGGTACCCTGACAACTGACTCAAGGAATCACAGGATCTCAGAGTCTAAAGGACTCTAGAATTCTCTGCCAGTTCTGTGTCCTATCTTGTAGTTCAGGTTCTGTTCAAGCACCTCCCCTAAAAGGACGTTTGCTGCTCATGGGACAGTTCAAAGAAGCAATGGGATTGGGACTCACCTGACCAGAGTCTTAACCTACCATTAAGGAACTTCCCAAGATCACACAGTTCATTGTTGACACAACCCAGTGTTTCCTTACTTTGTATGTTAACTGTTTTTGAGCCCAGTTTATAAAATCATTTGTCTTTGTATGTGTCTACATTGAAGAAATATTTCCTTCTGGAAATAAACCAACCACTTAGTTTTGCATGGTATAATTTAAGCAGCCACAGCAAGTCTAGGAGCTGAGGGACACTTCTACTAAATGAACTGTTTGAATTGGCTTGTTAAGTTAAAGACAAGCATGGTTTCCAAATCAAATGTTTCTTTAGTGTGTATTGAAGTCCCTGCAGCTCATATGGCCAGTTGGAGCACTCCCACCTGTCTTTGAAAGGCCCTTCCCTTAACCCCTTGCAAAAGTCACTGTCGGGAGCAGTGGGCAGGAAACTTCCTGTCCAGAAGGTCCATCCAGTGGTGAGATATTGATCTTTTTGGCAAAGAGCCTCAATGATTCTGTTTTACTTTTTACATTTTTATTATAAAAGTTTTCATAACAAAAGCATAATGAATGGGATAAACCCCCATAGACTCTTTCCTCCAATTTAGTAATTAGCACTTATGTTTCATTGCACTTGCTTTATCAAACCATTCTTTATCCCTCCCTTCTTCCTTTTCTTCTTTCCTTCCTCTCTTTCTTCCCCACTTTGGTATTTAAATCTTATCCTCAATACTCTGTCATTTTGCCTTGAAAAATTTCTGTAGATATTTCTAAAATATAAGGCCATTTTCCCACAACACCATCATGTCATTTAACTTACACATTCCTTAGATGTATTAGTCTATTTATACTCTAATTTCTCCACTCATTGTCTCCGATGTCCTATGGCTCTTAAGTTCTTTTTAAATCTGGAACAGCCACTACCTCTTCCCTCTGTTCTTCTTATGCCCTTGACTTGTTTTAGAAACTGGACCAGTTTTTCTATAGGATGCCCCACATTCTACATTTCTTTCATTTTTTAATTCTGAAGTCCTTTAACATATTGGTCTGTCCCTTGTTTCTCCTGTAAACTAAAGATGAGGTCTAAAGTCTTGATTAGATTCTTTGGCAAGAATATCTCACAGTGGTACTTTCTATTGTATTCTATTTATGGATGTACTTTCTATTTTATCTCATACCATCCAATCTGGTTGTGCTACATTTAGTGATGCAGTCTGATCCCTCCATTGTAAACTTCCCTGTCAATCATTCTCCATTAGGTTTTGCATCAATTCAATTTCTGGGCCAATTATACAATTAGAAGTTGAAAATAGTTATTTTTTTCTACCACTTAAATTCAATTATTCCTTCTAAGTTTGTTAGCTGGGATTCTCCTGCAAAAAGAACTTTTCCTCATCATCTAGAGCTATTTAGGAACCTGAAAATGCAGTTCATATAGAACAAGCAGGATAAATGCTTATTTCTTTCCTTTTAATGATCAACTCTCAGAGTAAGGAGTTTGCTCTGGTCTATAACAAATACCAGACTGCATTAACTAGCTATAACAAATACCACAGACTGAGTTAACTAGCAGACACATATTTTTTTACAGTTCTGGAAGCTGCAAAGTCCAAGATCAGATTCAGTATCTGGTGAGGACCCTGTTCCTGGCCTGTAGACAGCCACCTTCTTGCTGTGTACTCACATGATGGAGTGAAACAGAGGGAGCTCTGGTCCCTTCCTGTTTTTGTGCCATGCTGTGCTCAGCCACTCAGTCATGTCCAACTTTCCAGTCCATGGGGATTCTCCAGGCAAGAATACTGGAGTGGGTTTCCATGCCATGCCTTTCTCTGGGGGATCTTCCCAACTCAGATATCGAACCCAAGTCTCCCACGTTGCAGACGTATTCTTTATTGTCTGAGCCACCAGGGAAGCCCAAGAATACTGGAGTGGGTAGCCTATCCCTTCTTCAGGGGATCATCCCAACCCAGGGATTGAACTGGGATCTCCTGTTCTTAAAAGGACACTAATCCCACCATGGGGGCTCCACCTTTATGACCTCAACTAAACCTGAGTTCCTCTCAAAGTCTCCACCTCCAAAACTTTCACATTAGGGGTTAGGGTTTCAACATATAAATTTGGGGAAATACAAACCTTTGGTCCATAACAGTGTGATGCCCCAGCTACCAGTAGTGGCTTCAGTGAATTTTGTAGAGCTACTATTTCCATTCTTTATTCTCGCTCTGATTTTATTGTGAACCCATTGATTCATATATATATATATACATATATATATATGTATATATATATATTTGTTTGTTTGTTAAGTTGTAGCATGTGGGATCTAGCTCCCTGATCAGGGATCAAACCTTGGCCCCTGCATTGGGAGCCTGGAGTCTTAGCCACTGGACTGTCAGGGAAGTCCCTCATTGTGGTTTTAATTTATGCTTCTCTACTGACATGATATTGAGCATCTTTTTATATACTTCTTTGATATCTATACATCTTCTTTGGTGACTTGAATGTTTAAATCTTTTGCTCATGTTGAACTGGATTGTTTGTCCTATTATTGAGTTTTTTAAAAAGTTTTCTTTGTACACTCTAGGTACAAGTCTTCAAAAAAATTTTTTTTTAATTCTGGCTATGCTGGAATGGGAAAGACTAGAGATCTCTTCAAGAAAATCAGAGATACCAAGGGAACATTTCATGCAAAGATGGGCTTGATAAAGGACAGAAATGGTAGAGACCTAACAGAAGCAGAATATATTAAGAAGAGGTGGCAAGAATACACAGAAGAACTGTACAAAAAAGATCTTCACGACCCAGATAATCATGATGGTGTGATCACTGACCTAGAGCCAGACATCCTGGAATGTGAAGTCAAGTGGGCCTTAGAAAGCATCACTACGAACAAAGCTAGTGGAGGTGATGGAATTCCAGTTGAGCTCTTTCAAATCCTGAAAGATGATGCTGTGAAAGTGCTGCACTCAATATGCCAGCAAATTTGGAAAACTCAGCAGTGGCCACAGGACTGGAAAAGGTCAGTTTTCATTCTGATCCCAAAGAAAGGCAATGCCAAAGAATATTCAAACTACCACACAATTGCACTCTTCTCACACTCTAGCAAAGCAATGCTCAAAATTCTCCAAGCCAGCCTTCAGCAATACATGAACCATGAGCTTCCAGATGTTCAAGCTGGTTTTAGAAAAGGCAGAGGAACAAGAGATCAAATTGCCAACAACCACTGGATCATCAAAAAAGCGAGAGAGTTCCAGAAAAACATCAAATTCTGCTTTATAGACTATGCTAAAGTCTTTGACTGTGTGGATTACAATAAACTGTGGGAAATTCTGAAAGAGATGGGCATATCAGACCACCTGACCTGCCTCTTAAGAAACCTATATGCAGGTCAGGAAGCAACAGTTAGAACTGGACATGGAACGACTGGTTCCAAATAAGAAAAGGAGTATGTCAAGGCTGTATACTGTCACCCTGTTTATTTAACTTCTATGCAGAGTGCATCATGAGAAACGCTGGGCTGAATGAAGCACAAGCTGGAATTAAGATTGCCGGGAGAAATATCAGTAACCTCAGATACGCAGATGACACCACCCTTATGGCAGAAAGTGAAGAAGAACTAAAGAGCCTCTTGACAAAAGTGAAAGAGGAGAGTGCAAAAGCTGGCTTAAAGCTCAACATTCATAAAACTGAGATCATGGCATCCAGTCCCATCACTTCATGGCAGGTAGATGGGGAAACAGTGGAAACAGTGGCTGACTTTATTTTTGGGGGCTCCAAAATCACTGCAGATGGTGATTGCAGCCATGAAATTAAAAGACACTTACTCCTTGGAAGGAAAGTTATGACCAACCTAGACAGAATATTAAAAAGCAGAGACATTACTTTGTCAACAAAGGTCCATCTAGTCAAGGCTATGGTTTTTCCAGTAGTCATGTATGGATGTGAGAGTTGGACTACAAAGAAAGCTGGGCTCCAAAGAATTGATGCTTTTGAACTGTGGTGTTGGAGAAAACTCTTGAGAGTCCCTTGGACTGCAAGGAGAAACCAGTCCATCCTAAAGAAGATCAGTCCTGGGTGTTCATTGGTAGGACTAATGTTGAAGCTGAAACTCCAATACTTTGGCTACCTGATGCGAAGAGCTGACTCATTTGAAAAGACCCAGATGCTGGGAAAGATGGAGGGCAGGAGGAGAAGGGGATGATAGAGGATGAGATGGTTGGATGGCATCACCGACCCAATGGACATGGGTTTGGGTGGACTCAAGGAGTTGGTGATGGACAGGGAGGCCTTGTGTGCTACGGTTCATGGGGTCACAAAGAGTTGGACACGACTGAGCGCCTGAACTGATGCTGGGTCTTTGTTGCAGCACTCAGGCTTTCTCTAGGTGTGGAGCACAGGCTCTAGAGCACACCTGCCTAGTAGCTAAGGCACACAAGCTTAGTTGCCCTGCAGCATGTGGGATATTAGTTCCCCAACTGGGGATCAAACTCAAGTCCCCTGCGTTGGAAGGCAGATTCTTAACCATGGACCACAAGGGAAGTTGCCTAATATATTTATTTTGTGTTAATCGGTTGTAGTCGTTATTCTTTCTGACACAAAGATTGTCCCATTTCAGGCCACGGCAACCTCACAAACTGAGTTTTTGACATGGCCCCGTTAGTCTTTAATGACATCCTTTATTCTGGCATGAGAAGCCCCAGAATCAACTCAAACATTTCCTGCTTCAAATTTGAACTCAGCCATTTCTCTACAAAACCTTGTTTGTTTTAGCAGGAAATGGCATGTTCATTGTATTGAGCTGTTATGCTTCTGTTAATTTATTTAGGAAATACATATTTTTCAAAGAGAAAAAGCCTAAAATATTCACAGTGATTTTTCTGCTTCAAATTTAACATCATTGGGGTTTTTCTTAACTTCTTTGATTTTATATTTGTGTGTCTTTGCTGTTATACTATAAATCTTCATTCCTAAGAACAATTTTTATTGCTGCAATGACTCATTAAAATATGATACACATATAATAATTTCTTAATTTCAATGCCAATATTGCTATTAACAAGATTATTGAATGAAGTTTACATTTTCTTTGCAGTTTGATTTTTTGACCTTAGAATATATCCCAATAATGATGTACAGTTCAAATGTTACATTCAAAAGTGACTTGAAGTAGCTCTAATATTTTTGTGATACGACATCAAGTTGACATGTAATTTAGTGCTAGTTTTTATTTGTTTTCAATTTTTAAGGAATGCTTCTTCCCACTGCCCCTCTCTCCTTTTGATTTAATTTTCTTTTTTGAATTTGTAAAATAATTCCTGATTCCAACCTCAAAGCTTTCTAGCAAGATATATTCAGAGAAGCCTCATTTCCTTTCCTGTTTCTGCCTCTCATTCCCCATTCTTCCCAATATTTCTCCCGTTATTTGTCCTTCTTGCTTTGAAAAGGCAAGAAAATACAAGAAAGCATTTGTGTGCATGTGTATTTCCTCCCCACCTTCACTCAAAAGGTGATATACTAGGACGTCCTTGGTGGTCCAGTGGTTAAGAATCCATCTTGCAAAGTAGAAGATTGCAATGCAATGCAAAACTAAGATTCCACCTGCTGAATCTGAGCATCATAACTACTGAGCCCACGTGCCACAACGGAAGATACTGCATGAGGTGACAAAGATCCTGCATGCCACAACTAAGCCCCAATGCAGCCAAATAAATAAATAGATATTGTTTAATGTGCTATACTAGATACACTGTTTTTCAGGTGATATTTTCATTTCTTTTGCCAATGTATCTTGGATAGCCCTCCATATATATGTATATTGAGATGTTGCCTCATCATTTTCATGATATGTTGTGCTCCATTGTCTGGGTTTTTCATAATTTAGTCAAACATTTCCTTATCGATGGGTATTGGGTTGTTTCCAATCTTTTACATTATAAAGAATATTGCAATGAATAACATAAACATGTCATTTTGTTTGTTTGCAAATATATCACCAGAATTCTTAGAGTATATTTTTCTAGGAATATATAAATATATATATGCAATAAATATACTTTATAAATAAATTTATAGTTTATTTATATTTATATTTTATATTTATAAAATATTTTCTATTTATATTAAATTAAATATTTATCTAATAAAATATTTATAAATATATATTTCTAGGAGTAAATATATTCCTAGAAACAGAATTGCTGCATCAGGGGATAAATGCATATGGAATTTTGCTAGATACTGTCAAATGGTTCTCCATCTACCAAGAATATAAGACAATTCCAATTTTCCCCACACATCTGCCTATGGTGTCTGTTGTCAAAGTTTTCACTTTTTGTCAGTTCGATAGGTGAGAAATGTTATCACAGTGTGGTTTTCTCATTTTATGAGTCAGGCTGAGCATCTTTTCACATCTTTAAAGACCATTCACTTTTCATTTTCTATGAACTGTTTGAAGCTTTCATCCATTAAAGTAAAAATCACTGGAAGCTCCCTGGCAGTTCAGTGGTTAGGATTCAGCCCTTTGACTGCCATGGCCTGGGTTCAATCCCTGGATGGCAAACGGAGCTCCCACAACCTGCGTGGCATGGTCAAAATAAAGATAAAAAAATAAAATAAAAATCACTCCTTTTCTTCTCAACTTTTGGAATTTCTCTCTATAAATTTTTTTATCTGTGATATAGGTTGCAACTATTTTTCCCTGTCTGTTATTTGTTTTTTGGATTTGCTTATACTATTTTCATCTTTTAAGAAGTCTTTAGTTTGTTTTGGGTAGTTGAATTCACAGTCTTTTTTTTCCTATTGCTTCTGGATTCCAAGTCATAATTAATAAGGTTTTTCTCCCCTTCTACATTACAAAGGAGTTCACCTACTTCTTTTCTTGCATTTACATAATTTAATTTATAATTTAGATCTTTGGTTCACATGGAAATTATCTTGACATACTACATGAGTGACAATATTTTCCTAGGGTCTGTGATTGATTATGTTTTCAACTCAGTTGAAATGATAGATGTTCTGATTCATTGGATATTCATCATTAACATAAGATAATATCCTTTTCCAAATTTTCAGCACCTTGTCATTGATAGGTTAAAATTCAAGAATATCTAAAAGTTACAAGTCAACATTATGGGGGAGAATTGTTAGCTTCTTTTTATCCTGTCATTTTAGAGCTTTTTAACTGTACTAGTTACATTTTTATCTCAATACCAGTGCAATGCATAATGTTATACAGGAAGCCAGGAAGAGAAAACTATTCTTCTCAGCCAAGCTGCTGAGACCATCTGCTTCCCCTCGATTTTGGATGCAGTATCATATACCAGATACAGCTGGGGATAGAAGAATCTAATATTTGCTATTGACACACACAGTGGCTCACACATGTCACAAAACATTGCCCCTAAAGGACTTCCTTGGTGGCCCAGTGGTTAACATTCTGTGTTTCAAATGCAGGGGGCATAGGTTCAATCTCTGCTCAGGAAAATAAGATTCCTCATGCCACACAACATGGCCAAAAATAGTAGTAATAATTGGCCCTGAGAACATTTTCTGTCTTGTAACCCCATCGGAGGAATTGCTCTAAGTTACTTTTACTAATGCTGAAGTTGACACTTTAGATACATTAATTCAGAATAATCATGCAATGGATATTTCTGAACTTGGTTCAGTGATTTTTAAAGAATTTATAATGATGATAGCATAATAAAATGAAACTCGATTTGTGAAAATTTCCTAAGTATTTTGAAAGGTGATATATGCATTTAACTCAAACAGAAATGGAATTGTCAGCAAATTTTTATCAACAGCCGAAACTTTTCTTCTGCACGTTTTTGTCGTAAAATCTGTGATTCTTCACCTCTTGAAGATAACTGAGGTTATCAGCAGATTGCAGAGCATGAACCTCTGTGTTGTTTTCTCAGGAATGGTGAAAGACCCCACATTTGCCAAACACTTTCAGTGGCCTCAGTAAGGTGGCTGAACCACAGCCATAGACTTCAAGGAAGTGCATCTGTCTAAGAAAAAACCAAAATGTCAGCCTTAGGGACTTCCCTGATGGTCCAGTAGTTAAAACTCTGCCCTTCCACTGCAGGGGCGCAGATTTGATCCCTAGTCAGGGATCTCCTGTATGCCATGAGGCATGGCCAAAAAAAAATAGTCTTGGCCTGATTCATGCTATCCTCTATTCAACCAAACCAGCTATGGAATTAAAGTTAAGTAATGCATTGATTACCAGTAAAGTGATTGATGGTGAAGGAACAGAGTGAAAGAGCCAGCTTAAAACTCAGCATCCAAAAAATGAAGATCATGGCATCCGGCCCCATTGTTCATGGCAAACAGAAAGGGAGGAGGTGGAAATAGTGGCAGATTTCCTCTTCTTGGGCTCTAAAATCACTATAGATGGTGACTGCAGCCATGAAATCAGAAGTTTGCTTCTTGGCAGGAAAGCTATGATAAACCTAGACAGTGTGTTGTAAAGCAGAGACACTACTCTGCCAACAAAGGTCTGTATAGTCAAAGGCTATGGTCTTCCCCAGTGGCTCAGATGGTAAAGTGTCTGCCCGCAATTCGGGAGACCTGGGTTCCATCCCTGGGTCAGGAAGATCCACCCTTCCAGACAGACAGGGTGCTGCAGTCCATGGGGTAGCAAAAAGTTGGACATGACTGGGTGACTGAAAAACAACAAAAGTGATTGTTAACTAAAAATGACATTAGTGAGTGGGTAGAAAGATCACCCCACAAAAAGATATCACAAGGAAGGCAATAATAAACAAAAGAAATAATTGGAAACAAATATTTAGAGAGAATCAATAAAACCAAAAATTAGTTCTTTAAAAAATGTATAACATTGACAAACTTCTGTGATTTGGAAAAAAAAAAAGAGAGAGAGAGAGAGAATTCACAAATAACCAATATCTGGAATCAAAAGGAAATGATACACTGGGAATTTCCTGGCAGTCCAGCAGTTAGGACTCCATGCTCTTCTCTGCTGAGGGCCTGGGCTTAATTCCTGGTCTGTGATCCCACAAGCTTCAGGCCACATTGCCTCCCAAAAGGGTACCCTATCAGTGTCACAGACATTAAACAGAAAATAAGATATGATACACAAAAGTATGGCAATAAATTTGAATATTTACACAAAATGGACAAATTCTTAATAAAAGAATAGCAAAATTGACTTAAAGGGACCATACGTCCAGTTATAAAATAAATAGGTCTTCCCTGGTGACTTAGATGGTTAAGAATCTGCCTGCAATGCAGGAGACCTGGGTTCCATCCCTGGGTTGGGAAGATCCCATGGAGGAGGGCATGGCAACCCATTCCAGTATTCTTGCCTGGAGATCTCCATGGACAGAGGATCCTAGCGGGCTACAGTCCATGGGGTCATAAAGAGTCGGACACGATTGAGTGACTAAGCACATAAAATAAAAAAGTCACAGGAATGTAATGTAGAGCACAGGAGATATGTGTGCTCAGCCTTTCAGTCATATCAGCCTCTTTGTGACCCCCTGGACTGTAGCCCACCAGACTCCTCTGTCCATGGAATTTTCCAGGCAGGAATACTGGAGTGGGTTGCTTTTCCTCCTCCAAGGGATCTTCCCGACCCAGGGATTAAACCCACGTCCCCTGCATCTCCTGCACTGGCAGAAGGATTCTTTTACTGAGCCTCCTGGGAAGCCCACAGGGGATATAGTCAACATTGTATTTGTTATAGAGGGTATAATCTATAAAAATACAAATCAATTTGTTGCACACCTGAAACTAACATAATATTGTAAGTCAACTATAGTTCAGTAGATTTATTGTAAAAGAACAGGAAATACAGCACCTGAAAGTTTCTACAACCATTGAAGAAACTGAATTGGGGGTAAGAATTTTTTCCATTAAAAATTCCAGACTCATAGTTCTAATGAAGTGGATGAACCTAGAGCCTATTATGCAGAGTGAAGAAAGTCAGAAAGAGAAAGACAAATATCATATATTAACACATATATATGGAATCTAGAAAGATAGTAACAATGACCCTACTTGCAGGGCAGCAAAGGAGACGCAGACATAGAGAACAGACTTTTGGACACAGTGAGGAAAGAAGAGAGTGGGACAACTTCAGAAAATAGCACTGAAACATATACCTTACCATATGTAAAACAGATACCCAGTAAGGAGTTTGATATATGATGCAGGGAGCCCAAAGCCAGTGCTCTGTGACAACCCAGAGGCATGCGATGAGGAAGCAGGTGAGAGGGAGGTTCAAGGTGGGCCACATATGTATACCCGTGGCCGATTCATGTTGATGTATTGCAGAAGCCAATATTATAAAGTAATTATCCTCTAATTAAAATAGTTTTGAAAAGGAAAAAAAAATTCCTGACTCGGCTCTCCTGGTGACCTTCACCAAACTCTCATACAAGACATTATTCTAATCTCACACACATTCTTTCAAAGAAAAGAGAATTTGCCAACCCTATTTTGTGAGGCTAGCATAACTTCAATACTAAACCCAAAGAAGACAGACAAGAAAGAAAGAAAATAAGCCAGTCAATCTATTCTTGAACCTGAAGACAAAAATTCTATTAAAAATCATTAACAAACCAAAACAAGCATTCTATTTAAAATGGATAAAAGAACCAAGTAGAGTTTATTTTTTTATACCAGGAATGTTAATTTGGGTTATCCTTTAAAAAATTAATGAATGCATTCACAACATCAGAAAGTAAAGGAGAAACATCAAATATTGGTTCAATAAATGCAAAAAAGCATTTGATAAAACTGAATACATATTAATGACAAAATTCAGAAAACTAAAAACCTACAGAAAAGGCATTAATAGTGAAATGGTGAAAAGTCTTCGTTTGCTATCAGGGACAAGACAAAGATCCCTGCTCTAATCATTACTACTCAACATTGTAAAGGAGTCCAGAAATACACAGTAAGGCAATAAAAAGAAACATACAGTGAGTTAGGAAAATATAAATAGGAAACAGAGGAAGAATAACCCTCTGGTATTGGATTGAGAGCCTAATGGTGAATTCATATGAAAATAACATAAATGCTAATTGTATCATATGTGTTTGTTTATCAATATTTATTTTTGTCATTGTTCAGTCTCTCAGTCGTGTCCAACTCTTGGACACCAGGCTTCCCTGTCCATCACCATCCCCCAGAGCTTGCTCAAACTCATGTCCGTTGAGTTGGTGATGCCATCCAACCATTTCATCCTCTGTTGTCCCCTTCTCCTCCTGCCCTCAATCTTTCCCAGCATCCAGGTCTTTTCTAATGAGTCAGCTCTTCGCATAAGGTGGCCAAAATACTGTGGCTTCAACTTCTGTTTCAGTCCTCCCAATAAATATTCAGGACTGATTTCCTTTAGGATCGTCTGGTTTGATCCAAGGACTCTTAAGAGTCTTCTCCAGCAACACACTTCCAAAGCATCAATTCTTTGGCACTCAGCCTTCTTTATGGTCCAACTCTCACATCCATACATGACTACTGAAAAAAACATAGCTTTGACTAGATGGATCTTTGCTGGCAAAGTAATGTCTCTGCTTTTTAATATGCTGTCCAGGTTGGTCGTAGCTTTTCTTTCAAGGAGCAAGCGTGTTTTAATTTCATGGCTGCAATCACCATCTGCAGATATTTTGGAGCCCAAGAAAATAAAATCTGTCACTATTGCCATTGTTTCCCCATCTATTTGCCATGAAGTGATGGAATCAGATGCCATGGTCTTAGTTTTTTGAATGCTGAGTTTTAAGCCAGCTTTTTCACTCTCCTCTTTCACTTTCGTCAAGAGACTCTTTAGTTCCTCTTCACTTTCTGCCATAAGGGTGGTGTCATCTGCATATCTGAGGTTATTGATAGTTCTCCCAGCAGTCTTGATTCCAGCTTGTGCTTCATCTAGCCCAATATTTTGCATGATGTACTCTGCATATAAATTAAATAAGCAGAATGATAATATATTGCCTTGTCATACTCCTTTCCCAATTTTGAACCAGTCTGTCATTTCATATCCAGTTATAACTGTTGCTTCTTGACCTGTATACAGGTTTTTCAGGAGGTAAGTAAGGTGGTCTGTTATTTCCATCTCTTTAAGAAGTTTCCACAGTTTGTTGTGATCCACACAGTCAAAAGTTTTAGTGTAGTCAGTGAAGCAGAAGTAGATGTTTTTCTGGAATTCTCTTGCTTTTCCTATGATCCAACAGATATTGGCAGCTTGATATATATATATATAATTATATATTTAAATCGGGCTTCCCTGGTGGCTCAGTGGTAAAGAATCTGCCTGCTAATGCAGGAGTTGTGGGTTCAATCCTTGAGTCGGGAAGTTTTCCTGGAGAAGGAAATGGCAAGCTACTCCAGTATTCTTGCTTGGGAAATCCCATTGACAGAGGAGCCTGGTGGGCTACAGTTCATGGGGTCGCAGAGTCATGACTTAGCGACTGAGTACACACACATACATTTATATGAATGTCAAATTGTAAAATAAAAAGAGTCCTGGCTATCTAGCCTTGTGGTTTCCTTCAAGGAGGACTTTAACCACACAAATTTGGGGGTTAATTTTTTTTTTCAGTTTTTGAAAGATTTTGTTTTTAGAACAGCTTCACGTCACAGCAAAACTGAGCAGAAGTACAGGGATTCCTCATATAGCACCTGTCCTCATGCATGCATAGCCTTTCCCCTTTATCAGCGTCCAGAGGGACACAGTTGTTAAAACTGATGAACCCACCCAGGCACGTCATAGGTCCATAGTTATGTTATGATTCACTCTTGGTATTGAATCTTCTGTGGGCTTGGAAAAATGTACAACGGTATGTGTTTGTTGTTGTTTAGTTGCTCAATCGTGTCCGACTCTTTGTAACCCCATAGGCTGTAGCCCACCAGGCTTCCGTGTCTGTGGGATCTCTCAGGCAAGAATACTGGAGTGGGTTATCATTTCCTTCTCCAAATGACACATATCCACCATTGTAATATCATACAGAGTAGCTTCACTGCCTAAAAATCCTCTGAGCTCTCCCTAGTCATCTGTGCCTCCTAAACACTGTCAATCACTGATCATTTTACTGTCTTTTCATAGTTTTGCACTTTACAAGCATACTTGGGGATTGATATTTTTTTAGATTGCCTTTGTCTTTAAGATCTTTTTGTTGTTCAGTCGCTCAGTTGCATCCAACTCTTTGCGACCCCGTGGACTGCAGCATGTCAGGCTTCCCTGTCCTTTACCATCTCTAGCCAAAACAAATCACTATGTGTAAAATTCAAGAGTAATAAAAATAAGTTTCTGTCTTAGAAATGATAATGAAATCAGAAACTTCTAGTGTTGAAAGAGACTTTATAGTTTGTCTCGTTGATAAGGAAATCTTTTCTGTTTGTAAGTGCAGCTGGGGGTGGCAGGCTTGGAAGACCTGCTTCCTCCACACTGGAAATAACATAAGGGCATGATGTCAAACAAAGAGGAATGACCCACTTAGGGTGACTGATCTGGGCTGATTCAACGTAATTGCATGTTTACTAAATGGTATCCTAGCACCAGCTAGTGGCAAGAATTAATGAAAACATTAATTGCCAGGGAAAATAGAAAGACATTTGTCAAAAGGAAATCTAACAGTTTCTCAACCATTTTTAGGTGCCTTTTATAGTACATAGAAAGGGAAAAAGTGGAAACAGTGACAGATTTTATCTTCTTGGGCTCCAAAATAACTGCAGATGGTGACTGCAGCCATGAAATTCAAAGATGCTTGCTCCTTGGAAGGAAAGCTATGACAAGTCTAGACAGCACATTAAAAAGCAGAGACATCTCTTGCTGATAAAGGTCCATATAGTCAAAGCTTTGGTTTTTCCAGTAGTTATGTACAGCTGTGAGAGTTGGACCATAAAGAATTGATGCTTTGGAAGTCTGGTGCTGGAGAAGACTCTTGAGAGTCCCTTGGACAACAGGAAGATCCAACTAGTCAATCCTAAAGGAAATCAACCCTTAAGATTCATTGGAAGGACTGATGCTTAAGCTCTAATACTTTGGCCACTGGCTGCAAAGAGCCGACTCATTGGAAAAGACCCTAATGCTGGGAATGATTGAGGACAGGAAAAAAAAGGGGTGACAGAGGATGAGATGGTTGGATAGCATCAGCAACTCAATGGACATGAGTTTGAGCAAACTCCAAGACATATTGAAGGACAGGGAAGCCTAGCATGCTGCAGTCCATGGAGTTGCAAAGAGTCAGACACAACCTAGTGAATTAACATAGTAAAACATAGTACATGATTTTTATCCTCTCAACTAAATAACACAAACATCTTTATTTTAAATGCTGAAGAGTGCTATTTAGCTAAAAATGGATGAGCAACTTACACAGCAGGGTTGTCAGAACTCCTGGAGCAAAGCCAGGATAGGAGTGGCTAAGGAAGGCAATGAAAAACCTTTGTATTTGGAAAAAAAAAAAAAAAAAAAACAAAAAACTACCCTTGAATATGTACAGCTGCAGGGAGCATGTAAGTACACACCAGTGTCTTGGTATCTCACCCTGAAGGATATTCTAGCTGTCCTTGAGAGCAATTATTAACCATTGGAACCCAGCCCATGTATCACATCCAACACCCTGTGATGGAAAATCTAGAATTTCAAATAGACTCACCAATCACATTCTGAGCCAGCTCTGACATTGTCTTGCAGGGTCTAAATAGACAGAGAATTAAGGGCTTCAATGGCAAAGTTAACATTGGTAACTAGCCTGCTTGGCCACTGTCATAAAGCTTACTTCTGTGACTCAGTCATGTCCAACTCTTTGTGATCCCATGGACTATAGCCCGCTAGGCTTCTCTGTCCACGGAATTTTGCAAGCAATAATACTGGAGCAGGTTGCCATTCCCTGATCCAGGGCATCTTCTGGACCCGGGGATCGAACCTGCATCTCCTATGTCTTCTGCATCGGCAGGCAGGTTCTTTACCACTAGTCCCACATGGGAAACCTGTTTACACACCCAGAAAATCTGTGGAGTCTAAATACATGTAGTATTAGTTCATGATGGTCATGAGGAAGGATTAAACTGGATGCAGTGCTCATACAGTTGGACACAACTGAGCAACTAACACTTTCACTTTCACTAACGCGCATCTTCTGTGACTATAAAGGAAAGGACCGGAAAACACACTTTTGTTATCCAAAGGAGGTTCATGTCAAACTAAAATCCCAGAAATAAGAATTACCTTTGTAAAAGTTAAAACACAGTTCAAAAGATTGTTACTGAAGAATAAAACTTACTGGTAAAGGCTTTTGTTCTGTAGTGGTCCTAGGATCTAACACATATTTCAAAAAAGATACACAAACCTACTGTGTAATTTGTTTATACAGAGAAATTATGTATGTGTGTACGTGTGTGTGTGTGTGTGTGTGTATTAGTCACTCAGTCACATCTGATTCTTTGATTCCATAGAATTCTTGCCTGGAGAATCCCCAAGGACAGAGGAGTCACAAAGAGTCAGATATGACTGAGCGACTAAGGACACACACACACATGGACTGTAGCCCGCTGAGCTCCTCTGTCCAAGGAATTCTCCAAAGAGTACTGGAGTAGGTAGCCATTCCCTTCACCAGAGATCTTCCCCACCCAGGGATTCTACCTGGGTCTCCCACATTGCAGGCAGATTTTTTACCATCTGAGCCACCAGGGAAGCCCAATGTGTATATATATATGAATATATTTATAAAATCCAAACACACAATGGAGTTCCTATGGGTGTGCTTTTGCCTTCTGAAAGATAATTGGCTCAATGCATATAACAATACTGAAAGGTTGTTGCTGAGCTGTGAAAGATGCCGGGATTCTTGGCCTCTAGAGGAGAGGAATTCAATCCAGGTCCAGCGACGAGGCTTGATCGCTCAGAGCTTTAGTATAATAAAGTTTTATTAAAGTATGTCTGGGGAGGCCTTACAAATAGCTGTGAAAAGAAGAGAAGTGAAAAGCAAAGGAGAAAAGGAAAGATATAAGCATCTGAATGCAGAGTTCCAAAGAATAGCAAGAAGAGATAAGAAAGCTTTCTTCAGCGATCAATGCAAAGAAATAGAGGAAAACAACAGAATGGGAAAGACTAGAGACCTCTTCAAGAAAATTAGAGATACCAAGGGGACATTTCATGCAAAGATAGGCTCGATAAAGGACAGAAATGGTATGGACCTAACAGAAGCAGAAGATATTAAGAAGAGGTGGCAAGAATACACATAAGAACTGTACAAAAAAGATCTTGACGACCCAGATAATCACGATGGTGTGATCACTCACCTAGAGCCAGACATCCTGGAATGTGAAGTCAAGTGGGCCTTAGAAAGCATCACTACGAATAAAGCTAGTGGAGGTGATGGAATTCCATTTGAGCTCTTTCAAATCCTGAAAGATGATGCTGTGAAAGTGCTGCACTCAATATGCCAGCAAATTTGGAAAACTCAGCAGTGGCCACAGGACTGGAAAAGGTCAGTTTTCATTCTGATCCCAAAGAAAGGCAATGCCAAAGAATGCTCAAACCACTGCACAATTGCACTCATCTCACATGCTAGTAAAGAAATGCTCAAAATTCTTCAAGCCAGGCTTCAGCAATATGTGAACCGTGAACTTCCTGATGTTCAAGCTGGTTTTAGAAAAGGCAGAGGAACCAGAGATCAAATTGCCAACATCCGCCGGATCATGGAAAAAGCAAGAGAGTTCCAGAAAAACATCTATTTCTGCTTTATTGACTATGCCAAAGCCTTTGACTGTGTGGATCACAATAAACTGTGGAAAATTCTGAAAGAGATGGGAATACCAGATCACTTGACCTTCCTCTTGAGAAATCTTTATACAGGTCAGGAAGCAACAGTTAGAACTGGACATGGAACAACAGACTGGTTCCAAATAGGAAAAGGAGTACGTCAAGGCTGTATATTGTCACCCTGCTTATTTAACTTCTATGCAGAGTACATCATGAGAAACGCTGGGCTGGAAGAAACACAAACTGGAATCAAGACTGCCAGGAAAAATAACAATAACCTCAGATATGCAGATGACACCACCCTTATGGCAGAAAGTGAAGAGGAACTAAAAAGCTTCTTGATGAAAGTCAAAGTGGAGAGTGAAAAAGTTGGCTTAAAGCTCAACATTCAGAAAACGAAGATCATGGCATCCGGTCCCATCACTTCATGGGAAATAGATGGGGAAACAGTGGAAACAGTATCACACTTTATTTTTTTGGGCTCCAAAATCACTGCAGTTGGTGACTGCAGCCATGAAATTAAAAGACGCTTACTCCTTGGAAGGAAAATTATGACCAACCTAGCTAGCATATTCAAAAGCAGAGACAAAGGTCCATCTAGTTAAGGCTATGGTTTTTCCTGTGGTCATGTATGGATGTGAGAGTTGGACTGTGAAGAAGGCTGAGCACCGAAGAATTGATGTTTTTGAACTGTGGTGTTGGAGAAGACTCTTAAGAGTCCCTTGGACTGCAAGGAGATCTAACCAGTCCATTCTGAAGGAGATCAGCCCAGGGATTTCTTTGGAGGGAATGATGCTGAAGCTGAAACTCCAATACTTTGGCCACCTCATGCGAAGAGTTGACTCATTGGAAAAGACTCTGATGCTGGGAGGGATTAGGGGCAAGAGGTGAAGGGGACAATAAAGGATGAGATGGCTGGATGGCATCACTGACTCGATGGGCGTGAGTCTGAGTGAACTCCGGGAGTTGGTGATGGACAGGGAGGCCTGGCGTGCTGCGATTCATGGGGTCGCAAAGAGTCAGACACGACTGAGCGACTGAACTGAACTGACTGAACTGAAAGTATAAAAGAGATAGATAAACATCGGAAGGGGGCAGAAAGAGTGCCCCCCTGCTAGTCTTTAGCTGGATGTTTTATGTCTGTTCAGTTCAGTTCAGTTCAGTTCAGTCGCTCAGTCGTGTCCGAATCTTTGCGACCCCATGAATCGCAGCACGCCAGGCCTCCCTGTCCATCACCAACTCCCGGAGTTCACTCAGACTCACGTCCATTGAGTCAGTGATGCCATCCAGCCGTCTGTTAGAAAGCTATTAATCAGATAAGAGAGATACCTCAGGCTGAGGGAGTTTCACCAGGCCCCTCTCCCACAACACACATTTTTGTGATAGGATGGCATGAGGTGTGTCCTCCCCCATCGACAAAACAATTGATATGAATACTGGTTTGTCGAGTTATTATCAGCCCAAGGTTAGAGAAAATAAAAAAAGTTAGTCTTACGTGGAACCATTTTGAAGAAAGGCAAATTCCAAAGCAAATATATAGTTTCATTAACATAACTTAAGAAAAACATTTCCATGAGAAAAACGCATTGGCTAGCTCAAGGTTTGAGAAAAGTTAAGCTCAGCTGGAACAAGGTGTCATCATGGCAACACAGAATTTTAGGAGAAACCTCCTTTTAATTTTGTATAAAGAAGGAAAAAATTCTGACACTTGTAGTGTGTTTCCTCCCGCCACTTAAGGGAGAGATAAAAAATGTCTGATACTTGCAGCCTATTTCCTCCATTTGGAAACCCCTGGCCTTCCTGCCTGTTACCTTCTCAATATTTTTTTATTGCTGTATAATTGCTATACAGTGTTGTTAGTTTCTGCTATACAGCCATGTGAATCAGCTTTATGTGTACATATATCCCCTCCCTCTGGAGCCTTCCTCCCACCCCTCTCAGTTCAGTTCAGTCGCTCAGTCGTGTCTGACTCTTTGCAACCCCATGAACCGCAGCATGCCAGGCCTCCCTGTCCATCACCAACTCCTGGAGTTCACTCAAACGTCCATCGAGTGGGTGATGCCATTCAGCCATCTCATCCTCTGTTGTCCCCTTCTCCTCCTGCCCCCAATCCCTCCCAGCATCAGAGCCTTTTCCAATGAGTCAACTCTTCACATGAGCTGGCCAAAGTACTAGAGTTTCAGCTTTAGCATCATTTCTTCCAAAGAACACCCAGGGCTGATCTCCTTCAGAATGGACTGGTTGGATCTCCTTGCAGTCCAAGGGACTCTCAAGAGTCTTCTCCAACACCACAGTTCAAAAGCATCAATTCTTTGGCGCCCACTCCTCTAGGTCATCACAAAACACTGAGTTGAACTCCCTGTGCTACACAACAGCTTCCTGCTGCTAAGTTGCTTCAGTCCTGTCCGACTCTGTGCGACCCCATAGACGGCAGCCCACCAGGCTCCCCCGCCCCTGGGATTCTCCAGGCAAGAACACTGGAGTGGGTTGCCATTTCCTTCTCCAATGCATGAAAGTGAAAAGTGAAAGTGAAGTCGCTCAGTCGTGTCCGACTCTTAGCGACCCCATGGACTGCAGCCTACCAGGCCCCTCCATCCATGGGATTTTCCAGGCAAGAGTACTGGAGTGGGGTGCCATTGCCTTCTCCCAACAGCTTCCTACTAGCTATTTTAAACACAGTAGTGTTTATGTATCAATCCTACTCTCCTAATTCATCTCACCCTCCCCGCCCTTTCCTGTGTCCACATATCCATTTTCTACATCTGTGTCTATTCTCGCCCTGCAAATAGGCTCATCTGAACCATCTTTCTAGATTCCATACATATGTGTTAATATATGATAATTTGTTTTCCTCTTTCTGACTTACTTCACTCTGTGTGACAGACTATAGGTTCATCCATTTCAGTACAAATGACCCAATTCCTTTCCTTTTTATGGCTGAGTAATATTCCATGGTAGATCTGTACCACATCTTCTTTATCCATTTCTCTTTTGATGGACATCTAGGTTGCTTCCACGTCCTGATTATTGTAAACTGTGCTGCAATGAACACTGAGGTGTGTGCATCTTTTTGAATTATGCTTTTCCCAGGGCATATGCTTTTTAGACAATGTCCTTTAATGTGGCTTATAGGACTTTCAGATGTTAAAGACTCCCTTCTTGTTGAGTTCCATTGTGATGGTAAGCTCTTCTGGAGCTCAACTGCTACTCACAGGTGGAAAAGAAGCTCATAGACTCTGCATCTCCAAGAGTCAGGCAGCCTGCATACCTCCCTCAAGACCAAAATAGGAGAATCACTAAACACAGTCACAGCCAAGCCCAGCTCTCCCTCCAGTTAGAGTCTTGCATTGTTGCTGCCTCCACACCTACCTCAGCCCCAGGGCCTAGGACTCCCAGTTCACTGAGTCTACAGTCAGTAGGACCACTGTTCCCATGACATTCATACCTCCTATCACTCACTGGTTCATCTGTTTTTTCAACATATGCTTATTTAAAATCACTATATGTTAATATACAGTATTTGTTTTTCTCTTTTTGACTTCCTTCACTCTGTATGACAGACTCTTGGCCCATCCACATCTCTACAAATTATCCAATAGTTCATTCCTTTTTTATGGCTGAGTAATATTCCGTGGTATATATGTATGACATCTTCTTAATCCATTCATCTGTATATATATGTACCACCTGAACTTTCCAGGTGGCACTAGTGGTAAAGAACCTGCTTGCCAGGGCAGGAGACATAAGAGACATGGGTTCGGTCCCTGGGGTTGGAAAGATTCCCTGGAAAAGCAAATAGAAACCCACTCCAGTATTCATGCCTGGAAAATCCCATGGACAGACAAGCCTGGCAAACTACAGTCCATGGTATCACAAGAGTCAGACAGCTGGAATGACTCAAGACGGATATGTACCACATCTTTATCTATTCATCTGTATCGTATATTAAGGCGTATAAGTGGAATCTAGAAAAATGGTACAGCTGAACCTATTTCCAGGGCAGGAATAGACATGCAAACGTAGAGAAAGGACATGTGGATACAGAGGGGAAGGAGGGTGGGATGAACTGGAAGATTAGGATCAACATACACTAACTACAGTGTGTAAAATAGCTAGCTAGTAGGAAGCTGCTGCATCACACAGGAAACTCAGCTCGGTACTCTGTGATGACCTAGGTGGGTGGAACTGGGGGATAGGGAAGTGGGGGAGAGGTCCAAGAGGGAGACCATACATGTGTGTATATATACATATATATGTAGCTGATTCAGTTCATTGTATAGCCAAAAAGAACACCAACTATACTCCAATTTTTTAAAATAATAATACATATTAATAATATATTATATATAATATAAATATATTATATATATATATAGCTGATTCAGTTCATTGTACAGCTGAAAAGAACACAACATTGTAAAGCAACTATACTCCAATGAAAAAATAATAAATAAATAAAACCACTATATGGTGAATGCTGACCTTTCAGAGATAAAACCCTCAGAACTGTCCTTACTGGCTTCACAGTTTAGCAGCAAGAAAGACACATCAACTGACAAATAATACACCGTGAAGGGAAATGGTCTTTAATTTCTAAATCACACTAGCACCAGAGTAAGAGATTTACACGATGACCTCGTTTAATTCTTGCACAAAAATGGCGTGAATACCAATACCATCTTCATTTTACACGCGCAGAACAAAAAGAGGCTCCAGAAGGATGACTGATTTGCCACAGCTGATAAAGTTAGAAGTGGTAGAGATAAGATAGGATGTCATCAGACTCCAGAGTCTGTTCTAATGCTTCTCTAACAGGCAACTTTTTTTTTTTTTTTTGGCCCAGAGGCATGCAAGCATCTTAGTTCCCCAACCAGGGATTGAACCTGGGCCCTCAGCAATAAGAGTTCTGAGTCCTAACCACTGGACTTCCAGGGAATTCCCTCTAACAGGAATTTAAAAAAAAATAAATTTAAAAACTTTTCTCATCCTCTAACCCAAAATAGATTTATGTATTATTCCCCATTGACATATATTAGCCTGGAATCATAAATAGCTATTTTATACTTTGGTTTATAATTCAAATACTTCTGACTAAGCACACACACAAGTTTACAATAACGGAGTTAGTTCATTTCTTTCCATTGGTCCCCAAAATTGATGAAACTATCAGTCTTATAATATCACACTCACTATATTCTACATTTTGCTTTTGTTGAACATTTCCGGAAAAGTGCAAACAGCATTCCATTGCCACAACATGAAAGTTTAAACTAGTTGTTTTGGAGAAAAATGAGACCAGAAGAACATGTCCCTCTATGACATCTGCAGAGTTGCTCAGCCTCAGCACTATGGGTGTTTGGGGCTGCATGCTTCCCAATCATAGGGGCCATCTTGTCATCATGGAATGTTTAGCATTGTCCTTAGCCCTACACACTAGTTGCCTGTTGGATATGGATGTGTGTGTGTGCTCAGTTGAATCCTATTCTTGGCAACCCCATGGACTGTATCCCATCAGGCTCCTCTGTCCGTGGAATTCTCCAGGCAAGAACACCGGAGTGGGTTGCCATTTCCTCCTTCTCCAGGGGATCTTCCCAACCCAGGAATTGAACCTGCATCTCTTATGTCTGCTGCATTGGCAGGTGGATTCTTTACCAACCAGTCTCCTGGAAAGCCCCACTAGATGCCTATATCACCCACCAAGTTGTGACAACCAGAATGTCTCCACACATTGTCAAACATGCCCATTTGACTAAATCACCCCCCAGTTGAAAACCACTGTTAATAATAATGACAACCTGAGAGCTTTCTAAGTGTGCAGCATTGCTGCAGAAAGGAGACACCAAAGTCTTAAAGTAAATAATCGTTTACCATGTCAGCTGATCTGCTTTGACTCCCTGGGTGGGACTAAACTGGACAAGTCTGGACAAAGGCTACCTCCCAGGACCAACAGAGGTGGTGCTTGGGTAATTTGAAAAGTGATTAAAAAGGCCGGAAGGTCACTCTGGTTCACTGGTTAAGACAGCTGCACCTGGTGGGTGGGAGCTCGCTGTGTGGTCCCGGCCCACTGCCAGCCCAGGTGACTCCAGTCTCTCCCTTCT
This sequence comes from Bubalus kerabau, assembly GCF_029407905.1. NCBI lineage: Eukaryota > Metazoa > Chordata > Mammalia > Artiodactyla > Bovidae > Bubalus > Bubalus kerabau. Next base: position 108,683,814 of record NC_073628.1, on the reverse strand, counting down.
CAGTTTCCCTTCCAATTTCCTCTGTGCACAGTGCCTTTCTTTACTTCTGTTCTACCCTGCATGACTAAATCATAATTATTCTCTTAGCTTCCAGCGATTAGAGGATATTAATCTGCGATTTGTTTGTACTGTTTAAATCAGCAAAGCACTGGAGGATGAAAAGGGCAACTTGAGTTTCCCAGTTTGTCTCTGTGGGATGCAATGGTAGAAAGAAAAATCACCTTTAAATAATCTTGCTAAACGAGAAGAGTTAACCAATTGTTCATAAATCTACACAGGGCTTCTCTAGGTAAAGACCCATCCTAAAGGGACTGAGACCAAGCCAATCACAATGTCCAGCACTCGATGTTCATACGTATTTGAAGAACCTACTATCCTTATGTAACATCTTCACCCAGCTTGCCTCTGATCAGATGCCTTGCCCTTTCCAGAAACTGCACCATTCTCCAGACTTTTCTTAATCTTTGTTCCCAGGTAAACTGCCAGCCCTGTATTTTAACACCGGTATAGGCCTGTTTCCATGCAGCAACAGTGAATGGGATAAACTATGGAGGACAAATGTGTCCTGGTTTGTCCAGGACTTGCTGGACTTTGGAACAGAAAGTCTGGGTCCCAAGAAATCCTTCAGTTCCAGGCAAACTGGGTTGACTGGTTACCTTATCTTTGAAGGCAACCTCTGTATCTCATCTCCAGTGACCTTAACCCTCTCTTTACACACCTCCCACCATTAGGTCAGGAAGTGATATTGCATGTTTTGTTGTTTTTTTGTTCAGTCGCTCAGTCGTGTCCGGCTCTTTGCGACCCCATGGACTACCACTCACCAGGCTTCCCTGACCCTCACAGTCTCCTGGAGTTTGCTCAAACTCACGTCCGTTGAGTCGATGATGCCATTCAACCATCTTATCCTCTGTCTCCCCCTTCTCCTCCTGCCCTCAATCATTCCTAGCATCAGGATCTTTTCCAGTGAGTTTGCTCTTCTCATCAGGTGGCCAAAGTATTATTGGATCTTCAGCTTCAGCATCTGTCCTTCCAATGAATACGCATGTTTTAAATACCTGAATGAGAGAAAACGGAAATTAGCTGCAACTCTCTAGCTGGCCACGAGGGGGCGTAGCATTCCGCGTAAACTGCTGCACATAAAGGAAGGAATGTTCCAGGTTAGGAGGATCAAGTTAAAACGGCTCCGTCAGTGAGTGCCCTAGGGGTAGAAATTTTTAAAAAGTCAAGTCAGTATCATTTCTGCCTCTTAAAATAACAAAACAAAAACCAGTGCTCATGAAACTGATGCTCCAGGCGACTTCCTTGGTGGTCCTGTGGTTAAGAACTGGGCTTGCAATGTAGGGGACGTGGGTTCCATCCCTGGTCAAGGAACTAAGATCCCACCCGCTGTAGAATAACTAAGCCATGTGTCACAACTACTGAGCTGGGGCACCACAGCTAGAGAGTCCGAACGACACAAGGAAAGATCCACGTGACACAATGAAGATTCCATGTGCCGCAACTAAGACCCATTGTAGCCAAATAAATAATTTTTTAAAAAGAAAAAAACATGGAGAGAACAAGATGGAGGAGGAATAGGTGGAAATGGGAGTACATCTCTCTCCAGGGATACATCAGGAATACACCTTTAGACACAGAAGTGCATGCAGAACACCAGCTGAGAGCCGACAGGAGTACCTGACCACCAGTAAAGAATATATAGAACCATGTAAAACTAGGTGGGACAAGGAACTAGGGGAAAAAACAGGAGTGTTAGTGAGACTGGACCTGCCCTTGGTAGGTGAGGGAACAGAAGCATGGGTCTGATCCCCACACGAGGGCAATTGTCTGAGTCGGGGGAGAACCATTTAAAGCTGAGAGTGCAACAGCTGATCTGTGGCAGCCTAAATGGAATGAGAATCAGACAGCCCTTGCCGCAGCTATACAAACCTCAGACCGGGATGCAGGTCCCTTGGAAGGCACAGCAGCTGGGACCTGGAGTTTAGGGATTGTGGAGCAATCCCAGGGCGCGGGCTGCTGTTGACTTCGGAGAGATGGATCGAGGGGATGATCGAGGGGGTGTGAGGGAGGAGATTGTAGAGGGAAATGCCTGTGGAGGAAGGCTGGGCAGCCATGGAAGCAAAGCAATACTGCTGAGTCACACGAAGGGGGTGGAGCCATCACCCTCGCGTCCGTCTCCCCACACACCAGCATCCGCAGCCGAACAATAGAGAGGCTGGCCCATCCAACTCCTGGCGCTGAACTACAGAGTAGGACCCCACCCAGGGTGCCCCTTTAAGTGTCTGACGTGCAGAAAAACAGAGAAGGACCCCAGGCAAGGGAGCCCTCTAAGGGCGTGAACGGGTGGAACTACAGAGAAAGACGGGCCCAAGAGGCCTTCTGATCACCAACTACAAGAGGCTCAAAAAAGACTTGGATAGGGCCATAACTCCTGCGGCAGAAGCAGTCTGTGTCCCTGAACACTTGGCACCACCAGGGGCCCCACAAGCCAAGGAACTGTGCCACCTTCATGCTCAACTCTCACTGGGGCAGAGCTGCCACGGCAAAAAAAGTCTTCCTTCTATGCGTGAGGGTCGCTTCCGTCGTGTTCCACTCTTTGCGACCCTGTAGACGGTGGCCTGCCAGGCTTCTCGGTCAGAGAGGGAGGTTTTCCAGGCAAGAATACTGGAACATATTGGCCAATACTGGTTGCCATATCCTTCCAGAGCACTATATTTCCTTCTGCCCTAGCCGCCAACTCCCCTGAGTACCTAGTTCTGCCCAAACCTCTGCGATTCAAGTAGCTGCACCACCTCCACACCTGGCCCTCACAGGGGAAACCCACGTCCTCCAGGGCAGCCTCAGGAGCAAAGCCCAGTGGACGACCCACATACAGAGGTGGAAATAAAACCACAATTGAAACCCAGGGACAGAGTGGCTAATGAAGAAGATCCAAACCCTTCCCACCAGCTGTACAAGCTGGAGATTAAATCCACATGATCAACTAGGCAGACTCTGTCTATGGAATATATAAAAGGCATTGAGAGCTCCCACAAAAGAAAACACACTAGCTCTGACAGCTGTGGACAATGGAGGCAAGAACACACAGGAGTAGGACCAGATTAGAAGCCGAGCTGCCCCCACAGCAGGTCCAGAGATCAGCACAGTGTTGGAGGGCATCCTAGGGAAGTGAGGCCGATTGTGACTCCCAGAGAGGGAAAGGACTCTGACAGCAGTGACTCAGGAAAGACATTTATTATTCTTATGTTTTGACTTGCTCTGTAAATTCTTTTGGATTCTTTTCCTCCTTTTTATCCCCCCTCTGTTGTAGTTGTCGATTTTATTGGCACTATGAAATCTAATTAAGCTTTTGAGCTTTTTGGTTTTTTCTCAGTCACATTTTTTGTTGTTGTTATAAATCTCTGCCTCTTCCTTGGGCTTTTGCAGTTCTGTGGAGTTTTCCTTTTTTCTCTCTCTCTCTTTTTAATTTTAATTTTTTAAACCTATTATTATTTTTCTACATTTATTCCTTTGCTCACTTTTCCTATTGTTCTTTTCCTCTTGCAGTTAATCTCTAATGTATATAAATCTTCTTCATCTACCTCTATTTAACTTTGCATATCTATCCTTTTTTTCCTTTCCTCTCAACATATTTGTTTGGAGAAGGAAATGGCAACCCACTCCACTGTTCTTGCCTGGAGAATCCCAGGGACGGGGGAGCCTGGTGGGCTGCCGTCTATGGGGTCGCACAGAGTCGGACACGACTGCGGTGACTTAGCAGCAGCAGCAGCAGCAACATATTTGTTAGTTTTATTTTCATTGCTTTGCTCCCTGACTGGCACCTTACTATAGTTTTGTTTTCCAGTTTGTATTTTAGTTAGTTTTGTTCTGGTAGATATACTTTTTGGTTTCCTTGTTGACTGGGTCAATATATTGTACTTTATTTTTGTTAGACTGTTTTGATTTTGCTTATGGGTGTATATGTATACATGTATATTCGGTCACAGTTTTTATTGTTGTTAGGGACCTCTGCCTTTACATCGGGCTTTTGCAGTTCTGTGGAGTTTTCCATTCCCCACCCCGCCCCCCCCCGCCCCACCGCCCCTCCTCTTTTTTCCTTCTTCTTTTTTCTTTTCTCTTTTTAATAATTCTTATTTTTAATTTTCTTGAACCTATTATATTTGTTCCACATTTATCCTTTGTTTGCCTTTCCTACTATTCTTTTCCCCTTGCAGTTAATATTTAATGTATATAAATCTTCTTCATCTACCTCTATTTAAGCTTACATATCTATTTCTTTTCTTTCTCTCCTTTCCTCTCAACATATTTGTTGATTTTGTTTTCATTGCTTTATTCACCACTTGGCACCTTGTTTTAGTTTTGTTTTCTAGTTTGTGCTTTAGTTTTTTTCTTAACTGGTAAATATAACTTTTGATTTCCTTTGTTTGCCAGGTCAATCTACTGTACTTTATTTTTGTTGTACTGTTTTGACTGTGATTATGGATGTGTATGTATATGTGTATATTCCATTATTTTAATTATTATGTGCCCGATTTTGTGACTGCCATTTGTCTGGGGTTCATCTTTGGTTTCTCCCTTTTGGTTATTTGTCTTAATCTCACTTAATGCCATAACACACCATGTGTGGAATCTTCATTCCTGACCAGAGATCAAGCCATGAGCCTTTGAAGTGGGAGCACTGACTCCAAGACCCTAGACTCTTCAGTTCAGTTCAGTTCAGTCAGTCAGAGAACTAATCCTAGGGAGTATTAAATAATGAGAACTCACACAAAGGAACCACTTGAATATAAGCCCCAGCATCACCCAACCACCAGTAGCACCTTGTGCAGGACACCTCATCGAAAGGACAAACAAAGCAAAAATAAAAACTCAATCATCAGCAGACAAGATTACCACCTCGCTTAACCTTGCCCATCAGAGGAAAAACAAACAAACAAAAGCTCAGCACAAATCTCACCCTATAGGAAGCTTACACAAACCACTGGACCAACCTCAGGAGGGCAGAAACAAAAAGGAAGAAAGAATTCAACCCTGAAGCCTGGTAAAAGGAGACCTCAAACACAATAAGTTAAAAGAAAATAATGAAAAGGCAGAGAAATACTAAACAAATGAAAGAACAAACTAGAAACACAGAAGTCCAAATAAATGGAGAGGAAATTAGCAAACTACCTGAAAAAGAATTCAGAATATTGATAGTAAAGATGATCAAAAAACTTGAAAACAAAATGTAGAAAATGTAAATCAATTAACAAAGATCTAGAAGAATTAAAGAATAAACACACAGAGACAAACAACACAATTACTGAAATTAAAAATACTCTAGAAGAAATCAATAACAGAATATCTGAAGCAGAAGAACAAATCAGTGAGCTGGAAGATAAAATCGTGGAAATAGCTTCTAAAGAGCAGAATAAAGTAAAAAGAATGAAAAGAACAGAGGATAGTCTCAGAGACATCTGGGACAATATCAAACACCAACATTTGAATTATAGGGGTCCCAGAAAAAGAAGAGAAAAATAAAGGGTATGAGAAAATTTTTGAAGAGATTATAGTTGAAAATCTCCCCAACATGGGGAAGGAAATAGTCTATCAAGTCCAAGAGGCACAAAGAGTCCCATACAGGATAAACCCAAGGAGAAACATGCCAAGACACATACTAATCAAACTAACAAAGACTAAACACAAAGAAAGAATATTAAAAGCAGCAAGGGAGAAGCAAGAAGTAACATACAAAGGAAACCCCATACACTTAGCAGCTGATCTTTCAGCAGAAATTCTGCAGGCCAGAAGGAAATGGCAGGATATATTTAAAGTACTGAAAGGGAAAAATATACAACCAAGATTACTGTATCCTGCAAGGATCTCATACAAATTTGATGGAGAAATGAAAAGCTTTTCAGACAAGCCAAAGTTAACAGAATTCAGTTCCACCAGACCAGCTTTACAACAACTGTTAAATGGGCTTATATAGCCAAGAAATACAAGAGAAGAAAAAAGATCTACAAAATCAACCCCAAACAATTAAGAAAATGGAAATAGGGACATATATATCAATAATTACTTTAAATGTAAATGGATTAAATGCTCCAACCAAAAGACAGACTGGTTGAATGGATACAAAAAGAAGACACATACATATGCTGTCTACAGGAAACCCACTTCAGACCTGAAGACACAGATAGACTGAAAGTGAGAGGATGGAAAAATATATTCTATGCAAATGGAAAGCAAAAGAAAGCTACAGAAGCAATCCTCATATCAGACAAAATAGACCTTAAAATAAAGAAGATTGCAAGAGATAAGGAAGGACATTACATAATGATCAAGGGATCAATCCAAGAAGACGACATAACAATTGTAAATATCTATGCACCCAACATAGAAGCACTTTAATACAGAAGACAAACACTAACAGGCATAAAAGGAGAAATTGATGGTAGCACAATAATAGTAGGAGACTGTAACACCCCACTCACACCAATGGACAGATTATCAAAACAGAAAATTAATAAGGAAACACAAGTCTTAAATGATACATTAGGTGAGATGGATCTCATTGATATCTTCAGGACATTCCACCCAAATACAGAAGAATACACCCTCTTCTTAAGTGCACATGGCACATTCTCTAGGATAGACCTCATCTTGGGTCACAAATCAAACCTCATAAATTTAAGAAAATTTAAATCATTTCAAGCATCTTCTCTGATCACAACGCTGTGAGACTTGATATCAATTACAAGAAAAAAACTGTAAGAAACACAAACACATGAAGATTAAACAACGTGTTTCTAAATAACCAACAGGTTACTGAAGAAATCAGAAGGGAAATCAAAAAATTTCTAGAAACAAATGACAATGAAAACACAACAACTCAAAACCTATGGGATGCAGCAAAAGCAGTCCTAAGAGGGAAGTTTATACCACTACAATCCTACCTCAAAAAACAAGAAAAACACAGAATAGACAACCTAAATTTATACCTAAAACAACTGGAAAAAGAAGAACAAACAAAGGAAAGAAACCCAAAATTAGTAGAAGGAAATAAATCATAAAGATCCATGCAGAAATAAATGAAAAGGAAATGAAAGAAACAATATAAAGATTAATAAAACTAAAAGCTGGTTCTTTGAGAAGATAAACAAAATTGACAAACCTTTAGCCAACTCATCAAGAAAAAAAGAGAGAAGAATCAAATCAACAACATTAGAAATGAAAAAGGAGAGGTTACAACAGACAATGCAGAAATACAAAGGATTATAAGAGACTGTTATAAACAACTATATGACAATAAAATGGATAACTACGAAGAAATGGACAGATACTTAGAAGAGTTCAATCTTCCAAGACAACCAGGAATAAACATGTTATGAACAACCCAATTACAAGCACTGAAATTGAAGCTGTGATCAAAAATCTCCCCCAAAACAAAAGCCCAGGTCCAGATGGCTTCACAGGAGAATTCTATTAAACATTTAGAGAAGAGCTAATGCCTATTCTTCTAAAACTCCTGCAAAAAATTGCAGAGGAAGGAACACTTTCAAACTTTCTATGAGGCCACCATCACCCTAATAACAAAACCAGACAAAGACAACACACAAAAAAGAAAACTACAGGCCAACATCACTGATGAACATAGATGCAAAAATCCTCAACAAAATTTTAGCAAACAGAATTCAGCAACACATCAAAAAGCTCATGTACCATGATCAAGTTGTGTTTATTCCAGGGATGCAAGGATTCTTCAATATATACAAATCAATAATGTGATACACCATATTAACAAATTGAAATATAAAAACCATATGATAATCTCAATAGATGCAGGAAAAGCCTTTGACAAAATTTAGCACTATTTATGATTAAAACTCTTCAAAAAATGGGCATAGAAGGAACCTACCTCAACATAGTAAAGGCTATATGATAAGCCTACAGCAAATATTATTCTCAACGGTGAAAAACTTAAAGCATTCCCCCTAAGATCAGAAACAAGACAAGGGTGTCTACTTTCACCACTATTATTCAACATAGTTCTGGAAGTCCTAGGTACAGAAATCAGAGAAGTAAAAGAAATAAAAGAATCCAGATCCAGAAGTAAAGCTCTCACTGTTTGCAGATGACATGATAGTGTACAGAGAAAACTTTAAAGATAGTATCAGAAAATTACTAAAGGTAATCAGTGAATTTAGCAAAGTTGCAGGATACAAAATCAATATACAGAAATCACTTGCATCTCTATATACTAAGAAAGAAAAATCAGAAAGAGAAATTAAGGAATTAATCCCATTCACCATTGTAACAAAAATAATTAAATATCTAGGAATAAGTTTACCTAAGGAGACAAAAGAGCTGTACACAGAAAATTATAAGACACTAATGAAAGAAATCAAAGACAATGTAAACAGATGGAGAGATATTCCATGTTCCTGGCTAGGAAGAATCAATATTGTGAAAATGACTGTACTACCAAACACAATCTACAGATTCAGTGTGATCCCTATCAAATTACCAATGACATTTTTCACAGAACTGGAACAAAAAATCCCACAATTCATATGGAAACACAAAAGACCTCAAACAGCCAAGGCAGTCTTGAGAAAGAAGAATGGAGCTGGAGGAATCAACCTTCCTTACTTCAGATTATACTACAAAGCTACAGTCATCAAGACAGTATGGTACTGGCACAAAAACAGAAATATAGACCAATGGGAAAAGATAGAAAGCCCAGAAATAAATCCATGCACCTATGGGTACCTTATTTTTGGCGAAGGAGGCAAGAATATACAATGGGGCAAAGATAGCCTCTTTAATAAATGGTGCTGGGAAAACTGGACAGATACATGTAAAAGAATGAAATTAGAACACTTTCTAACCCCATACACAAAGATAAATTCAAAATGGATCAAAGACCTAAATGTAAGACCAGAAACGATAAAACTGTTAGAGGAAAACATAGGCAGAACACTCGATGACATAAATCAATCAAGATCCTCTATGACCCACCTCCTAGAGTAATGGAAATAAAAGCAAAAGTAAACAAGTAGGACCTGATTAAACTTAAAAGCTTTTGCACAGCAAAGGAAACTATAAGCAAGGTGAAAAGACAACCCTAAGAATGGGAAAAAATAATAGCAAATGAAACAACTGACAAAGAATTAATTTCCAAAATACACAAGCAGCTTATACAACTCAATACCAGAAAAACAAACAACCCAATCAAAATGTGGGAAAAAAACCTAAACATACATTTCTCCAAAGAAGACATACATATGGCTAATAAACACATGAAAAGATGCTCAGTATTACTCATTATTAGAGAAATACAGATCAAAACTACAATCAGATATCACTGCACACCAGTCAGAATGGCCCTCATCAAAAAGTCTACAAACTATAAACACTGGGAAGCGTGTAGAGAAAAGGGAATGTTCTTGCACTGTTGGTGGGAATGTAAACTGGTACAGCCACTATGGAAGATGGTATGGAGATTCCTTAAAAAACTAGGAATAAAACCACCATATGATCCAGCAATCCCACTCCTAGGCATTTACCCTGAGGAAAGCAAAATTGGAAAAGACACATGTATCCCATTATTCATTGCAGCACTATTTACAATAGCTAGAATATGAATCAAAAATAGCTAGATGTCCATTGACAGATGAATGGATAAAGAAGTTGTGGTACATATACACAATGGAATATTACTCAGCTATGAAAAGGAATGCATTTGAGTCAGTTCTGATGAGGTGGATGAACCTAGAACCTATTACACAAAGTGAAGTAAGTCAGGAAGAGAAAGATAAATATTGTATTCTAATGCATATATACAGAATATAGAAAAATGGTACTGAAGAATTTATTTACAGGGCAGCAATGGAGAAACGGACATAGAGAATAAACTTATGGACATGGGGAGAGGGTGAAATGTATGGAAAGAGTAACATGGAAACTTACATTGCCATATATAAAACAGAGAGCCAATGGGAATTTGCTGTATGGCTCAGGAAACTCAAACAGGTGTTCTGTATCAATCTAAAGGTGTGGGATGTGGAGGGAGATGGGAAGACGTTTCAAAAGGGAGGGCATATACGTATACCTATGGCTGTTTCATGTTGAGGTTTGACAGAAAACAACAAAATTCTGTAAAGTAATTATCCTTCAATGAAAAAAATAATTTAAAAAAATAAAAAAGAAATTGACCCTCTAGTCTGAGTACCACCAGGTCCCTGAAGCCTTGAATACATTATTTTCGTTCCTCACAAAGATCTTGCCAACTGGGAACTGCGGTTAAGTAGCTTAAAGTCACAAAATTGGGTGAAACCTTACAAAACCCACCATGTTTCCACTATATCACATCACCCTATTAGTTCAAAGAGCCATGAAATGGGAGCATTCAAAACTGTTCCCTTGGGGCTTCCGAGGTTGCTTGGTGGTAAAGAATCTGCCTGTCAATGCAGGAGACACGGGTTCGATCCCCAGTCTGGAAAGATCCCACATGCCGCGGAGCAGCTAAATCCAAGTGCCACAACTATTGAGCCCATGCTCTAGAACCTGGGGAGCTGCAACTACCGAGCCCACACGCCGCAACTACGAAAGTCTGCGTGTGCTAGAGCCCATGCTTCACAACAAGAGAAGCCACCGAAATGAGAAGCCTTTGCACTGCGACGAAGAGGAGTCCCCACTCACCACAACTAGAGAAAAGCCTGTGCAGCGATGAAGACACAGCATAGCCAAAAATAAAATAAAAATAAATGCATTAAAAAAACAAAACCAAAACTGTTCCCTTGACTTAAGACAGGGAGGGGGCTGTGACGCAGATGATGCCTGAAGGAAATCTTTGCCCATGCCCACCATGTGGAGCCCAGTGGAGGGGTGTCGGGCATCACTTCCCAGTGTGCACACCAACAAGAGGCTGGGTAGGAAATAGGAGCACCCCGGCCTCAGAGTGATGGAGAGGCAGGGATCCCCAGTGTTTGTTCCTTTCCTTTTTCAGGACAGCTGAGAGCAGAGGTTATTATCAGTGCTGCACCATGTTTGGGAACTTAGAGCAAAGCAAATGTGACTTAGGCACAGAGTCTGGGGCTGTTCAGCCTGAGAGCTAACCAAGGAGTCCATAATGGAAACCTAGGGAGGAGAGCCAGGTGGGAAGGCTTGGTGCTTCAGGCACCCAGCCACCTGTGACTGCCGCCTGCCAAAAGGAGCTGGCAAAGCCAAGGAAAACTAAATTCAGAACTGAAATACCAAGCATACCCCTAGGGGGAAAAAGAAATCTGATGGTCGATGTTAAAGCAAAGACAAAGGAAGAGCATGGCAATTCTACTAATAGGCAAATTAAATGTCTTAACCCTGGGTTGGTGGGGAGGTGGGGTGTGGGCTTCTCTTAGAAATCTAAATTCAGTTTGATTTAGATTCCTTGCTGCTTTTCACACCTTACAGATGTGTTCAGGAGTCCTGGGGTTCGCTTGTTCTTTCCTCTCTTTTTTAATGAGAAAGCTCAGCAATAGGTTTCACTGTGCAATAGAATTGATTTTCTCTTTTTTTGTCAGTATCTACCATTTGGGCAGTCACAGCTTGGGAGACCTGCTGAGCTGTCGGGGAAAGGGCTCATCTTTGCATTACTTTAACCAAGACAAATATGGTTTTAAAAACTATAAACTAGATTACCATATCAGTCCCAACTTACTTGGCTTCCACCAAACGAACAAGGCTAACATTTCTGAATTGCAAATAATCCTTTCCTGTGGATATATTTTTATCCAGGGCAATATCCCTCTAATTCAAGGCTTGAAAATTGAACCCCACATGATTTCAAGAAGATGAGCACTTTTAAGTTGCAAAGCATGTTGCAGCCTAAAAAAGAAATATATATCCTTCCAAGAGAATCATCTCTCCGGTAACCAAAGGGGGAAAAAATTTCTGACTGACAGCTCTTTTCAAGTGCAAATGAGAGTGACAGCAAGAAGAAGTTTAAGATTCTCATTAAGTGTGATGGTACTTTTACTCTTTCCATGTAAATATTGATATGTAATCTGGTCTCGCCCTTCCAAAAGTCACTCATGCATACAAAGATGCTCAGTTTTTAATAAACGTGTTCCTTTTCTAAGTCCTGTAGTCTTTTCTTTATAACACCCTTCTCAGAGGAGCAGACAGTGTGATCTATGACCAATTTCAAGATGGAAGTACAGAAGAGCAACCAAAATATTTGCCCATAAACCAGCAAAAGGGCCAACGTGTTTACATAAAAGAAAGTCTTATCCCATTAAAATTTTTTTCAACAGGCGTCCTGAAAAGGGGTCCAAAGGACATACTTCCAAATAGAACTGGAATGTTGTAAGTCCACTGTGGAAGGGGATGGGACACAAGGGGAAAATTTCAGCCTGGGTTTCTCAAACTAGCAGCACCTATAGGATGTTTAATGGCTTTTTGGTGTGCAGACAGCTCTCCAAATTTATCTTAAAATTCAGCATATTTTAAATTTTATTATAGTTCTTTATGTTGTAAACAAAATAAAGCACATTTCTAAAATTAAGAATAATACTCATTTTTGTACTTCTCTGGTGCCACAGTGGATAAGAATCTGCCTGCAGGGGACGTGGCTTCGATCCCGGGTCCTGGAAGATTCAGCATGCCACAGAGCTACTAAGCCCATGCTCTGCAACTACCAGGCTCTCACGCTCTAGAGCCTGTGCTCCACAGAAGCCACTGCAACGAGAGGCCTGTGGTAGTAGTCCCCACTCTCTGAAACTAGAGAAAGTCAGTGTGCAGCTACACAGACCCAGCACAACCACACACACACATACAATAATAATAATAATTGTTTATATCAGTGAATAGCATAGTACTGTCCCTTATTTTAAAAAGGTATCCATAGTGTGTTAATGATGGGTAGGCTGAGCCAAAAGTCTGGCTCCAAATTCAACCGGTTTCTGTTTTTTTCTATTTTTTCTATTTTTCTATTCTATTTCTGTTTTTCTATTTTTCATTAGTTGCTTTATTGGCTAGTGGCAAAACCAATACAATGAATATGAGTTCAAGCAAACTCCAGGAGATAGTGAAGGACAGCAAAGCCTGATGTGCTGCAGTTCATGGGGTTGCTAAGAGTCATATATGACTGAGTGACTGAACAACAACAATGTTCTCTTGCCAGTGATAAATCCCAAATTAGCTTAATCTAAAAACAGAATTTATTGGCTTGCATAATCAGAAAGCTCAGAGGTACTCCAATTTTAGGAATGACTGGATCTAGGTGCCTTAATGAAGTAATCAAGAATGAGTCCCTCTTCACCTCTTGACTCCATTTTTCTTTTTGGTTTTATTTTCCGTGTGTTACCTTAATTCTAGGCCCTCTGTCCATGAGGCAAGAAAGATGACCCCAAGCTACTCTAGACTTACGTACCTTATTATGTAAGGTATCACATGATATATGCATAATATATTAATATACATACCTTATTGTCTATGTTTCCAAAAGGACAGAAAATATCTCCTTCAACAAAAATTTTGCCCCCAAAAAGGGAACTTCTCCAGTGGTCCAGTGGTTAAGACCCTGCATTTACACTGCAGGAACCACAGGTTCGCTCCCTGGTCAGGGAATTAAGATTCTACATGCTGCATTGTAGGCCAAAAAAAATTTTTTTTTAAGAAATAAACCTTAGAAAAGTCTCCTGAAGGGCAGATCCGTGACAGACTCATCCTCCTAGATCTAAAACAATGTCTGTCCCAGGAAATGCAGGAATCCACTGGGTAGGCCTAGATTCCTCCCCATCCTTCAAACTTGGTATGGCAGCTACATGAATGACATGGTCTGGGAGCAAGGAAGGGCAATTTCCCACAAAAAATTTAGGACATGAGTTTGAGCAAGCTCTAGGAGATGGTAAAGGGCAGGGAGACCTGGTGTACTGCAGTCCATGGGGTTGCAAGAATTGGATACAACTGAGCAACTGAACAACAACAGCAAATTAATATCAAAAGTGGGGCCTAATGTCTGGCAGGGAAAAATAACACTTGTCCAATTCATACACTAAATGAGAAGTTCCTGACTAATAGTTTGCATTGTTGAGAATGGCAGTGGGTGGCTCACTCGGAGTGTAATGAACAAGCTAGAACAAGGACCAGAAATCACGGGCAGGTCTCCCAGGAAAGCTACTTTCCAGGGCTCATTCCCAGGCTACCACAACCAGAATGTCACATTCATTCTGGAAGATTCCTATTTCCGCTTGGGAAGGAGCCGAGTGTGAATTCCTGTCCCCTTTTCAGTTGCTGTTGGCATAGCAACCATTTCTTCCTGTTGCCTGAAGCATTTGGATGTGATATTAAGATTATTTTCAACAACACATCAATGAGTTATTTCTTCAGTGAGTATAGAAAAGTATTGTTTTTTCAGGGGAAAAAAGCAAACACTCAACTTTTGAACCACGTGCACCAGATTTTTGTTGTTTTTCAGTTGCTCAGTCATGTCTGATTCTTAGCGACCCCATGGACTGTCGCATGCTAGGCTTCTCTGTCCATGGCAAGAATTCTCCAGGCAAGAATATTGGAGAGGTACCCATTCCCTTCTCCAGTGGATCTTCTAGACCCAGGGATCAAACCTGGATCTCCTTCTTTGCAGGCAGATTCTTTACAGTCTGAACCACGAGGGAAGTCCAGCAAGTCAAGAGATATCTGGAATAACAGGGCAAATTTGGCCATACAGTACAAAATGAAACAGGGCAAAGGCTGACAGAGTTTTGTCAAAAGAACACGTTGATCATAGCACACATGCTTTTCCAACCACTGAAGAGATGACTCTACAATGGACATCACCAGATGGTCAATATTGAAACCAGATTGATTATGGTTTTTTGCAGTCAAAGATGAAGAAACTCTATACAGTCAGCAAAAACAAGAACTGGAGCTCCTTATTACAAAATTCATGCTTAAACTGAAGAAAGTAGGGAAAATAACTAGGTCATTCAGGTATGGCCTAAATCACATCCTTTATGATTATATATTGGAGGCGATGAATAGATTCAAGGGATTAGATCTGGTAGAGTGCCTGAAGAACTATGGACAGCTGCTGCTGCTAAGTTGCTTCAGTTGTGTCCGACTCTGTGCGACCCCATAGACGGCAGCCCACGAGGCTCCCCTGTCCCTGGGATTCTCCAGGCAAGAACACTGGAGTGGGTTGCCATTTCCTTCTCCAATGCATGAAAGTGAAAAGTGAAAGTGAAGTCGCTCAGTCGTGTCCGACCCTCAGCGACCCCATGGACTGCAGCCTACCAGGCTCCTCCGCCCATGGGATTTTCCAGGCAAGAGTACTGGAGTGGGGTGCCATTGCCTTCTCTGAACTATGGACAGAGGTTTGTAATATTGTATAGGAAGTGGTGACCAAAGAAAGAGAAATGCCCCACAGTTTGGTCTCCTTATAAATCCAAATCCCTTATGGACTTACTGTTAAAGACCATGCCATTTCATCTTCAGGTAAGAGGTTCCAGCTTGTGGAATATCCTACTTAAGCACAGCACCAATCATGATAGAAATGGTATTTATTGGATTATCAAGTTTATGGAGAACTGTTTTCGTTATCATTCAGTTCTAAGAATTTCTTAATTTCCGTTTTTCATTTCCTCTGCATCCTAAGATATAGTTTTCCAGACATATGGTATTTTTGTGGTCATACTGCATTCTGAAATTCTAATTGCGTTATGGCTGAAGAACTTGGTCAATATGGTATATGTGATTTTGGTTCCTTTGGAATTTATTGGGGGTTCTTTTATGGCCTAATTCATGGTCTACTTTTTTGGGTATTTTTTCCATATGTACTGGAAAATATGCAAGAAAAAGATGGTGGTTTTTTTTTTTTTTTTTTTTGGTCCCTTTTCTTTCACTATATATTATCCTGAGCAAAGATCTGAAAATTCAAAAACTGCAATTAATAAATTCAAGATGTATAAATATCTGTATGTATTATATATATATGCATACATGTCATATACATCAATGCCTCAGCCTAGCAGGGACTTGTGGTACCCTCAAACACCAGTGACCCAGAATTTCCACAGGGAAAGGGAGATAATCATTGTTTAAGAGCGTTGCGGGGAAGAACTGAGAACAGAACTTTAAAATCTTTCCTCCCGCCTGATCCCTTAGTGACACTGCAGCTTCCACCACCCAGAATTGCATATACCCACAACCACATCAAGACAGGTTTTAGCCAGAGTTTCCAACCTTTTGTTACTGTTTTCTGTTCTTACTTTATGGAAGCCTCATCTTTGTGGCTTGTTCATTTTTCAATAGTTTCTCCAAGGTTGGTTTTGGGAGGAAAGAAAGAGCAGCCTGTATTATCTTGCCATTTTGACACTCTGCAGATCAAAGAAATGTATTCACTTAGCATTCTTTTCAGAGTCGTCTGGGAAACGTTTGCTGTTGGTATGTTCCAGAGTACTTCCTGTTCATCTTATTGCACACTACGCTCAAAGTATGTAAGTCAATGACAGACATCTGATTGTCTTTACAACTGAAAAGTTGAGATATAATTCACATACTGTACTTCTTTAAAGTTCAAAATTCAGTGATTTTTAGCATATTTACAAAGTTGTAAATCATCATTATCGAATTCCAGAAATTTTTCATTACCCCCAAAAGAAATCCCATGCTTATTTGCAATTACTCCCCATTTCTCTCTCCCCCTAACCCTGGCAAACATTAATCAGATTTCTGTGTTATGAATTTGATTTACCTATTCTGAATATATATTATAAATGAAAGCACACAAATGCAGTCTTTGGTGTTTGACTTCTTTCACCTAATATTTTCAAGATTCATCAGTGCTTCATTCTGTTTTATGACTAAACAATATTCCATTGTATGAATTACAACACATTTTGTTTACTCTTTCATTACTTGATGGGTGGTTTGCACTTCTGGATATTACACACAATGCTGTATTGATTATTCGTGTACAAATTGTTGTATGGACATATGTTTTCAATTCTCTTGGATATATATCTACGAGTGGAATTGGTGGGTCCTATCGTAACTCTGTGTTTAACTTTTGAGGAATTGACAAACAGTTTTCCAAAGCTGCAGCACCATTTTCAAGTCCCACCAGCAATGTATGAAGGTTCCCATTGATCTAATTGCTCCCTGCCAACACTTGTTATTGTCTGTCTTTTTGACGATAGCCATTCTGGTGAGTATAAAATGGTATCTCACTGGGGTTTTGATTTGCATTTCCCTATGACTAATTTGGTAGAACAGCTTTTCATGGCTTATTGACCATTTAAAAGTCTTGTTTGGAGAAAAGTCTCTTGAAGTCTTTTGCCTTTTTGAAAAACTGGGCTATTTTTCTCTTTATTGTTGAGTATACATTTCTGGATTCTAGACCCTTACCAGATATATGATTTGCAGATGTTTTCTCCCATTGTCTGAGTTGCCTTTGTACTTTCCTGACAGTGTGCTTTTGATGGACACAAGTTTTAAATTTTGATGTAGTCCAAGTTATCTTTTTTTTTTCTTTAGTTTCTTTTGTTGTCACGTCTATAAAACCATCTACTCAAGTTTCATTTCATGAAGATTTACTCTTACATTTTCTTCTAAAACCTTTACAGTTTTAGCTCTTACATTTAGATATTTGATAATTTGATTCATTTTGAGCTGATTTTTGTGTTTGGTGAGAGAGGTAGGGGTTCAGCTTCTGCCTTTAGCCTGTGGCTTTTCAGTTGTGCTGGGCTTCCCAAGTGGCCCTAGTGGTAAAGAACCCGCCTGCCAATGCAGGTGATGCAAGATATGTGGATTTGATTCCTGGGTCAGGAAGATCCCCTGGAGAAGGAAATGACACCCCAGTATTCTTGCCTGGAAAATTCCATGGGCAGAGGAGCCTGGTGGGCTATAGTCCATGGGACCACCAAGAGTCAGACATGACTGAGCGACTGAGCACACGTTCACTGTTCCAGCACCATTTGTTGAAAAGACTATTCTTTCCCTATTGTATTGCTTGGCACCTGAGTCAAAAATCAATTAACCATAAATATATGGGCTTATTTCTGGACTCTCAATTCCATTTTATTGATCTATGTCTGGCCACAACAACTGAGCCCACACTCCAGAGCCCTAGAGCCACAACTTCTAAGCCCACGTGACTAGAGCTCATGCTCTCCAAAAAGAGAAGCCACTGGAGTGAGAAGCTACACACCACAACCAAGAATAGCCCCCACTCACCACCACTAGAAAAAGCCCTCCCGCAGCTACAAAGACCCAGTGCAGCCAAAGAAATAAATCTTCTATTTTTAAAAGAAGAAGAATAGGTCATATTAGGGACATTGACTGACCCATTGGGCTTCCCTTGTGGCTCAGCTGGTAAACAGGAGAAGGGAAAGGCTACTCACTCCAGTACTCTGGCCTGGAAAATTCCATGGACTGTATAGTCCACGGGGTCACAAAGAGTCAGACAGGACAACTGAGAGATTTTCACTTTCACTTTCAATTTCAAATGCGCCATTTGAATTTGATTGTTAAGATTCTTTTAAATGAATTTTACCTTCAAATACTTTTCTCTCTGAAGTTCTGAGAGAATAAGAATAAATTGTTTCCCTTATTTTTATTACTTTGGCAAGGTATAATGTCAACTTCGGCTGCATCTAGTTTCTTTCTCTGCATCAGAGTGAGGGACACTCTTCAGGTTCATTTTCACTCTACACTGAACTCATCATGTCATCTTTCATTTATTCATTCTACAAACATGCTTGAGTACCTACTATATATAGGTAAGGCACAGTGACAGATACAGAGGAGATAGCAAGGGTATCTCTGTTTGGTGAGCAGCTTGCTAGTATGTGACAGACATGGTGACAAATGCTTCATATACATTATCTCTGTCTTCACTACCCGCTGCTGAGGCAAGTTTATCGTTATTATGATCATACCTTTGGTATTATTCTTGTTATTCACCAAGGCCCAGAAAGGTTGAGTGGTTTGTCCAAGATCATCCAGCCAATTAGTGATGGAGGTAGGATGCAAACCCAGGACTAGCTAAGTGCAGAGTCCAAAACAGCCCTGAGAACTAGAGCCCGCTCTCCATATTACAGAGGTAAGTAACTCGAAGTCTTTACCCTCCTGCTTCTAATAGCTTCCTGGGGACAGACTGACATATATACCAAGTAACTGGAGGATGTATGCTAACACAAGGGTGGTTTAGAAGAGATACACATTCCAGGGGATCCAAAGAGGGCTTCCACCTGGGGGTCAAGAAAAGCAGTAAGTTGAAGGCAGGAAGAAGAAGGAGGAGGAGAAAGAGAATAAGGAGGATGAGGAAGAGAAGAGGAAAAAGAAGGAGGAGGGGAAGGAAGGAAGAAGAAGAAGAGTAAGAGGAGGAAGAGAGGGAGAAGGCAGTAAGTTGAATCTTGATGGCTGGGGACACTCCAAAGCAGTGAGCGAGGGAAGAACATTCTGAAGAGCAGTAGTGTCGAAGTGAGGCGGGTGCATGATGAATTTGAGGAAATGTGTAAACTGTCACTCACTATGTTTGTATGTGTGGGGAGCTAAGGCTGGATGGGGAGATGGGAGCAGATGCCTGGGAGAGCAGAGCAGAAGAGGGTACATTTTGAGATGTGAAGGAGAGGGTTGGGAGGGGTGGATTTCTGCACACAAGGAAGATAACCATCCAGGCTGACAGCCATTTCATTATTGTCTCTGTGAAGGTCAGATGGGTCTGGAGAAGGTAGGGACCTGAAAAGTTTGTTCCTCACCCTTTCAGCTCAAGGTTCTGGATCCAGACTTTCATATGTGATTGAGATATGGTTAATTAGATCCTTAAATATCTAAGATTTATGACAGGATGAAAGTTGTCCTTGAAAACCGTTACGGAACTGGAAAGTTGGTGTTTACACCCAAATTCACTTTCAGATCTGACTAAATGAGGGTAATTTACTAATCCCATCAGTAGCATCTATTGTATGTACTGTGTGACAGGGTGTTGTGACAGGACTAAACTTAGCCCTGGACCCTGTCCTGAGATAATTAATAGTCTAGAGAGACAGAATGACATGTATACTGATAATTAGGATTACAAGGTAGGAAGATGTAAATGTGATAAAAGCAGGCCATTAGCCCTAGGAAGTACAGGGAGTTTAGAGATGGGGGTGGAAGGGGCGGAATTTCTCTCCACCATGGGATGAGGAAGGACCAGGGAATGGCTCACAAACAGGCAGGTGAAGACAGAATAGGATGTGAGCACGTGGACCCACAGGAGAGGGGTTCTTGGGAGAAGAAGAGCTGGGAAGGAAAGCAATATGGGATGGGGATAGGGATGAGTCAGAGGGAATAAAGAAGACAAAGCTGCAAGGTTAGTGATCCTCACTTTCGGGAGAGCAGACTGTGCCTTAATCCACTGACTGTGAGTTCCAATCCCATAGAGCCAGGACCAGGGTCTGTCTTGCTCTCATGAAATTGACACTGAGTGAATGGATGAATCTGCACTAAGTAAACCTCACTTCGACATCTGGTCAGTTTAGTGATAGAGTTAGCAACTTTGTCATGATTCTGGCTCAGTTAATCTAAATGTGAACAGGGGAATAAAATCAGACAAAGAAGGCAAAGTGAAAGGAAAAACAGGGTAAGGTACATCAGGTTCTGTTCCTATGGTGTTTCAAGAGAAAAAAGTTACTTAAGAGTAAATAATTCTACAATTGGTGCTCTATTTATTTGTATTCTTGTTTTTGCTTTTAGATACAATCTCATATAATATTTTTCCTAATAAATGCTGTGTGTGTGAACATGCATGCTGGAAAAAAAGAACTTTCCTCTAGGAATTTGTAAGTGCTTTAGTAGAAATACATTTCTTTCTACTTGTTAATAATAGTCTTTAAAAATGTTTATAATAAAAAATAAATTAATGTGTATTATAAAATATTCCAAAGCAATAACAAATTTTCCCAAACTTCACATCAAGACTTGTCTGAGTCGCACATGTTAATCTGTAGCTAAACACGTGAAAATGCTAAAAGAGGTATAAACATGATGAAGCTTGTATTTTTTTTAATTTAATGCATTTTTTTTCCTTTTCATAAAATAATCCTCAGTTAGAAGTTCACATGCACGGATAAAGAACAAAGTGTAACAGAGTGCAGAAGATTCAACAGCAAGCATTTCGTGCTATATTTTAAGGAGAAATACTGTAGGTCTGTGAAAAACCAAGCATGGCCTCCAATATAAAAATCACTGACAGGAAAAAAAAATTCTAGCTGTTCAGTTTAGTTCAATCGCTCACTCATGTCCGACTCTTTGCGACCCCATGAACCGCAGCACGCCAGGCCTCCCTGTCCATCATCAACTCCCGGAGTCCACCCAAACTCATGTCCATTGAGTCGGTGATACCATCCAACCATCTCATCCTTGTCGTCCCCTTCTCCTTCTGCCTTCAATCTTTCCCAGCATCAGGGTCTTTTCAAATGAGTCAGCTCTTCGCATCAGGTGGCCAAAGTATTGGAGTCTCAGCTTCAACATCAGTCCCTCCAATAAACACCCAGGACTGATCTCCTTTAGGATGGACTGGTTGGATCTCCTTGCAGTCCAAGGGACTCTCAAGAGTCTTCTCCCACACCACAGCTCAAAAGCATCAATTCTTCGGCGCTCAGCTTTCTTTATAGTCCAACTCTCACATCCATACATGACTACTGGAAAAACAATAGCCTTGACTAGATGGACCTTTGTTGGCAAAGTAATGTCTCTGCTTTTTAATATGCTGTCTAGGTTGGTTATAACTTTCCTTCCAAGGAGTAAGCATCTTTTAATTTCATGGCTGCAATCACCATCTGTAGTGATTTTTGGAGCCCCCAAAAATAAAGTCAGCCACTGTTTCCCCATCTATTTGCCACGAAGTGATGGGGCCGGATGCCATGATCTTAGTTTTCTGAATGTTGAGCTTTAAGCCAACTTTTTCACTCTCCTCTTTCACTTTCATCAAGAGGCTCTTTACATTCTAGCTGTACTGTTATCTAATATTATTATAATATACTTAGTACCAATGCTACATTTCCATTATATTAAGCATGATCAGATGCCATTTTACAGTATTATTATATCTTTGTGATGATTAATTGTATGTATCAAGTTGGAGGGTGTTTTGGATGAGATTAGCATTAAGGGACTTCCCTGGTGGTCTGGGCTTCCCCGGTGGCACTAATGGTAAAGAACCTGTCTGCCAGTGCAGGAGATGTAAAAGATGTGGATTTGATCCCTATCCCGAGTTTGGGAAGATCCCCTGGAAGAGGACATGGCAACCCACTCCAATATTTGTGCCTGAAGAATCCCATGGATAGAGAAGCCTGGAAGGCTACAGTCCATAGTGTCCCAAAGAGTGGGGCATGATGACTGAAGCGACTTAGCAGCAGTAGCAGTAATGTTCTCCATAGTGGCTGTACCAATTTACGTTCCCGTGCTCACTTTGGCAGCACATATACCAATTTACGTTCCCACTAACAGTGTAGGAGGGTCCCCTTTTCTCCACACCCTCTCCAGCATTTATTGTTGGTGGATTTTTTATGGGGGCTTCCCAGGTGGCGCTAGTGACTGAATGGCTTTCTTTGTTTTGCGTATGTTTGTTCACCCTCTGTATGTCACCCATAATAAAAAGTGAATTGCATATGATTTTTACTTAACTAGGTTTTTTTTTTAATGTGTATTTTTGGAGTGTTTCTCACAAAGTAAGAGATATCCCAACTAATCATTTTTAACCCAAAATATCCCTCTTGTCAATTATGAAACTTTCAATTATGAAGCTTTTATGCAGTTATTTATATAAGCAATCAGAATAATAGATCTTAGAACTAGAAGGACTCTTAGGGGTTTGGTCTAGCTCCTTAATTTCACAGGTATAAAAATCAGACCAAAGATATTATGCACCAAACTTTAAGAATGTGTATGACCTTTAAGAAGTCATACACACTCAAAAATTCTTAACCACAAATTCTTAAAAACAAAAACAGAACACTAAAATAGCTTTCTAATACTGAATCAAGTATTTTAAAAAGAAACACCGGAACCAGCTTTACATTGAAGAGCCTTTCATAATCCTACATAAAAGATTAGTTTTGTTGTTCAGTTGCTCAGTCATGTCCGACTCTCCGACCCCATGGACTGCAGCACGCCAGGCTTCCCTGTGCTTCACCATCTCCAGGAGCGTGTAAGGAGTAAAATATTTCTTTGCTTGGCTGTAACTATAATTGCCATATTTCACCATAATCAACTATAAAACATGGTTGGGGTGTTGCAATTTGCAATATCACCTGAGTAAATAAGAAGCAATTCATAGGAATGACTGTTACTTTTAATCCTATCAGGAGAAGAAAACGTTCCAAAAACATTGCCCAGGGTTTGTGGCTTTCTCAGGCATTGGGTGCTGTCTTTGAAAGTAGATATAACCCTGACTGGCATAAAAATATGTTAAGAGGTTTCAGTCTTACTAGTTAATTTTTTTTGACATTTGTTCTCACATATTGTTAATATTAAACTTTTTATATTGCCATCTTTATATACTGCATCATGACATACATATGGAAACAGGCAAGGTCCCTCTTTAGTCCAATTGGAACCTGAGTTTGCTGATACCTTTAGTTCAAGTAACAACAATATGAGGTTCAGTTTTTTCTCATTGTTAGAGGGTTCCAGCTGGTTTTGGGCAAGATTCCTCTTTGGTTCTGTTAAGCATAGTCCTGATCTTATAATGGAAATACACTTGGCATGAACAGCATTCTTATTAAAAATAATAGGGGGAATGATATGTTATGAATACAACACCCCTATTTTGATCAGTGTATTCAACCTTTGTGCCAATCATTTTTTACTCCCTTATTCAGAATGAAATTGATTTGTGTTCATATATTCTCAGTAGGGGCAAAAATTGGTTTCTTGGGAGATACAAAAATCTAAGCCATAAAACATTTAAAAACTCTTGGCCGTACATTCTAAAAACAAAACACCAAAAACTTTTCAAAGTCTGAAACAAATATTTTTAAAAAGAAATATAGGAGCTAAATTTATATTTAAAAGCCATTTATAAGCCCAGAAAAAATGGTTGCATATAAAGTCAAATTATTTTCAACAAGGGTGCCAAGATCATTCAATGGCAAAAATACAGTCTTTTGAGGACATTATGCTAAGTGAAATAAGCGAGTTACAGAAAAGACACCTTAACACTACTGAACTGTACACTTAAAAATGGCTAAGATGGTAGATTTTATGTGTATTCTACCACAATTAAAAAAACTGTTTAAAACCTTCATAAAATATTAATTTATTCCTTGTTACAATATTTGTTTGCTCGTAAGTGACTACAGCCATGGCATTTCACCAGAGTGTAAAAATCTCAGCTGTACAGCTCTTCCCGACCCAGGATCGAACTCAAGCCTCTTTTGTCTCCTGCATTGGCAGGTGAGTTCTTTACCGCAAGCGCCACCTGGGAAGCCCCCAGACAGATATTAGCTATGATATTAAAATTTCAGATATAAGGTATAGCTATGATATTAAAATTTCATGGCAGGGGGAGGACATTAGGGGGAAAAATGTCTAAAAAAAAGACTTCTGAGATGGGGAAGGTAAGGAAAAACAAGTTGAGAAATACTCTTTTTCCTTAATGAGTTACTGCTTTGTACTTCAAAGGGGCTTCCCTTGTGGCTCAGCTGGTAAACAACCCGCTTGCAATGCTGGAAACCTGGGTTCGATCCCTGCGTTGGGGAGATCCCCTGGAGAAGGGAAAGGCTACCCACTCCACTCCAGTATTCTGGCCTGGAGAATTCCATGGACTGTATAGTCCATGGGGTTGCAACGAGTCGGACACAACTGAGCGACTTTCACTCACTCACTCACTTCAATTGGACAGACACATGTCTAATGGTTAGACTGGAAAAAAGCAAAATAATCTACAATCTACAGTAGGGTTTCTCAGCATTTGGAAATTTGGGGCCAAAATAGTTCTTTGTCATGGAGGGGGCTGTCCTGTATATGGTAGAATGTTGAGCAGCCTTCCTGGGTTGGGAAGGAAATCCCTGGAGAAGGAAATGGCTACCCACTCCAGTATTCTTGCCTGGGAAATCCCCTGGAAGAGGAGCCTGGAGGGCTACAGTCCACGGGGTTGCAAACAGTCTGACATGACTGAGCCACGAACACACAGACACACACAGACACAGACAGACACACAGACACACACACACTGGCCTCTGCCACTAGAGTCCACTAGCACCTCCAGTCCAGATATAACAACCCCATTTATCTCCAGACATCCACCTGGGGCAAAACCACTACTCCACAATTAATGCAAGTTAATCATAACTTGGACAAAGGGTAGATTCTGAATAGGGGCTCAGGCTCAGGTGTCTCAGCCCTGGCAGGTATCAACAGGTGTTGTTTTCAGCTGTGACCTGTGTATGAATGCTTTATATTAAATGATGATCTCTGTGACAAAGGAATGCCATGCCTCCTGAACCTGTTTGGGAAGCTTTGGGAAGTTATCATTACTTCTATTGTTAGCCAAAGAATCTGGGGATGACAACAAAGTTTAAATGTTTGGGATGGGTGGAGGAGGCAAACAGTCAAATTAAACTGGAAGAAAAATGAATTCACAGCTCAGGCCTAGAGTTCTTGCTAACATGGTCTTGCTAACATGGCCAGTGGAGGTGATGGAATTCCAGTTGAGCTATTTCAAATCTGAACAGATGATGCTGTTAAAGTGCTGCACTCAATATGCCAGCAAATTTGGAAAACTCAACAGTGGCCAGAGGACTGGAAAAGGTCAGTTTTCATTCCAAGCTCAAAGAAAGACAATGCCAAAGAATGTTCAAACTACTACACAATCGCATTCATCTCACACACTAGCAAAGTAATGCTCAAAATTCTCCAAGCCAGACTTCAACAGTAGGTGAACTGTGAACTTCCAGATGTTCAAGCTGGATTTAGAAAAGGCAGAGGAACCAGAGATCAAGTTGGCAATGTCCACTGGATCATCGAAAAAGCAAGGGCGTTCCAGTAAAACATCTACTTCTGCTTTATTGATTATGCCAAAGCCTTTGACTGTTGGATCACAACAAACTGTGGAAAATTCTTAAAGAGATGGGAATATCAGACCACCTTACCTGCCTCTTGAGAAATCTGTATGCAGGTGAAGAAGCAACTGTTAAAACTGGAAATGGAACAACAGACTGGTTCCAAATCGAGAAAGGAGTACGTCAAGGATGTATATTGTCACCTTGCTATTTAACTTATATGCAGAGTACATCATGCAAAATGCCAGGATGGATGAAGCACAAACTGGAATCAAGATTGCCAGGAGAAATATCAATAATCTCAGATATGCAGATGACACCCCCCTTATGGCAGAAAGTGAAGAACTAAAGAGCCTCTTGATGAAAGTGAAAGAGGAGAGTGAAAAAGTTGGCTTAAAACTCAACCTTCAGTGGCAACCCACTCCAGTATTCTTGCCTGGAAAATCCCATGGACAGAGGAACCTGGTAGGCTACAGTCCATGGGGTCACAAACAGTCGAACATGACTGAGTGACTTCACTTTCACTTTTCAGAAAACTAAGATCATGGCATCTGGTACCATCACTTCATGGTAAATAGATGGGGAAACAATGGAAACAGTGTCAGACTTTATTTTCTTGGGGTCCAAAATTACTGCAGATGGTGACTGAAGTCATGAAATTAAAAGATGCTTGCTCCTTGGAAGAAAAGTTATGACCAATCTAGACAGCATATTAAAAAGCAGAGACATTACTTTGCCAACAAAGGTCCATCTAGTCAAGGCTATGGTTTTTCCAGTGGTCATGTATGGATGTGAAAGTTGGACTATAAAGAAAGCTGAGCGCTGAAGAACTGATGCTTTTGAACTGTGGTATTGGAGAAGACTCTTGAGAGTCCCTTGGACTGCAAGGAGATCCAACCAGTTCATCCTAAAGGAAATCAGTACTGAATATTCATTGGAAGGACTGATGCTGAAGCTGAAACTCCAATACTGACTCATTGGAAAAGACCCTGATGCTGGGAAAGATTGAAGGCAGGAGGAGAAGAGGATGACAGAGGATGAGATGGTTGGATGGCATCACCAACTCAATGGACATGAGTTTGAGTAAACTCCGGAAGTTGGAGTTTCCTCAACTCCAACTTCCCTGTCAGGGAAGGACAGGGAAGTCTGGCGTGCTGCAGTCCGTGGGGTTGCAAAGAGTTGGACATGACTGAGCGACTGAACTGAACAGGGCTAATGTGCTTTTATTTCACAGTTCACGTTTAAATTACAAGACCGTGAACAGGTTTTTATCAATCTATATTATTTATTGAGGGAACAAGTGTCTACCACTGTGCAGATAATGTAGGCTTGTGCAACCTTGTTTTCACTCTATGGGGTGTAGAATATGTTTAGGACTTAAAATACACTCATCCACTCACACCACTAGCATTTGATTAATTGCTGACAGTGATTGTGTGGATTCATATAAAGATGAAACCATCAATATGGGCTCTACTCCTACACTGGGTTTAATAGTGTCCCCCCTCCCCAAAATTTATTTACACTCAGATCCATGTGATCTTATTTGTAAATACTGGGTTTACAGATGTAATTTGTTAAGATGAAGCCATATTAGACTTCTTGTTGCTCAGTTTCTAAGCTGTGTCCGACTCTCTGCCACCTTGCGGCCAATAGCACACCAGGCTTCCCTGTCCTTCACCATCTCCCAGAGTTTGCTCAGACTCATGTCCATCAAGTCAGTGATGTTATTGGACTAGGGTGGGTCTAAACCCAATGACTAGAATTCTCACTAGAAGGCCATATGAAGACACAGAGAGACAGAGGGAACGTGACCATGTGAAGATGAGAGATTTGGAAAGATGTATCCTCCCAGCCAGGGAATGACAAGGAAACCACCAGAATCTAGGCGAGGCATGGATAGAGAAGGACAGGCAAGCCTGGCACACTGCAGTCCATGGGGTCTCAAAGAGTCAGACATGATTTAGCAGTAGCCTCCAGAAATATGAGAGAATACATTTCTATTGTCTTAAGCCATCCTGTTTTGTGATACTCTGTTAAGGCAGCCCGAGGAATCTAACATAACTCCTATGTGGGGATTTCATCAAAATGCTGAAGAGAGAAGAGGTGATGAGTGAATTCTAGATGAAAATCAAGGTGAAGGAAAACAGAGCAAAGAGTTTCCAGGATGTAGGTGTGGGTGGTGAGAAGTGGGAAATTAGTGTGACACATGGTTCATGTTGATGATGAATGAGCTCTGTCTGGGTAGGTAGGACGGGCTGTCCTGTCTGTGGACACCCCGGGAAGGGACACACAAGAGCTTCCAATCTGCAGAAACAAATGCAAGTCAAGGCTTTACCTCCTCAGGGCTATCTGCATATTTCTCTACCTGATTTATTTTCTATTCCTTCTCATGCTGCTTGCTATTTCCTGCTGAAAAATATTTTCACTTTATGTCTTTGTTGCCAACCTATATGTTTTATTCATGCTCTCATGGTGGTGTATCAGTGAATTAATTCTGCCTTCAAGGAAGATGCAGTCTTTAATAAACTTCCCTTTGTATTCTCTAGAACAAAACTACACTGGCTTTGAGCTTGTTACACAAGTGGTTCTGAAACAGGAGTGAATGATGCTACTTAGGGACTTCTGTGTGGGAAATTCAGTACTTTTTAACAGATTTATTAATGTGTTTGGTTCTAAAAATGTGGTATAAGAGATGTGATGAAAAATCTAGATACAGTACTCTGAATCTTTTTAGAGGATGGATTACATTTATTTTAGGGGTCATGAATTTTTAGAAATGTTAGCATGTTGTAGTTGATTTTCTTTCTCTTCTTTCTATATAATTCTTTGCTGCTGTTCCAATCCAGAAAAGGTTACTAGACAAACCACAACTGTACAAAATAATAATTCATTCACTTTTGTGCAGCTCCTCCCCAACATTCCTCCCTTTAAAAAAAAAGTGATTTGAGGGACTTCCCTAGGGGTCCACTGGTTAAGATTCCATGCTTCCAATGCAGGGGTTGCAGGATCAATCCCTGGTTGGGGAACTAAGATCTCACAAGCTGCAGGGTGCAGCCAAAAATAAATAAATAAAATAAAAAGCGTTTAATATTAGTTATATTACAAAACCACTATAATAAGTCTAGTTAACATCTGTCATCACACATACAGAAATTTTTTTTTTCTTGTGGTGAGAACTTACAAGATTTTTTCTTAGCAACTTTCAAATATGCAATACAGTACTATTAACTATAGTTGCCATGCTGTACGTTTCACGCCCAGGACTTATTTGATGACTGGAAGCTTGTACCTTTGAACGACCTTCATCCATTTTGCCCGCCCCTCACTCCCACCTCTGTTCTCTGTATCTATAAACTTTTAGTTTTATTTGATGTTGTTGCTGTTTTATTTTTTAAGATTCCACATATAAATGAGATAGTATGATATTTATCTTTCTCTTACTTCACTTAATGCCCTTGAGGCCCATCCATACTGTCAAAAATGATAAGATTTCATTTTTTATGGCTGAGTAGTATTCCATTTTGTTTGTGTGTGTCTATTGCATTTCTTTATCCATTCATCTATTTATGGGCACTTGGGTTGCTTTTGTATCTTGGCTATTATAAACAATAAACAATGCTGCAATGAATATGGGGGTACATATATCTTCTTGAGTTAGTGTTTTCAGATAAAAATCCAGAAGTGGAATTGCTGGATCATATGGTAGTTCTGTTTTTAATTTTTTGAGAAAACTCCATGTGGCTTCCCATAGCAGTTGTATCAATTTACATTAACACCAATAGTGTACGAGTTTCCTTTTCTTCACATCCTTGCCAACATTTGCTATTTCTTGTCTTTTTGATAGTAGCCACCATAGGTATGAGGTGATGTCTCATTGTGGTTTTGATTTTCATTTTCCTTATGATTAATGACATTGAGCACCTTTTCATGTGCCTGTTGTCCATTGGTATGTCTTTGGAAAAGTGTCTATTCAGATCCTCTGCCCATTTTTTAAATCAGATGGTTTTTTGGTGGTTTTTTTTTTTTGCTATTGAGTTGTATGAGTTCTTTATATATTTTGGATATTAACCCTTTATCAGATATATTTTCTCCCATTCAGTAAAGTAATATTGAAAAATAAAAAAAGGTGTGGGGTGCAAACCTTCATGGAACACATACGGAGCAACAGGATGCTATTCTTGTCTTAGTCTATGGCCATACCACCTTGAATGTGCCCAATCTGGTCTGTTCTAGACTTACACTGTGCCCTGCTGCACTTTTGTAAGCAAGTCCAGTCTGCTCCACTAGACCCTAAGTTCTTGGTGTGGAGGTTGGTGTACCTCTGTGCTCTTCCTAGTGCCTAGAAAGTGTATTGCTAAGAGCACCTTGATGCCTGGGAAGCGGTCTGGCCAGCAGAGCAATTGTGGACTTTGACCCTGGACAAGTCCTTGAATTCTGCCTCTCCACCACTGTGCCCCCCACAGCCTGTGCTTTAGTGTCTTCACCTGAAAAACAGCAGCTACTGCTGCTGCTGTCCTGAGGATTACAAGAACATAGTATCAATTTCACGCACAAATTAACCCTCAACAAAGGTTCCCGCCTTTCCCCTTCTTACCATTACATCTCACCACTGTTAAGATTCCTCTATACTTGTGGAGGCTGCACAAATCTTTTCACTGAAAACATGCAGCCAAAAGTGTCCATCATGCAATAACTTGTCTCTTTAGTCCCTAGAGTTTCTATCTTTGAACTTCATTCGTTTATCTTTAATCTGAACCCAGAATCCAAGTTTCAAATCTGGCTGCTGGTGCGCTTGCTCAGACGTCATTCCTTGTTTGGGTAAGTGACTTGGCAGAGAGATGGTGAGCAGGGAGGGTGAGGTGGAGAAACTGGGAGAAGAGACTCTGGATCTCATTCAACACAACTTGCAGTCAAGAGGAAAGGGGGCTCAGTATTTCTAAAAAAAAAAAAAAAGTAAGTGATGTTTTATTTGACTAAAACATGAGTTCATTTGATGTCGTTGCCCTTAGACACTTCATCCTTTTTCTCCTCATGTTCTTCCCTGATAGTCCAGGGAGAGTATTTAGAATGGTCTCTTTATGCAGGTGGCTCAGCTGGTAAAGAACCTGCCCGTAATGTGGGAGACCTGGGTTTGATCCCTGGGTTGGGAAGATCCCCTGGAGAAGGGAAAGGCTACCCACTCCAGTATTCTGGCTTGGAGAATTTCATGGACTGTATAGTCCATGGGGTCACAAAGAGTTGGACACGATTGAGCAACTTTCACTTTTCACTTTATGCAGGTATTTAAAAAAAATACTTCCCAATTACTACCCCAACTATCTTGGGAATAAACAGTTGAGAGCATGTAGTGACAGAGTTGCCTAGAGCAGTTCTCAAGTTTCTTTTAGTTGAGGGGAGTAGGTTAATTTGTTAGACAGCTTAGTAGGGAGTTAAGCTGTCTAGGTTCAAAACCTGGTTCTGAGGACTTCCCTGGTGGTCCAGTGGTTAAGAATGCTCCTAATGCTGGGGATGTGGGTTCTATCCCTTAGTCAGGGAACTAAGATCCCACATACCTTGGGGCAACTAGGTCACGTGCCACAACTACACAGGCTGCAAGAAGATCTCACATGTTGCAATTAAGACCTGATGCAGCCAAAAATAATATTTAAAAACAAACACACCAATCACCCCTCTCCCCGCAAACCTAGTTGTTTCTAAGCTTTCCTGGCCTCCATTTCCTCATCTGTAAAGTGAGGACAGTGCTAATCACATATGGTTGCTATGAGGATGAATGAGAGAGTCCATGTAAAATACCCAGAATGGAAGCCAGTGGAGACTTACCATTGTTATAATCCAGGTAATCTGAAGTCCACTGACTTTCCCATTGGCAATGTGCTGTAAGTTCTTTAATCTTGGCAGTAAAGTCTTTCATCTTTTTAGAAGCACTGCTGTAGCTCTCCTGGCTGGATGCTTAGCAGGAGCTCTGTGGTTCCTATTGTAACCATATGCTGTCTTTCCAAAGCACAATGTCTTTGGTCCACACATATTTGCTGAAATCCAGCCACGTCAGAAGAAGCAGGGAGAAGACTTTTTTTTCCCATTAAAAGGCTCTGTCTAGCATTTCTTCTCGGAGAAGGCAATGGCGCCCCACTCCAGTACTCTTGCCTGGAGAATCCCATGGATGGAGGAGCCTGGTGGGCTGCAGTCCATGGGGTCGCAAAGAGTCGGACACAACTGAGCGACTTCACTCTTACTTTTTCACTTTAATGCACTGGAGAAGGAAATGGCAACCCACTCCAGTGTTCTTGCCTGGAGAATCCCAGGGATGGGGGAGCCTGGTGGGCTAACGTCTATGGGGTCGCACAGAGTCGGACACGACTGAAGTGACTTAGCAGCAGCGGCAGCATTTGTTATGTGCTACACACAGTTCTAGGTATTGGGATGACAAATGACGATTGTCCTCTATAATGGTTCTGCATGCCAAGGTACAAAACCGGCCAGGACCTGTGCTAGATGTATCTGTGTAGAATTGAGTTTCATTCTTGTTGTAGATCCAAAGTCTGCATTTTACATTTCCATCCCTTGATACAGAAATGGCTCATGAGATGTGATGAAATGTCTCAAAATCCTTCCTTCTTTCTTTAGCAATATTTTTGCTTTTTAAAACCTTTTCAAAGAGGCAAAACAGTGATATTTAGCATATCAGACAGATAATGAACACTCATGAAATCACACTGTATTATCAATAGTTCATATATTTTTTGATTAAATTGAGGAAATATTTATTATTTTTCCTGAGATGTAGTACAAATTGAAAAATACAAAATATTCAAGAGACATATGCAGATAGAAAATACACAATGGCTGAAGAAGAGGTGGAATTTAGGAGTGCTAAAGATAGGCTCAATGTAGCAGGCTAAATAATGTCCCCAGAATACAAGTTCAAGCTTCTCAGGTGGCTCAGTGTTAAGAATCCACCTGCCTATGCAGGAGACTTGGGTTGGATCCCTGGGTGGAGAAGATCCCCTGGAGAAGGAAATGTGAACGCACTCCAGTATTCTTGGGAATGCCTGGGAAATCCCATGGACAGAGGAGTCCGGTGGGCTTACTGACTCAAAAACAACAACAAAGATATTTTCATGTCCTAGTCCACTATGGAAAGAGGATTTTGTGATTAAATGAGATTTTGAGATGAGATTATATTGGATTACTTGGGTGGGTCCCAAATGTAAATACATGTATCCTTAGAAGAGGAGGGCAGAATGAAATTCAACTGCACACAGAGGAGGTGAAGAGAGGATGGAGCACTGTGTTCAAGATGCTGGTCTTGAAAACTGATGTAGCCACAAGCCTAGGAATGCTGGCCGTTGCCAGAGCAGAAAGAGGAAAGATTCTCCCCTAGGGCCTCTAGAGGGAGAGTGGTCTTGTTGATATCTTGGTTTTGGCTCAGTGATACTGATTTTAGACTTTTGGCCTCTAGAACTGTGAGAGAATGTATTTCTGGTGTTTTAAGCCACCCAGTTTGCAGTAATTTGCTGCAAGAGCAACAGGAAACTAAAACACCCATTTAAATGAATGGCAAGGAGGACAACCACTCTTTTCCATGTTCCACCATCTCTTGGCATGTTGCTTTCTAGTACACCTTCTGGCTCACTGTGTCACTTATAACTTATATGTTCCTTTATTTTCTTTTGCATTCTTTTGAATGCCAGATGGCACATAGCTTTTATTTTTTTTCAAGTTTATTTGGATACTGGTGTTTTGATTATGGTGGAATATGGGTGGTGGAGTCTCCCTCACTTATTTCTCTGATGAGGTTATTATCTTCATTTGTTCACTATAGTGGACTAAGTCGTTAGCATCATCCCTTCACAATAAGATGATAATGCATGTTGACTCATCATGTTTTCTTAACATTAAACCCTAGTTACATAAACAGATTTGTAGGCTCCTTCAGAAGTTTCAAAAGAGAGACCAATTGCATCTAATTTACTGTGTCTCCTCCTTAGGGTGGGTCCTTTCCACAGGCGCCTTATGCCGCCCATTTCATTTAGATTCTTCCTGATTCCATTCTCAGGGCTTTATCTTCCAAGTCGTCATGGCCTTACATACCATCCATATGGGATAGAACCCAACTTTCTATCTCATCTTCAGCCTGCAGCTTTCCCCCCCACTTCGGACTCCTTGCCGACAACTTCCTGCTAGACATCGCTCCTCGGAAGTCTATAATAGAGACCTCCGACTCAACGAGGCTCATCTCCATGAGAGCATTCACTCATCATCATCCAGGCTGTCTACTTCCTCATATGTAAACAGTTAAGTTCCACAGGACAAGGCCAATGTCATGTTCTGTGCATTACTCCCAGCACGTAGCACACTGCTAGCCACATGGCCAGCAGACAAGAAATACTCTTTTGTAGAGAAGGCAATGGCACCCCACACCAGTCCTCTTGCCTGGAGAATCCTAGGGACAGGGGAGCCTGGTAAGAGGCCGTCTATGGGGTCGCACAGAGTCCGACACGACTGAGCGACTTCACTTTCACTTTTCACTTTCATGCATTGGAGAAGGAAATGGCAACCCACTCCAGTATTCTTGCCTGGAGAATCCCAGGGACAGGGGAGCCTGGTAAGAGGCCGTCTATGGGGTCGCACAGAGTCGGACACGACTGAAGCGACTTAGCAGCAGCAGCAACGAAGAACAAAGAAACCCAGCTGCATCTTCCCCTTGGAGCTGGATCTTTTCGGGGTAGGCTAGACTGCTCCTTTAGAGAGGAGTGAAGAAAGGGGTCTATGTTTCCTCATTTGACAGGGACTTAGTGATAAAGCCATTTTCTTTTTCCCTCCAGGTCCTCGTAGTAACTTTCGATTGCGCAGAATCCTAAGCCTTTGGTGCAGGCAGAGTGGTGGTGGCAAGCCCGGGCCTGGCCGCCGGGGTCCTCGGGGTCCCTGTGAGGACGGCCGTGTGTCGGGACGTGTGCAGTCCCGGTGGTCGTGCCACCGCGAACCGAAGTCGGGGCTCCCGGGCGAACACACCTCGGAGCCAGGGCGGCCCGGGTCGGGGCCCCCCGGGCGTCTGAGGCCGGGGTCGTGGTCCTCCCGTGGAGGCGCGTCGGGGGTCTGCGCAGTCGGGGGTCGCGGCCCTCGGCGACGGCGCGGGCGGCGCGGGTCCCGGAGGTCGCGCGGCCGGCGCCGCCCGACGTCACTTCCGACCGGAGCCAAGATGGCGGTGGCGCGGCCGCGGGCGCCGGGGCGGGCGGAGCGGTGGCGGCGGTTCGGGCGGCGGCTCTCCGCGCTCTGAGGCGCGGGGCGCGGCGGGCGCAGCCAGGTAAGAAGCAGCCAGGGCGGGTGGCTTCCGGGACGGCGGCGGGTTCCGCGCCGGGACTCCAGTCTCTGTCCGCGAGGAGCGAGGCGGCGGCGGCGGCGGGAGCGACACGCCGGGGACCCGGGCGCGCAGGGCCGGGCGGGCCGGCGGCGCGCCCCCTTCGAGGTCTCAGTGTCCCGCGCTCGCGGGGCCCCCCGCAACGAGGCGCGGCCCGCGGGCGGCCGGAGTCCGTCCCTCCCGCGCCGAGCACCCGGGCCCGGCCTTGGGCCCCGGCGCGGGGAAGTTGTGGGGTCCGCTTTGTCGCCGTTGGTTAGCCGCGCGCCCCGCGGGGAGTACGCGGGTGGGCTGCCGGGCGGCGGCGCCGGGCGGGCGGCTGCGACTCCAGCGGGATCCCGGTCCCGGGTCCACGAGGGTGGCCACCGGTCCCAGGGCCGTTCCAATTTCAAGTGGTCTTGCTCTTCTTTTTTTGTGTTCTAACAGAACGTGTCTCTCACACTTGGATTCTGAATTTGTTCAGTGTTTCGCGTCTTTGTGTTTCCTAAATCCACAAAGTGTAG
This sequence comes from Bubalus kerabau, assembly GCF_029407905.1. Lineage (NCBI taxonomy): Eukaryota > Metazoa > Chordata > Mammalia > Artiodactyla > Bovidae > Bubalus > Bubalus kerabau. The sequence goes on along the minus strand of NC_073628.1, from coordinate 108,647,941 downwards.
TTTAAGCTCGGAAACGTTCTCCCTCGATAATCCCATCACAGACCCACCGGTGTTTTGTGTTTAACAGACAGAGCATTTATCTCTTAGGCATTTTGTTACTAAAGATGCCCACGAACCTATATTTGATGGTAGCAAGAAAGACACAAAGTAGACCAAGCAGGTCAGCGTCTTTCCCCTCACCTCCGTGGTGGCTCCCGACCCACGCGTAAACCCCTGTCCACCGTGTGTCCAGACACGAGCTTCGGAAACAATTCCACGTTGACCCGGGGAGTCCACAGTACCTCCACTACGCAGCTGTAATTTCCCCAGAGAGAGGACACGCATGCTGGCCCCTCATCTTCCATTGAGCGTTGTTGTTGGGGTTTTGGTTTTATTTCAGAACGCGTTTTGGTGAATCCCAGTTAAGTCTTTTAAATCCCTCTGATCAGACACCAAAATGGCCCTACCCAGAAGGCGATTAAAATATTAAAGTTTTTGTTTACTACAGGTTTATTGTTAAAAGCAGTCACAGTCTTTTAACAACAAACAGACCTTTTCAGTGGTTCTCGTAAGATGCCAGACTTCGTCTCGATTTGATCAGTTGCGTTCAAGTATGTTGGGGAAATGTAGGCCTTTAAACCTTTTTTTAAAACATGTTATGAAATGTGCTGTAAGGAGCACATTAAGGAGGAGGAACTGAGAGACATATTGTATGTTCCTTTTTAGTAGGGTCTTGTTTTTGAGGTGGCATGCAGCTTCCCCTTCATTCTCCTGTAGGCTTCCTTACAAACACTCGTTTGCCCACATTGTTCACACATAGAATCTCAGTATAGCCTTGAGAGGATCTTTAAAGATAGTCCAGCTCCCTCATTGCAAGCATTGGAAACTGAGATTGAAATTCATAGTGGGACTGACGTTTGTTCACAGCTTCTAGTATTCCAGGGCTTTTTTTACACATCTTTTTTGGTTTGGTTTTAATAAGTTAATATATTTGAAGTGCTTAGAAAATCACCAAGTGCATAATCAAAGCGCTCAGTAGAGGTTCATTTTTGTTGATTCTGGAGATGTTTTTTTTTTTTCATTGAAAAGTCGGCAGGTTCACATTTGTTTTTTCTCATTTTGTGCACAGTTCCTGAAACAACTGGGCGTAAATCTGTAATAACGTGTTAGTTTTGTAAGTACAAAGTGGAACAAAAGATTCTCATTCTAGGAGAGTTTGAAAATGGAGAAAAACACAAAGAAGGAATAGAAATAGACCATTCCCTTCCCACTCAGATAACCACTGTGAACATTTTGGCAGACCTCCTCCTTTCTGTCTCTTGGTGTGCGTGTGTATATTTTCTTTCCTTGTTTATATTTATTCACTTCTGTATGTTTGCACTGTGTACAGGATAGATATCATATGCTATATATTGTTTGTAATCTCTCTTCCTTTATGATATTGTGAGCATATATCCTTGCCACTAAATCTTCAATGCGATTTTTAATGGCCACATTGTATAGGGTGGGCCATAATTTATTTATCAATTCCGTATTGATCAGTAAGGTTTCAACAGCTTGAGATTTTCTTTTCGTTAAGATTTATTTAAAAGTTTTTTCTATTATGGATTTTCAAGCCCTGTCATTTTTTAAGATATGTGAAAAATGTAAATTCTGTTTTTTAGCCTCTAAAGACTCATTTTTCCTGCCAGTGCAGTTTGAAGAAATAGCGCTCCATTTCAGCTCCGTTTTATTCTCCCTCATCTGGGTCTGTGCAGTTACAGACATATATCTGCATGAATATTCTTTTGATGATTATTTTACCTTAGATGTTTGTTTATTCATGGGACTGTTTCTTTAAGCTGCCCATCTCTTTTCAAGTTCCAGATCTGATTTACAAACCTTTTAAGTCCTGTTAAATCATAGACTTTCCGGGATGGAAAGCACCTTAGGTTATTTACTATTTTCATGTCTTCTGACTTGCTTTTCATGCTATTTTTAATCCTCGCGCAGAAGAAAAAAAAAGCCCGTGGGCTGCCTTAGAAAACTCCGTAGTGGGGAGCAAAGAGGGAGTAGGTGGACAGTGGGGGGAAATTGTCAAGCTTGTGTGGCAACATGTAGATCCAGGGAGTTTCCAGGTGATGGGGACGTTACCCGACAGTGGTGACTGCAGATCCTGCTGACATCTGTCCAGGGCTGTGCAGTTTGCCTAGAGATCATCAGCTTTGCCTTCGCTCCTCTGAGCCTTTGCTTAGAGGTCTGGGATACTGTTCTGGCCCTCTCCCTTTGAAATTAGATGCTTTTACTTATAGCCAATAATATCATCTTCATAGGGTGACTGAAAGTAGTACTTAGATCCCATTGAAACAAGGTTTCTTATCCTCACCATGGTTGTGGGGCTGGATCATTCTTTGTCGTGGGAGCTGTCTTGTACCCTGTAGGATATTTGGCAGCATCCCTGACCTTTGCCCACCAGATGCCAGTGGCCGCCCCTCCCCCCCCCAAGTTGTGACAATCCATAAACCCTCCAGACATTGCAAGATGTCCCTTTAGGGCAAAATGACCCTTTAGGGTGAATACTCCAGTTTTTAGCCACTGCTTTAAAGGAAGGCCCATCTCACTGGATGGTTGAATCATAGAAGCGGTTTATGGAATCTCTTTAGTCAAAGATCTATTAAGAATATATGCCGCTGGTTTATGTGAAGTTCCCCTTGATGCCAGGGAATAGGCTTGTTACAGGTGGAAGTTCTTTTCCTGAGTTTGGTTTTATGACTTTGTCCATTTGATTTTTTTTTTTTTTTTTTTTTAAATCTTTTGGCCATGCTGCATGGCACATAGGCTCTTTGTTCTTCCATGAGGGATTGAACCCGTGCCTCCTACATTGGCAATGCAGTCTTAACCATTGTACCACTAGGGCACTCCCGATTTTATGACTTTGTTGAATGGTCACTTTCAGCAGTTTTGCTTTGGTGCCCCTTTCATGGCAAGAGATAAAGGAACTTGAGGTAACATGGAAACTAAGGAGTTTTCCTGATATAGGATCAGCATTCCCAGTATGTAGATTAAATGATTACGAACTAAAAATTTTCATAGACTTGAAAAATGGTGAATAATTTAAGCTTGTGGTCTATTATACTGAATAGCACAAAAAGAGCGGTCTTCTAGAAAATGGAACTTAGTGGAGCAGCCCCTTGAATACTGCAGGAAGCAGCCTAACTAATGTTTTCTAAAATTTCCTTTTTTTAAAAAAAAAAAAGAAAAAAAAAATTCAGGGTTATGAACTGAAAGTGAAAAATTTGTCCTGAAGAAATAAAATTTACTTTTGCAGTGTTTAGCTAACTTTATTACTTTATAACTTAAAGATAGGTTATTGATATTTGTGACAAACCTGCACCTTCCCCTGGGGGGAAAAATGTAAGTTGTCAAGTCTTTATTTGAATTCTTTAAAAGAATAGATAGTATAGATTGAATTTTTATCGTGGCATAAGTAATCTTTAATAAGTTGTAATAGTAATAATAATAATGTTAGAACTCACTGATAAAACAAAAAAAGAGAGGTGCTCTTAAACAACATTTGGTAATGGAGTTGTTTTCTGAATGACAGAATATCTGAATGTACAGAATCACATTCATTCACTGGAATGAATGCTTATGTCATTTAACTATTCTTACTTAAAGAGAATGCCTTTCTTTCCCTACCTCCACTTCCCTGAAGCATGAATTAGAGTTATTGTATGTAATAAATCTGGTTCATTTGGAGTGAAATATGCTTATAATATTTTTCTCAGTACAGTATAATATTTTTTCTTAGATTCTTGGTTCATGTCATCTACTCTGTTTTCATTTATTAGTCCTTTGGAACATGCAACTGAATACTTATATATTTGCCAGCCATTTCGGTGAAAAGAATATTTTGTACCTCTTGCAATAAATCATATGATAGGCTTTGCTTTGAAAGAGCTAAATTATTTCTTGGCATAGCTTGCCTGAAATATGGAAAGCAAAATGCAACTGTTAGTTTGATTACAATGGGCAGCCTGTCTGGAAATTGGTAACACCTACAGATTTTACATGTGCTTGTATGTAGTTCCACTAAGACTACATTAAATTCTGGTAGGAAAATTTTCTGGCATTTTCAAGTAATTTAAATGATGCCATCAAAATTTGAAAAGAGTTGTGAGATTCATCAGCCCTTATTATATACAAGTATGAATGCTGCCCATTTCATAAGGCCTTTTAAGACCACGTAAATTAAACATACATTGGAGGATCAGTATGAAAACTAGATCCTAAATGTTTCCCATTCCATGAGACTTATTTTCGGGACTTTGCCATCATCCTGAAAGGCCTAATATTAAAGTATACCTAAAAGAAGGAATTTTAAAAAGGAAGGAGTCTTAGGACAGATGTGTGAAGCTCTGTTACCTCTTGTTAGAGGTTGTTGAGCAGCTCAGTTCCCTTGTTTTGGGAGATGAATATTGTGTTAGTGCAATTCTCTGATAACAGAGTGCTGCCTTGATATACAGAATGAACTATATCCCAGGTATGTTCAGGGACGGCATTATTTCTGGCAGTGGGAGGGGTAGGACAGTTATCCTCTCTCTCTTCTTTGTATTTGAAAGTGAGTACAGTGATTACCTCTATCTTTTATTTGATATTTTAAGATGAACAGATGAATATGTGAGCAAGCAATTTGAGATTCTTTAGGTTTTTCAAAAGCAATACTAGCATTTTGCTTAAATTTTTTTTTTTAATAGGTATTTTTTTTTTGAGGGATGTTGTTGTTCTTTAATCTCTAAGTCACTTCCGACTCTTCTGCAACCTGTGCACTGTAGCCCGCCAGGCCCCTCTGTCCATGGCATTTCCCAGGCAAGAACCCTGGAGTGGGTTGCCATTTCCTTGTCCAGGGAGTATTCCCCACCCAGGGATCCAGCCCACATCTCCTGCATTGGCAGGCGGATTCTTTACCACTGAACCACCAGGAAAGTCCATTGAACGCTAATGTGGCACAAGGGTTTCTTGGAAGAGAAATCCTTCCAGGTTATTTCTGAGTCCTAAAGTTTTTTTTGCTTATCCCATCCTCCCTCTACTGAACATGGTGAAAGGGGAAACTTTTTTCCTACTTTCTTCCATGCCTTTCACAAAGCCCAGTCCTTTGTTTTCTACACTCTTGCTGGGTATTTTTTCCCTTGGGATTTCCTCTGTCTCTGGGTCTTCCCCTGGTGGCTCAGAAGGTAAAGAATCTGCCTGCAATGCAGGAGACCCAGGTTCAATCCCTGGGTCAGGAAGATCCCCTGGAGAAGGGAATGGCTACCCACTCCAGTATTCCTGCCTGGAGAATTCTATGGACAGAGGAGCCTGGAGGGCAACACGACTTAGCGACTAACATGCTTTCCTCTGTCCCTAGGCACCCCCTTGTGGCTGAAGACTTCTAAATCTCAGTCCCCCTCCTTGAAGACAGTCTGTGCTGGGACTTTTTTTCCCGTTTGATGGTGGTTTTCCGTGGATGTCTGGCCTCTCTTCTCAGAGTCTGTAAAATGGAACTCGCCACCTTCCACTTAAATGCTACCTGTACTCCTGGCTTATCTGTCTTTAAAATACACTCATTCTTCTTGCAGTCACATTCCAGATTTTGTTGAACTCATCTTCACCATCTCTTTTTACCTCCTGTTAGGTTAGAAAACACATTCTGTTCATTCTTCCTCTGCAGAGTTAGTCACATTTTTCGTTTCTTTTCTGCTATCATCAGGGTTTCAAAGGTTTATTGCTTATCATCCAGATTCTTAGCCGGCTTGCCTGGCCCCAGTCTTTCTGGCTGCCCTTTCCTCTCCTGCCTCCTCACTCTTAACCTGTCAGTTTAACCTTCCTACACTGTTAGGCCTCACTTGGTTTGTGGCAGTTCTCAAACTTTCTGGGCCATGTTACCCACCCCAGGGCAAAGCTGCCCTCTTGATGGGCAGCCCTGGAAGCAGGCTGTTTCCCTGGGCTCCTCCTGCCCTCATGCGTTCACTGGCTCTGTTTTTAAGAAAATCCTTGTTTCCATCTTTCTCTAAAGACCCTCAGGACTTGTGTCAGGAGGGGACTGGGTGGATACTGACTTCTCCTTCACTATCTTTGAGGAACATTTCCTACAGGTCAAGTTTACTTTTAACCTGGAACTCAGACACCACCCTTTATGCTGGGAAAGATTGAAGGCAGGAGGAGAAGGGGATGACAGAAGACTAGATGGTTGGATGGCATTACTAACTCAGTGGACATGATTTGAGTAAACTCCGGGAGATGGTGAAGGACAGGGAAGCCTGGTGTGCTGGCGTCCATGGGGTCACAAAGAGTCAGACACAACTGAGCGACTGAACAACAACAGATGCCCCCAAGAACTGTCCCATCTGCAGTGGGACAAAACTGTGGAGCTCGGCACAGACCCTGACTTGAGGGGCACTGTCTGGCTTACTCCAGCTGGTTGCACCAAGAGGTGGTCCTTCATCCTCTGTGTCATATATTGAGTCCCCAGATAGGGGGAGGAATTCCTCTTTACCTTAAAACCAGAACAACTAATTATTTATTTTGAGAAAATGTGTTTTTCAGTTACTGAGTTGTGGAGAAGTTGAGGAAACATACTTTCCTTTAACAATAAAAATTCATATATGTATAAGAACTTTTTTTTTATTAATTTATTTTAATTGGAGGCTAATTACTTTACAGTAATGTATTGGTTTTGCCATACATTGACATGAATCCGCCACGGGTGTACACGTGTTCCCCATCCTGAACCCCCCTCCCACCTCCCTCTCCATACTGTCCCTCCAGGTCATCCCAGTGCACCAGCCCTGCACATCCTGTCTCATGCATCTAACCTGGACTGGCGATCCCTTTCACATATGATAATATGCATGTTTCAATGCCATTCTCCCAAATCATCCCACCCTCGCCCTCTCCCACAGAGTCCAAAAGACTGTTCTATACATCTGTGTCTCTTTACTTAAACTGTAGAGCATTACACAAACGTCACTCTGCAAACAGTTTTTGTTGTTGTTATTTAGTCGCTAAGTCGTGTCCAACTCTTTTGTGACCCCATGAACTGTAGCCTGCTAGGCTCCTCTGTCCGTGGGATTTCTCAGGCAAAAATACTGGAGTGGATTGCCATTTCCTTCTTCAGGGGATCTTCCCAACCCAGGGATCAAACCCAGGTCTCCTGCATTGGCAGGAGGATTCTTTACCACTGAGCCACCGGGGAAGCCCCTGCAAACAGTAGGTGTTGGTGTTACTTTAAAATGCTGTTGAGACTAGAAATAGTTACATATTTAGAGGATAGACTCCAAACTTCAGGTTTCATTTAAAGTAGGAGAGTTGCTCCCTACCAAAATAATAATAAACTCTTGGGAGAAAATCTCAAGAAATACACTGATTGTTGACCCTGCCATCTTAGCAAAATATAGTTGTTACTCTTATCTGGTGTAACTTGTAATTTTGCTATAGGTTGTTCACTCACGAGTTTCAGAAATCTCCTTGTCATTTATGTGTAGTTTGTGGACGGTGAGTTTTCCTATATACTTTATTGTATGGGAGAAACCAGAAAGCCTCTGAGCAGCCACTTGTAAGATGACTATATTGACGCTCAGGTTTGAAAAGATGCATACTTGAGTGGCAAGACCGGTTCCTCACAGTACTGAAGCTTTCGTCCCCTTTACAGAAAATTCACAAGTATTTTGCAGGGTTCCTGAAAGTCCCTTAATTTTTAATGTTTAATCACATCAGTTACATCTGCATTGGGAACTCCAGGGGGAGAATAGTAACTCAAGGGGGTTAACCGAGAGTTCATTTTATTTGGGGAATTGTGAAGTGAGCTGTCATGGGGCAACTCCTTGTAGAAAGTCTGTGTTTGAGTTGGAAGCTTGGCATTTGAGTGTGAGGAAAGAATCAGCTTAATTTTCCCTGTTCTTAATGTAACCAACATGGAAAAATGTTACAAAAGCATCATTTTATAGGAAATTCTTTGAGTTTAATGCTGTTTTGCAGAATATATGGAGAATACATAGTCAACAGTTGGTTAGTTACAATTTTCAGCAGAGAGATGGGAATTATAATAATGATCTTGAATCTGCATAGTTCTTATCAGACAGCAGGGACTGGCTAGAAAGCACTTGTAGAATTTTTGTAGAAACCCAAAATAAAACCTAAAAGTTTTGATGTAGTAAATTACATGTTCAGCATAATATAATGACATAGGTGTATACATTTAATCAAAATCATAAGAAAGTGAAAGTTGCTCAGTCATGTCCAACTCTTTGTGACTGCATGAACTGTACAATCCATGGAATTCTCCAGGCCAGAATACTGGAGTGGGTAGCCTTTCCCTTCTCCAGGGGATCTTCCCAACCCAGGGATCGAACCCAGGTCTCCCACATTGCAGGTGGATTCTTTACCAGCTGAGCCACAAGAGAATCCCTTTTACTTTCACTTTAGAGTAAGAGAGTGCATGTGATAGCCATCCCTAACATTACCAGGTAAATGATAAATAATCAGCACTTGCTATATATTTATTGCTAGCTCTTTATTAGTGAATGCTTAGAGAGATGTTTCTTGAAAATTTTCCCTTATATTAAAAAAATTTTGTTTTTTTCAAGTAAAGGAGAGAGATTCTAGGGGAAGAAAAGGCCCCTGCTGCTGCTGCTGCTGCTGCTAAGTCACTTCAGTCATGTTCGACTGTGTGACCCCATAGACAGCAGCCCACCAGGCTCCCCCATCCCTGGGATTCTCCAGGCAAGAACACTGGAGTGGGTTGCCATTTCCTTCTCCAGTGCATGAAAGTGAAAAGTGAAAGTGAAGTCGCTCAGTCGTATCTGACTCGTAGCGACCCCATGGACTGCAGCCCACCAGGCTCCTCCATCCATGGGATTCTCCAGGCAGGAGTACTGGAGTGGGGTGCCATTGCCTTCTCGTGCCATAATCTAAATTTGCATTCATATTACTCTCCTAGTTTATCTGCTGGTCTCTTATTAAACATTCTACTATGGTATTGTTTAACTTAGAGATATTTCAGACAAAAGTAATCAACCTCATCCCATCAGAGCTCTGTGGCTCTAAAGCCATTCGAAACAGCAGACTTTCTTGTCTTCCTCTCAGTTCTGGGGGAGCTGTGTTGTCAATATCAAGTTCTCCTGTGTTGTGTTAGTTGCTCAGTCGTGTCTGACTCTTTGCTCTCTGTGGACTGTAGCCCACCAGGCTCCAGTGTTCCTGTACTTTCCCAGGCAAGAATACTGGAGTGGGTTGCCTTTTCCGTCTCCAGGGGATCTTCCCAACCCAGGAATTGAACCCAGGTCTCCTGCATTGTGGAGAAGGCAATGGCAACCCACTCCAGTACTCTTGCCTGGAAAATCCTATGGATGGAGGAGCCTGGTAGGCTGCAGTCCATGGGGTCGCGAAGAGTCGGACATGACTGAGCGACTTCACTTTCACTTTTCACTTTCATGCACTGGAGAAGGAAATGGCAACCCACTCCAGTGTTCTTGCCTGGAGAACCCCAGGGACGGCGGAGCCTGGTGGGCTGCTGTCTGTGGGGTCGCACAGAGTCGGACACGACTGAAGCGATTTAGCAGCAGCTCCTGCATTGTCGGCAGATTCTTCACCATCTAAGCTATCAGGGAGCCCATCAAGTTCTACCTGGAGTAAATTCTTTAAACTCTGCCTCCTTATTTAGTTTGGTGTCAGGACACTCTGCTCTATGAATTTGGGGACTCAGGCCCTGGGATATTTGTCTGTGGTTTTCAGGGTATCACTTAGGAAACCAATTTATTGAAATGGGATAAATTACTGATTTATTTGTGAGCATTAAGTTCTTTATATCTCTTAATACACACTTGAGTTTGGGAAATTCCTCTCTTGATGTGCTGTTATACTGTTGCTTTTGCCTTGGCTAGAAATCATTCTAGAGGGTGAGAGGCATGAGCAGTTTTAAGCTGTTAGAGTTCATATTGTCCGATTTACCAAAGGGGTTATTACCTGATAGCTCAGTTGGTAAAGAATCCGCCTGCAATGCAGGAGACTCTGGTTCGATTCCTGGGTCTGGAAGATTCTCTGGAGAAGGGAAAGGCTACCCATTGCAGTGTTCTTGGGCTTCCCTGGTGGCTCAGCTTTTAAAGAATCCGCCTGCAATGTGGGAAACCTGGGTTCGATTGCTGGGTTGGGAAGATCCCCTGGAGAAGGGAAAGACTACCAACTCCAGTATTCTGGCCTGGAGAATTCCACGGACCACAAAGAGTTGGACACGACTGAGTGACTTTCACTTCACTCACCAAAGGGTTGCCAAATCTTTGCTGTATTCTCAAATCTGTTTTTTTTCTCTTCACACACACACACACACACCCCCCTTAATGAAAGTGATAAACATACCAGTTTTGATTTTTCACTTTAGCTTATTTAATTTGGTGACATTGTCTTTTTAAAGGAAAGTTGGGGGTATATTTTTCAGTGTGAAACTAAATGTTCTGGATGAGTATTCCAGTGATATTTTATGTATAATTTTAGAAAAGGAAAATGAATGACTTCATTTAGCAAATTCCTAGGCAGATTCAGTATGAATTATGTGATTCTTCCTAATCCCCAAGAATGGATGCTAGATGTTTTTATGTTGATAGCTAGAGTTTATAGATTGTAACTTGGTGATTCCATTCTTCTGGTAGAAATTGTGAATGGTAGTTTTTGATAGTACATTAGCTGTGTTTGTTAATGAAAACTGCCTTTGAGAAGTTGGCATGCTTTGGATATTTTAATTATTTTTCTAAAAGTTTCTTGGGACTGCAAGAATCTTTTGGTCAGAGAAAGTTAAGATTTACAGTGTAAATCTGTAAATCTACTTTGCTAAAAGGTTGATCATCTCGGTGTTTGCCACAATGATATTCATTTACCATGAGAGATCTACTTTATGTAGTGATTAGTTTTAGAATTATTTTTGTTTTCTTATGTAGGTCATAAACATTCCAAGACTTCTTTTACACAATGATATTTTTAAAACTTTTTTTTCTTTTAGTCTATGTTTTCAACATATTTTTGATTTTTAAAATTTTGCTGCAGTCATGCCAGTTCTCTTATTTCTGTTTTACTATTTGTCCATAAATTGTGTGTTGCTTTCTGAGTCTTGAAAGTTCGTTTCTTTTGAGTTTTGATGTTGTTGTTCAGTCACTAGGTTGTGTCTGACCCTTGGACTGTAGCACGCCAGGCTTCTCTGTCCTTCACTATCTCCTGGAGTTTGCTCATATTCATGTCCATTGAGTCAATGATGCCTTCCAATCATCTCATCCTCTCTCGCCCCCTTCTCTTCCTGCCTCAATCTTTACCAGCATCAGGATCTTTATGAATCAGCTCTTCCCATCAGGTGGCCAAAATACTGGAGATTCAGCTTCAATATCAGTCCTTCCAATGAATACCTAGGACTGATCTCCTTTAGGATGGACTGGTTGGATCTCCTTGCAGTCCAAGGAACTCTCAAGAGTCTTCTCCAACACCACAGCTCAAAAGCATCAATTCTTCGGCGTCAGCTTTATTTATGGTCCAATTCTCGTATCCATACATGACTACTGGAAGAACCATAGGTTTGACTAGACAGACTTTGCTGACTTTGTCAGCAAAGTAACATCCCTGCTTTTTAATATGCTGTCTAGGTTGGTCATAACTGGTTAGTTGCTGTCATGTGAAATGAGCACAATTGTGTGGTAGTTTGAACGTTTTTTGGCATTTTCTTTCTTTGCGATTGGAATAAAGACCTTTTCCAATCTTTATGTTACAATGTGGAATTTGTAATCTAAGAAAATAATTTTAAAATAACATTAGTTAATAATTTATTTTCCAAATAGCCCCCCAAACCTAAATTGAATCAAAAGAAAAGACCCTTATGCTGGGAAAGATTGAAGACAGGAGGAGAAGGGGATGGCAGAGAATGAGATGGTTGGATGGCATTGCTGACTTGATGGACATGAGTTTGGGCAAGCTCCAGGAGTTGGTGATGCCAGGTGTGCTGCAGTCCATGGGGTTGCAAAGAGTTGGACAGGACTGAGTGACTGAACTGAACTGAATATCAGTAGCTTACAGGTGCGCTTCCCAGGTGGTGCTAGTGGTAAAGAGCCCGCCTGCAATGTAGGAGACATAAGAGACACCGTTTCGATCCCTGGGTGGGGAACGTCCCCTGGAGGAGGGCATGACAACTCACTTCAGTATTCTTGCCTGGAGAATCCCATTGGCAGAGGAGCCTGGCAGGCTACAAAGTGGGGTCGCAGAGTCGGACACAACTGAAATGACTTAGCGTGCACATAGTGAATGTGCAAATCAAATATTTATATTCCTAATTCTTTGCCCTTCCTCTCAGACTTAGACTAGTCTTAAAGAATCTGCTGTTGCTTTTTCTTTAAAGGCTTTTCATATTGTTTTGTAGGCTTCACAAGTCTACAAAGGACAGATACGACAGTTTGATGTGTTATATGTAGTGCATTAATGTTAGTCTGTAACTTTCTTTTGTTTGATCTGCATTATCTCAGATGATGTGATAGAAGTATGGCTGGGCCTGCAGGGATGGTCTGACCCCGGAACTGCCTGTTTGTATGGGGTTTCCTGCATATTTCTAGATTTTCTGGTCTCTGGCTACCATGTCAGATGACAGCAGCTTAATAGTTGTTCAGATTGTCTTGATCTCCTAAGGGACCAGTATTTGAATAAAGACCCTCCTAATTATTTTATTGTTGCTGTATTCATACTGATTATATATAGTTAAATCATCTTTATGATATTACTAAATTAAATATTTGTACAGATGATTTGTCCTAGAATTTGGAAGCAGTATCTTTAAAAGTTAAGTACATGTATGTTATTAAAACCTTCGATCAGTAAAATCAAGATCAAACTTTTAGTTTTCTAAGAGTATGTGCTGTTAGTGAAGTATATTTGGTGATAGAAATTCACATGCTCTAAATTTGTGGATCTGTCTAATGTAGTTTATCTGAAAAACATCAGCAGGTGGAATGGAAGGAAATGTAGACATTTTAAAGAAGTTTTGGTCAGGCATAGAAATCCAAACAAGAAACTAAGAATCTATGGTCCCAAAAGTCCAGGATTTTAAGTTTTTCATTATTTACTACTGGAAAATTGGAGGCACTTAATTCTTAAGCATTTTATTTAAAGTTTGATAGAATTCCTCAGTTTCAGTGGTAGGTGTGGAAAGATTCCTCTCGGCCGCTATACTGGTATGATTGATACTTCAAGTTACTGTGTTTGATAAAACACAGACCCTGAGATAACTGTGTTAGAAAGGTAGGTATATAAATCAGTGCTGTTCAAGTCAACACTGAATGTAAAAGTTATGTAGAACTGCCATGCACTTCCACAGGGGTTTTGCAATCCTGGAGGAATTTAGGGAAGTTATTCCAATAACAGAGTTTAGAATCTATAGTTGCTTTAAAATGTATTATCATGGTGCAGCTAGTACATGATTACTACAGTTCAGAGGTTCTCCACCAGAAGGGGGTCTGGGGATGTGTGGCTCAGAGGGAGCTGCTGGCATTGATTTCGCAGTGCAGAGCTAAGTGGCCTTAATGAAAGGGACAGTCTTGCACCGGAGTGAGTACTCAGCTCCAAATGCAATGGTCCTGTGTTGAGAGACACTGCCAAAATCTTAGTTCTTTTCTTGTAACATCTCTTGTTTTTAATATAGTTGAATATCCTAATTTAAAATATCATTTGAGAAGTCAGTGTTAGATTTGTGATGTTTTTCATTATTGTAAAATATTTTAGATATATAATCTGATAATATTGTTAGTCAAGAGAGAGAAAAAAAAAAGAGGGTCTTGTTTTTAGCAATTAGGATTAGAAGTGATAGAGAGGAGGGTCCAAGCATACAGCATCAAGAATAAATAGTGAACCCTTAAAGATGTTAAGGTCTTTCTAGTTTTTGGAAAGAAATGATATTGTTGCTGCTATTTAGTCGCTAAGTTGTGTCTGACTCTTTGCGACCCCATGAACTGTAGCCCACCAGGCCCCTCTGTTCATGGGATTTCCCAGGTAAGAATACTGGAGTGGGTTGCCATTTCCTTCTCCAGGGAATCTTCCCGACCCAGGGGTTGAACCCGCATCTCTTGCGATGGCAGGCTGGTTCTTTACCATTGAGCCACCAGGGAAGCCTGAAGAAAGGATGCTGCTGCTGCTGCTGCTAAGTCGCTTTAGTCGTGTCTGACTCTGTGCAACCCCAGAGATGGCAGCCCACCAGGCTCCTCTGTCCCTGGGATTCTCCAGGCAAGAACACTGGAGTGGGTTGCCATTTCCTTCTTCAGTGCATGAAAGTGAAAAGTGAAAGTGAAGCTGCTCAGTCATGTCCTACTCTTAGCAACCTCATGGACTGCAGCCCACCAGGCTCCTCCATCCATGGGATTTTCCAGGCAAGAGTACTGGAGTGGGTTGCCATTGCCTTCTTCGGAAGAAAGGATGAATGCCATCTAATTTGGACAGAGAGGGAACAGACAGTGTAGAAAATCAGATTATTATTAACTCATGTAACAATCTGAATTACAAGTTTTTCATTAAAAAGTTGAGATTCATTGAAATAAATGAAAGAGTAAGATGTTTTAAGTACTTTAATATTTTAGCTATTCATTTTTAGATGTCACAGTATCTGAGTTGTTTGGTTTGTGCCTGTGAGCTGGCAACTATGAAAGGGGAGGAAAAGGGAGGGAAAATGTATTAAATAAAGAGGGAAAATAAGTGAAAAGCAGATGGAAAGAAGGAGATAGCTTCTCAGAAAATGGCTGCTGTATCCTTCCATGTCCTTAGGATGAAAACCCTGGTGTCATCTTTGACTTCCTCTTTTTTTTTTTTCATACATGGCATCAAATCTGGCAGCAAATCCTGGGGACTCTATTTTAAAAATAGATCAGGATCTGCCGACTTGTCACAACTCTGCTGTGTGGACCAAGGCCCCATCATCTCTTGCCTAGATGGGGACATTAGCCTCCTAAGAGGTCTGCTTGCTTCCACCCTACTCCCATATAGTCTCCTTTTAAATCTAAGTCACACTAGGTCGCTTCTGCCACCGTAAGCCTCCCAGTGGCTTGCCATCTCTGGATGAAAAAGCTGTAGCCGTTCTGGTGGACGGTGCTTACCTTGCAAAGCATATGTTTCAATCCGCCTCTCCTGTTCCCCACCCCACTCTGTGCCATTGTGTCCTGCACTTGGCCTTTTGTCTGCTGTGTACAGTCTTCCTCCTCACGATGCTTTTCCTCCCTCCCTTGTTGACTCTCAGCTCCTCACCTGCTTTCTCAGTGAGGCCTTCTCTGACCATGTGATGGATTCACTGGCCAGTGTTGAGATGGAGATTATAATCCCTGTCTCCCTCTTCAGGTGCCTGTTTTCCTCTAAAGCACTTTGATTATCTGACATACTACACGTTTTGCTTGCTTATTTGTTAGAGGGCAGGGATCTGTCTGCTCACTGCTCAAAAGTAGAGCCTGGCGTGTAGTAGGTGCAAGGTGAGGCAGGAATAAAAAAGCTGGTGAAATATGGTTCAGAAGCCATAGCAGAAACCAAAGTTACTGAGTAATTTTAGCTTCCTTGAATCTCTGTCATTAGTTGAGAAACTAACCTTGTGAAAATTAACTGAGCTGGTTTATGTGACGGTAGCCCAGAGCCTGCTTGTCTTAGAAGAAGCTTCCTAATGATAATCAATGATTCTTGTGAGAAGGAAAAGACGGAGCAAAGGAAATGGTAAAACATCTTTCCAAAGATCTTTCTCATTAAAACATTTGCATTTTACTACAGGGTTTTTTTCCTTCCCCTCCAAAGCTAGTTCTTCATGGCCAGTGTTAGTAAATCCATTTATAAAAGTGTAGTGAGAGGGTAGATGAAATCCCTGCCATTTCTTTCACTCCTGGGTGCCTCAGGTGTCACCAGGACCCTCCTGGTGGAACTGAATAGCCATAATAGAAAAGGCTTAATTTCAGTGAAGAATATGTATGCTAAGGAAGGACATGTTAAATGTATGTGAGAAAGATGCTGAATATTATAAAGTTGAAGGAATGAACTTCATGGGTTAATTACCAGTTTTCTGAAATCATATTCACTGCATATTTACTTCTGCAGAGTGTATATTGATTTGGCTAGCGCTGAGCTTTCTAACAAATTGCAAGTTGTCAAATACATTACCTGTGCCAGTTATGAATAAAAACTAGTTCAGGTGACTAGGCCTTAACTTAAATATAGTGCCTTTGATTGTTAAAGGTGTTCAGGTGAGTGTGGCTAAAGACCTCAAGGAGAAAAACCTGAAATAATCCTTATTAATGAAACCGGGAGAAATATCAAAGCACTGTTCTTGATGATAGGGGGCAGGCAGTATATTTTAGGATGAAGAATGTCCCTAAGTTATAATTTCCTGGGGTATTAGCAGTTAGAACATGAAGTACAACGTAAGTCTTGTGCGTCTAGGAAAGAAACATGAACGTAGGTAAATCCTGAAGAAATAGAATTCTGTTTAGTGATGTGTCTCCGTGCATGATGAAAACAAGACTGTTACAGCGGCAGGGCTCCTCTCATGATCTCCATATATTATGAGTGACTCCTAAGACAGAAGGTGCGGAAAGGACCGTCTTCAGGGCTTGTTCTCTAGAAACAAGTATGTCATTTGCATTTGCAAGAAATAATTCTGTCTTTCCATTCCTATACTATGGATAAATCGAAGAAAAATTTTAAAGGAGTAATTGTAGTTCTTTCCAAACAGCTTTTATTAAAATATTTGCATTTTACTACAAAGTTTCCATTCTTTTTCTCAAAGAGAAATCTCCACGGAAATGTTAGTAAACTCACCCTTTCTACTTCAGGAACTTGAAAAACAAAATAATGTATAGGGGTCTAATTGTGTTTGTATTCAACACAGTATTGATATAAGTCAAAGAAGAACCTTTACATTGCTTAATAAATTACTCAGCACTGCTTTGTGTTTCTACTAACAAAGCTAATTTATTTCTTCTTAGGTATGCTTCAGTTCCAAAGCAAAAATCTGATGTCATTCTAATGAGTCTGCTTTCAATTGTAGAGTACAATGAAGCCCCAGTAAAGGATAGTAAGACATCTATTTTATTGTAGATAATAAATCTGCAAAGTAAGTTCTTAGCGTAGATTGAAGTTGATCTAGCATGGAGTTGCTTTATGAATAGTCCTTTGAGCAGACTCTACAGTTCTCTATGTGGTTTTAAATCACTGTAAATTTGTAGGCAGGTACATATCACAATTGTCTGTTTTTCTTTTTAGGGCTCATGTAATCAAAGAAGTTTCTTTGTTGTGTGTATCTTTTCAGAACACAACAGGAATTGAAAATGAATCAGGTGAGTTTAAAAATAAGAATTTATACAAATACATTATCTAGATGTTAGTCCAGTTCTTAATTTTTAAAAGATAGTAACACACACCTTCATTCCTCTTAGATTTTTCTTTCTGTTGCTTAACACCATTCGTTAGTTCGTCATTTTCATAGTGTGTGTGTTCGTGGAATGGAGTGTGCATTGTCTTGCGTGAGTTGGCGTTTCTGTGGCATCTTAGGGCCTCAGTTCAGGCTTCCTTTTTCTTTGCTTTCCCTGGTGTTATTTTGTTTTTGTTTTGAAGCTTATTAAGCTTCCATTTTTAGTGCTTTTTATTTTGTAATAACTTGTTGGTTGCAAGGAGAAAATTGAAAGTTATTTTTAGAGACCAAAGCTGAATGGGAAACTTTAAGCCTTCTGTCCTTTAAAAACCAATTTAGAATAAAAACAAGAGGATGGATATTGAAACATAAGATGTGTTTCTCCCTACAGGAGGGTGTGGGGTTACCTGGAGATTAAATAATTCTGTAGCCTTAAGGGTGTTCTGATAAGTAGAACCAGTTATGTAGATTTTATATATTCTAAAGTAGGATTCTTGTTTTCTAGTCTTAATATCTTTTCACTTGCAGTTACAGGAATGTATGGATATTAGAAGCGTTCTCTCTTGACATCTTTATAAAACTTTTTTTTTTTTTAATATGAAGGAAAGAACTTAAATATGTGAAGTCTGTAATTTTTGGTGCTTAGCTTAAAGCTCTCAGGCTTGAAAACATTTTGTACTCCTTATCAACTGAAACTTCAGACACCTTTTTTATCCTTTACAGGTGCCTCTTGCTGGAGATCACAAGTCCAATTTCATTAGGTGACCAGGTTTAATACATTCAGGTCCTCTGTTGGGATTGAGAGAGGTGAAATTTTTGGAATGGATTCTTTTGATTTCTTTTCATTACTTTCTTTATCAAAAATTTGTTGATTTTAATGCAGAGGACCATACATCATAAAAAATGAATCTGGCGAACACATGGGGCACATGGTTTCTATTATTCTTAAAGCTTGCAGATTTACTGACATGCTTTTGAAGGCAGATTATTTTTGAAATGGTGAGATGGGGGAGGGAAAAAGAGAACAGAATGGATTTTTTTCATAGTCACTGTTCATCAAAGTTATGTGCATATACATGTCATAAAGTTCATTTATTTTCCTCTTTTAAGATTGAGTCTTAATGCTGACCTTGTCTCCTCATGGAACTTGCTTTTCTACTGTCTCAGAGCTGTTGTTAGAGGAGCCTTGATTCTGGACTGGAATGATAGTCAAAGCTTCCAAAGCAGAACCTAAATATTGACATCACTTAGGTTGCATCACTCTTTGGCGTCATTTATTTCAGGTGGCTAGCCGTACTAAGCTAGTAATATTTTATTTAAAGTATATTTAGACCTGTGTGACACCTCACACTTTTGCTTTAATATTGCAGTTATATCAGAAGAACTTGCATTTAAGGAAAGGCCACATGCCGTTCAAAGAGTTGGAGCAATAACCAGTTCTTTTTTTGGCTTTTTTACAATTTCTTGTAGAGAACTCCCTTTGATGCCAAATATCAGTGGGAAAGGGTCCTCTTATGTTTCTAATGGCTAGTGCATTTCTGATTTGGGTGTAACTTTAGTGGTCTGGTAGTGATGAAACTTTTATTTGGATTATAAAAATGTCCACTTTTTATAGTAAAATTTTCAGCATCTTTAGTTATATTCTTTGAAGAGTATTAGTCTCATGATACTGAGACCTGATTATTATATCATGACATACAATCTGTGAGTATTTTTCAACAACTGTCCCATCTCCATGATTTTTAAAAATTAGGAATTGTTTCAGGACATTTGCTGTTTTTCCCTCTTGTGTTTATTTTTATTTTCAGCCACTGAAATTGAGCAGTAAGTGCCTGAAAAGCCTCAAAATAACTACACAAAAATTTAGATATTAAGCAAGTTTTAACTTGAACAGGGTTAATTTTTAATGAAAATCTTGATGATGACTTTAGGGTTAGATATTTCTCTCTAGGGCCTGGTCAACATTGCTTTGGTGAATCTTATGGTTGGTATCTAAGTTTCTAAGACAATATCATGGAGTCTGTCATTTATACATGCCTGACAGCTGAGTGTTAGGGACTGAAGGATCCTTGGAGTCAGCATACCATATTGTTTACAAGGGAGTCCTTTAGAAAAAACCACCGAGTACAAAGCCTCCTGGCATTTTAAGCACTGACTGTTGAAGCAGTGTTTTGAACTGCTGTCTTATCAATCAGTATTCCAAGGCTTTGCAGTTGTAGCAGGCCAGGCTGTATTTCCACCCTCAGCCCTGGGATCGACAAAGCTCTAGACCCACATGCTCTTTGCTTATTTTCTCTTTATGTCTGTTCTCAGCACTTAACCCTTTCTTACTGTTTCTTATCTTCCTAATTTAGAACCCAGCCTTTCCAGCCATTGTCTCCCCTCACTCTCCATTTTCTTTTCTTTCTACTTTCAAATCATAGTTACCTTTGCTTGCTTCACTATCATTCCATACCCATCCCTGTTAACTTTGAGATGTTCTACAATTCTTATCTTTTCTTAGATTTTTCTAGGAGAAACCAGAACTTTATAAATGGCTGTCCCAGAGTTTAGAATGCTTTACTTTCTAGAACATCCAGGGCCACCAAGTTCCATAATATAAATATGTTCATAGTGGCTTAAAGTAGATGTGCTAAAGTTTAATGCCACTTGCTATCTAGTGAGCACTTAATCAACATGCCAGGCACTGTAGTGTGTGTTACATATATATTATCTCAACTCAAGTCTTTGCAGCCACTGTATGAAGAGTGTGGTGGTTTGGTCACTAAGTTGTGTCCAACTCTTGTCTAACTCTCTAGGAAGAGTAGGTATTATAAGTATTTTATGGATGAGGACATTAAGCCCAGAGGCCCATGATCTCTCAAATAGTAAGTGACAGAGCTTTGAGTCACACCAGGCTGGTCAGATTCCACAGCCCAGGTTCTCGATTCCCATGCTATACTGCTGTACTGGTCAGGATGAGCTGTGTGATGCTGTACTTACAGACAGGCAGCTCCAAAATCTCAGCATCTTACACAGCAACTGTTGATTTCTTGTTCTTGCTAACATCCAGTGTGGATCTCAGTTCAGTTTCAGTTCAGTCGCTCAGTCATGTCCGACTCTTTGCGACCCTATGAATCGCAGCACTCCAGGCCTCCCTGTCCATCACCAACTCCTGGAGTTCACCCAGACTCACGTCCATCAAGTCAGGGATGCCATCCAGCCATCTCATCCTCTGTTGTCCCCTTCTCCTCCTGCCCCCAATCCCTCCCAGCATCAGAGTCTTTTCCAATGAGTCAACTCTTCGCATGAAGTGGCCAAAGTACTGGAGTTTCAGCTTTAGCATCATTCCTTCCAAAGAAATCCCAGGGCTGATCTCCTTCAGAATGGACTGGTTGGATCTCCTTGCAGTCCAAGGGACTCTCAAGAGTCTTCTCCAACACCGCAGTTCAAAAGCATCAATTCTTCGGCGCTCAGCCTTCTTCACAGTCCAACTCTCACATCCATACATGACCACAGGAAAAACCATAGCCTTGACTAGACGAACCTTTGTTGGCAAAGTAATGTCTCTGCTTTTCAATGTGTTATCTAGGTTGGTCATAACTTTCCTTCCAAGGAATAAGCGTCTTTTAATTTCATGGCTGCAGTCACCATCTGTAGTGATTTTGGAGCCCCAAAAAATAAAGTCTGACACTGTTTCCCCATCTATTTCCCATGAAGTGATGGGACCAGAGGCCGTGATCTTCGTTTTCTGAATGTTGAGCTTTAAGCCTGCTTAAGAACCAAGGATGACCGAGGCTTTGTGTCAGTACACATGTCTTTTACTTAATTGGCCAAAGTTACTCTATGGCTACATCTAATTTAAAACTCAAGAGGGGAAAGCAGTGCAAACCCATCATGTGCTTAGGAGGAGAAGAGAACTGTACTATTTAGGTAGAGCCCCAATGATTTTCCCCTGCTTTATCGAGATACTGTTGATGCATAACATTGTGTGGGTTTAAGCCCTAATGGTTTAATACAGGTGTCTTGATGACTAACTTATTGAGTCACACAGTTTTTTTTAAGAACCATTATATAACTCATTGTTATGAATATATGAAACTTTCTGTCAGTATAATAGATTTATGATTTGCTGTTGTTTTAGTTGCTGTCGTGTCCAACTCTTTGTGACCCCATGAACTGTAGCATGCCAGTCTTTTCTGTCCGTGGGATTTTCAAGGCAAGAATACTGGAGTGGGTTACCATTTCCTTCTCCAAGGGATCTTCCTGACCCAGGGACCTAACCTGTGGCTTCTGCCACGTCTCCTGCATTTCAGGTGGATTCTGTACTGTTGAGTCACCGGCAGCAACTTAATATATTGATCAATCATCCATGGTATTGTCAGTAATGAGTAGCAAAGCAATTCAGCCTTCCAAACTTGTTCTAAAATTTTACATACTGAAATAAGCTTTTAGTCACTGATGCTGCAGATCCAACTCTTAGAATTGTGATAAGCTGTCAGAATAATGGAAAGATCCAGAGTGCATTACTTTAGCTGTTCTGAATGTTCTCTCATCCCCTCTTTTGTCCTGCATAGACTGCATCCCATGTGTTGTGAATTCTGCCTGCAGGGAACTAGACAGGCAAGGGCTATGCTTTGTAACTTATCTTCTCTTAGAGGGAGACAGTTAAAAAGCAGGATGACAAACAAGATAATTTCACTTAGTGAAAAGTGCTGTGAAGACATTGAAATAAGGTAGTGTGATAAAGAATGGTGCGTGATGATGGGGGAAGGTTCTCTGGATTACATGGTCAGGGAAGGCTGTTCTGAAGAACTGATTAATAATAGAATAGAGACTCAAGTAATAACCAGGAACCAGATGTGTGTAGCAAAAGAAAGTTATTGGCAGTGTGAACAAATAGTGAGTGCATAGACGGGAAGGTGAGAATGAGCTTGCTGGTTCAAGGAACAGAGAGCAGCCGGGGCTGGTGCTTGGTGAGCCGTAGGGACTCTGGATAGGATGAAGTTGATGTGAGAGGTGAGGGCCAGTTCTGTAGGGCTTCCCGGGTATTTTCAAATGGTAAAGAGTCTTCCTGCAATGCAAGAGACCTGGGTTCAATCCCTGAGACAGGAAGATCCCCTGGAGAGGGGTATGGTAACCCACTCCAGTATTCTTGCCTGGAGAATTCCATGGACAGAGAAGTCCAGTGGGCTCCAGGCCATGGGGTCACAAAGAGTCAAAGATGACTGAGTGACTAACACTTTCACTTCACTTTTAAGAGCCATGAGAAGTTATCTTTTATTCTGAATGCAATGAGGGGGCCTTCTCTGGTGGCACAGTAGATGGGAATCTGCCTGCCAATGCAGGAGACATGGGTTCGATCCCTGGTTCAGGAAGCCACATGCATCAGAGCAACTAAGCCCATGTGCCCACAACTACTGAACCTGTGCTGTAGAGTCCAGGAACCATAGCTACTGAGCCCATACACCTAGAGCCTCTGCTCCACAGTAAGAGAAGTTAACGACAATGAGAAGCCTGCACGCAGCAACAAAGACCCAGTGCCACCAAAAATAAACACATTAAAAAAAAATAAATGCAACGGGAAGCCACTGGACAGAGACATACTCTGATTTCCAGTTTTTTAGAATGTCACTTTTCCTGCCCTGGGGAGATGAGACTGTTAGCGGGCAAGAGTGTGCTAATATGTTTGTTCACTGCTGCTGCTGCTGCTAAGTCGCTTCAGTCGTATCAAACTCTGTGCGACCCCATAGACGGCAGCCCACCAGGCTCTCCATCCCTGGGATTCTCCAGGCAAGAACACTGGAGTGGGTTGCCATTTCCTTCTCCAATGCATGAACGTGAAAAGTGAAAGTGAAGTCGCTCAGTCGTGTCTGACTCCTAGCGACCCCATGGGCTGCAGCCTACCAGGCCCCTCCATCCATGAGATTTTCCAGGCGAGAGGACTGAAGTGGGTTGCCATTGCCTTCTCCGTTTGTTCACTATTAATACCATACTTGAGGACAGTTTCTTCAGCTGGACAGCCTAATGGACCTGTCAGCCTTCTGAAAGAGGGCACTTTTTAATGTGTTTTTGAAATTGTTTGACTGCTGTTCTCTTGCAAAGATGGTGTATGTGATTTTCTTGTTCTTTATCTTATCTGCTTATCCTCGCTGCAGTTTCACTCATTCCTTAACCAAGTACAATTTAATGCTATTTCAGGAGACTGAAGCTCGTTTTATTTTTTTCCCCCAGCATCTAGAACAGTAACCAAGAATATTGTTTGCAAGTCTAAACAAAGAAGAATTGTTCATGGAATTGGAGTGTTTTAATACTCTCTGATTCAGATGTTTTTGCTGGTGACAATTGCTGTGGTGATTAGTATTAGTCTGCTGTGCAGGAATATGTGAATATTTTTCAAGGTTTCATAGTATTGTGAATATACTATGTTGTGTACTTAATATTAAGGGATATTGAATCTGAACTCTCCTGTTGCCTACTGCTGTTGCCCCCCGCCCCCCAACCTCCACCCCAGTGCTGGTTTTGGTCAAATTGATATGTAAGAAACGAGGTGCTTTAATTAAATAGGTTAAAACTGATACAGTGACTTGCAATCAATCTCTGGGTGAAGTGTATAAAGAGTTACTGATAGAAATTTAAGTGAAATGTCAGTAAAGCTTGTTTCTTCTTATACTTTTAAAAATAAAGACATTAGTATGAGACGGCACATGCAGTCTTATGTAATAGCAGCCAGTGCCACTGCTCTGCTATGTACTGAACCCAGTGACTGTTTATCTGAGACTGTGGAGAGAAGGTGGAGCAGACTGATTCCAGGCCACATGTGGTATTGGATCAGACCTGTGGTCATTGTGAGGACCAGAGTGGACTTTACTTAGGGAGATGGGACATTTTTGGAGGTTTTGGAGCAAAATAATGCTTGACTTGGGTTAAAGAAAAACCTTGAAAAATTTTTTCTATGGCATTGACTTTTTTTATTTATTTTCTTTTTTGTTGTTGTTTAGTCACTAAGTCACATCTGACTCTGTGATCCCATGGACTGCAGCACATCAGACTCCTCTGTCCTCCTCTGTCTCCTGGAATTTGCTCAATTCATGTCCATTAAGTTGGTGGTGCTATCAAACCATCTCATCCTCTGCCGCCTCTGTCTTCTTTTGCCTTCAATCTTTCCCAGCATCAGGGTCTTTTCCAGTGAGTTGGCTCTTCTCATCAGGTGTCCAAAGTATTGAAGCTTCAGCTTCATCAGTAGTCCTTCCAGTGAATATTTAGGGTTGATTTCCTTTAGGATTGACTGGTTTGATCTCCTTGCTGTCCAAGGGACTCTCAAGAGTCTTCTCCAGCACCACAGTTCAAAAGCATCAGTTCTTGGTGCTCAGCCTTCTTTATGGTCTAACTATTACATGCATTCATGACTACTGAAAAAACCAAAATTTTGACTATATGGACCTTTATTGGCAAGGTGCTGTCTTTGCATTTTCATAGGCTCAGTTTGTCATAGCTTTCCTTCCAAGGAGCAAATTTCATTTTAGCATGATTTAAAGAGAGACTGTAGGATTCACTTAGTTATTTTACTTTAAAATCAACTTTGAGGTGTAATTTACGTATAGTAAAATATACTCATTCAAAAGAGTGTTGACAAATGTTCACACTCATGTCACTACGCACCACTCTCAATATATAGGGCGTTTTCATCACCCCCAAAAGTTCCTTCTTGCTGCTCTGCACCCCTCGGCCTCCACCCCAGGTGACCACTATCTTGCTTTCTGTCCTTATGGTTTGGTCGTCTTCTGTTCAAGACTTTCAGGTAAATGAAATCATATAGTGTATGTTCCTTCGTGTTTATCTCCCTTTGGTCAGCATATGTTTTTTAGATTGATCCATTTGTTCTGCATATTAATGGTTTATTTATTCCTTTTACAGGAAATCTTTTATGGGAGACCATCTAACCATCTAGATAAATCTGTTCGTAATATTTCTAAAGATTTGGTGAAACTGTGGGATGGCTGCTATCTTTCATTTTTGATGTCTCTCCTGATTTTTTTGTAATCCTAAAAATATGTATGGTGTAAAATATCAAAACCACTTTTGCATTGTAGCATATCATTAATTTAGAATTTTATTTTTTGTAGGTAACTCTAAATACCAGTTTGATGTTAAAGACTTAAAAAAGCCTTCCCCAAGTAAAGTGATTCCAATCCGTTATAACTTGAACCTCAATTAGAGAACGTGTAGTTCAGGCAGCTAATGCATTGAATGATGACAGCACTTAAATCTCACTTAGAATCATGTATTCTACTAGGTAAATAGCAATTTTTATAAAATCCAGGACGTTGTCTTTTGGTTAGAAAATGTTAGGTTATTTCTGAAATTTGAAAAAGAAATTAGCCACTCGAACAGCATTTCCTTACATAACTGTGGAGGGAACTATGACAGAAGGCTTATCTTTCTTCTTGTTCAGATGTTAATACTTCATTAGAGAAGGTTACAGGGTGGTTCAACTCTGCCTCACCTTTGCTGTCCTGTGACCCATATTTCTCCTTCAGTCCTGGCTTTGCCTCTCCAGCTGTCTGAACTTGGGCAAGTCACTGCCTTCTCGGTGTTTGTTCTCACCTGTTAAATAGGGATAGTAGTGGTTCCCATCCCATGTGGGCAGGAGTAAGAAAGCAGTAAATGTGAAGCACTGAGGCTTTATCACATCTTGTCACTCCCCTGCTCTAAACCCTGCAGCGCCCCATGCTTCCCAAAGGCTGGTCTCTGAACCTTGGTGGTGAAGGTGCTGCAGCATCTGGTGGCGGCCGCCTCTGCTTTCTCCTGGCTCACTCTGACCTGACCTCTTTTGGTTCGTAAACTTGCCAAAGCCTTTGTCTCCTCAGGATGTTTCTCTGGAATGCTTAGTCCTCCCACATGGCTCATTCTCATCTTTCAAGACCAAGTCTCTGTATCATCTTCTCTGAGATGTGCCTGCCTCACCCCCAGCTACCCTAACTAAAATAGAGTTCCCTTCTTATCTCTGATTATCACAATGAGATGATTATCAGAGTTCACTGGTCCCGGTGGGAACTCCCCACTAGTCTCCTGCATTGGCCGGTGGGCAGGACCCCGCCTCCTCCTTGTTGCTTTCTTCGGTTCCTAGGGTAGCGGGTGCTGGCATGAGGGGCACCAATTGGACATCTGTTGGAAAAGTGGGAATTGCTGTGCTATTTCAGGTTTAACGGATGGGCAGTGGGCATTGGAGGGAGGGATCAGATACAGCAGATTTTAAAGGCTCACCAGCAGTCTTTGACTGTTGACCTCCCTCCGTTCCCTGAACCTTTTCCTGGCCTTTCTGACACACGCTCCTGGTACCCCTCCTGCCTCTGGGATGTCTTTGTCTAGGTCTCCTCTGCTCCTTTGACCCTGAAACAGTGGTGTCCTGAGGGCTGGTCCTCACCATTCTCTTGCTCTCTGCTCCCCAGTCTCATCCACTTCCTTGGACTCTGTTACCAGCTGAGTGCGTCTCCTCTTAAAGCCATCATGGCTCCAGTACCTCCTGGCACTTGACTGTCAGACACTTGTTTGTTTGACTGCTCGCAGTGACCACTGCTCTGAGCTAGGCATCTGTGCTGGGCTCTGGGTGTGAGGCAAGTGAAACAGACCTGCGCTGTGTGTCTGGGACCTGTTTGCTAGAGAGACCATCAACCAGGCCAGACTGTAAGTGTGTCAGAGTATAGTGTGCAGTGAAAGGCAAGAGTGGGAAGCAGGCCTGATAGGGACCCTGCTGGGTAGGACTGTGGGGACAGGCTTCCTCTGGGTAGGGAGGGGCGTAGAGTGTACACACACACATTCACACATACACATACTCCCTTGGGAATCCCCAGGCCTTTTCTGAGATCGCAGCAGCTCCACCATCACACAGACACACACACACACAGAGACACATACACACAGACACAGACACACACACACACTTGTTTGGGAATCCCCAAACATTGCTGAGATCGTAGCAGTCCCACCATCTGGGGCTTAAAAGCAAAGGGTAAGAACTCTGTTTTCCTTGTCCATTCTTACAGGAGCCCAAATGGGACAACAAGCTGTTGCCTTTAATATACCTCAGTTTGTTCTAGTCTCTTTTACTTGTTCTTCTTTAGTGAATAGCCATGAAACCCTTAAAAAAAGCCAAACCCTTGTGCCTGTAGGGGAACAGCCCCTCCCATCGTACTTAGGAAGCTGTGGGGGGTGAGGGGGCCTGACTGTGGCTCCGGCCTCCTCCCTGATCCTCTTGTCACCACACACTCCAGTCCTCTGCCTCTTGGTCCTGAGCTAGGAGGTGCCAGAAGGTCAGGGGTGGTCTTCCTTAGTCCAGCCATCCTCAAGATTTTTGTATATGTCGATTATATATTTTGACATTTCCTGTGAAATTGAAACAGATTTTAGGGAGAAATAGGTTCACAGGAAATTGTAAAAGTATTAATAGTAGAGCCTTGTGTGGTCCTTTGCACTCAGCTTCCCCTGATGGTAATGTTTTTACTCTAGTGCAGTATCAACACCAGGGAATCAACATGGTCCCGTGATATTAGTCAGACTATAGGCCATATTCGTGACTCAGAATATTGAAAACACAATATGAATGAAAACATCGCACATTCCATTAGCCAGTGGAATGATGACATCATCATATGTCAAAGGCTCCAGAAAACTCCCCTGTACACACCTGAGAGTCAGAAAGGCAGGTGACATCTTAGTATGATTATAAAAATGGCCCTGACCGTATGGATGCCCAAAAGGGACTTTCCAGGCATCTCCGGGTTGCAGTGATGGTTTAGTAGTGAAAATGTGGACACCTGTATGGGTTTACTTTGGCTCCATGACTCTGTGATTTGGGAAAATTACTTGACCGGGCTCCTCTGAGGCATGGTGTTTGAGAGTCTTGCCCCTGAAGCTGACTGTTCAGGTTTGAATCCTAGCTTTGCCACTTACTGGCTGTGAGCACAGTCAGGTTTCAGTTTCATCTGTAAAATGCAGTTATAGCAGGACCCACAGCTGGGTGGTAGTGTAAAGATGACATGAGGTGCTGCAGAAAGAGCTTGGAGTTGTGCCTGGTTAGTACCCTAAGTACTGTCAGCGTTTGCTGTGAATATGGTGAGGACTCTCTGAGGCCATGTGTGGAAAGTGTTTGGTAGTGCAGAATTTGGCCCAGAGGAAGGAGCAAGAGTCCTGGTCCCTGGGCTGCCACCATCTAGCCTGGAAGGTCACCCTTGGTCAGAGGAAGAGTATTACAGGAAAGCATAGAGGACCTTTGAGAGGCTCTGCAGCAAGGTCAAAACTGGAGACTCCAAATACCTGTAAGGTTTTTTGTGTTAGAAAGCAGAGCAGGAGCAGTTCCTCTGCTGGTGGTCTTGAGGAGGAGGCCTGGGTCAGCTGTGTTAACTGACTCATTGGGAAAGACCCTGATGCTGGGAAAGATTGAAGGCAGGAGGAGAAGGGGACGACGAAGGATGAGATGGTTGGATGGCATCTTCACTGCCAGCATGTGCCAGCACTCGGGAAGTGTTTGTTAGTGACCGAATGATGGGCAGGATGCTTGTGGCAATTGATTGGGGCAGAGAGGGGATACTGACTTTCTTTGACTTTGAGATAGGAATTTGTGACATAGAATTAAGGAGATCAGTTAATAATTAATAACGACGTAGCTTACTATCTTAATCTTACTATGGTAAATCTGATACTACCATTCCAGATCAGTTCACTGATAACTTGTTTCACTAAGTAGGGAATTCAAGGGTTCTTATGCTTTCTGTTACATAACAGGTAAGTAGAGAATCCTCATAGTTTCCACTGTATTTGTCACAGTGATCAGTGTCAGAAACCTTTGAAATGGGCCTGGGCCTTGATTCTGGGCTATTTCAAATCCTAAAAGATGATGCTGTGAAAGTGCTGCATTCAATATACCAGAACATTGGAAAACTCAGCAGTGGCCACAGGACTGGAAAAGGTCAGTTTTCATTCCAATCCCAAAGAAAGGCAGTGCCAAAGAATGCTCAGACTACCACACAGTTGCACTCATCTCACACGCTAGTAAGGTGATGCTCAAGATTTTCCAAGCCAGGCTTCAGCAGTACGTGAACTGTGAACTTCCAGATGTTCAAGCTGGATTTAGAAAAGGCAGAGGAACCAGAGATCAAATTGCCAACATCCATTGGATCATCAAAAAAGCAAGAGAGTTCCAGGAAAACATCTACTTCTGCTTTATTGACTATGCCAAAGCCTTTGACTGTGTGGATCACAGCAAACTGGAAAATTCTTCGAGAGATGGGAATACCAGACCGTCTTACCTACCTCCTGAGAAATCTGTATGCAGGTGAAGAAGCAACAGTTGGAACTAAAACAGACTGGTTCCAAATCAGGAAAGGAGTACAGCAAGGCTGTATATTGTCATCCTGTTCATTTAACTTCTATGCAGAGCACATCATGAGAAATGCTGGACTGGATAAACCACAAACTAGAATCATCATTTCTGGGAGAAATATCAATAACCTCAGATATGCAGATGACAGCACCCTTATGGCAGAAAGCGAAGAACTAAAGAGCCTCTTGATGAAAGTGAAAGAGGAGAATGAAAAAGTTGGCTTAAAACTCAACCTTCAGAAAATGAAGATCATGGCATCTGGTCCTATCACTTCATGGCAAATAGATGGGGAAACCTGCTGACTTTATTTTTCTGGGCTCCAGAATCACTGCAGATGGTGACTGCAGCCATGAAATTAAAAGATGCTTGTTCCTTGGAAGAAAAGCTATGACCAACCTAGACAGCATATTAAAAAGCAGAGACATTACTTTGCCAACAAAGGTCTATCTAGTCACAGCTATGATTTTTCCAGTAGTGGTGTATGGATGTGAGTTGGACTGTCAAGAAAGCTGAGCACTGAAGAACTGATGCTTTTGAACTGTGCTGTTGGAAAAGACTCCTGAGAGTCCCTTGGACTGCAAGGAAATCCATCTAGTCCATCCTAAAGGAAATCAGTACTGAATATTCATTGAAAGGACTGATGCTGAAGCTGAAACTCCAATACTTTGGCCACCTGATGCAAAAAACTGACTCATTTGAAAAGACCCTGATGCTGGGAAAGATTGAAGGTGGGAGGAGAAGGGGATGACAGAGGATGAGATGGTTGGATGGCATCATTGACTCAATGGATATGAGTTTGAGTAAACTCTGAGAGTTGGTGATGGACAGGGAGGCCTGGTGTATTGCAGTCCATGGGGTCGCAAAGAGTTGGACATGACTGAGTGACTGAACTGAATTGAACTTGATTCTGGGACAGCAGAGATGGGGGCCTGGGAGGCTGTTGGCCCCTCTGGAAGGAGGAGTGTGCAACCTGGCCTCTACCCCTCTCATTCTGTGTGATTCATGTCTTTCCAGTGGCATTACCCTGCGTCCCTCCCCCGCCACAGCTCTGGCCTTTCCGCTGTCCCCTGCCCCGCTCTGGACACGTCAGTCTCTTTGCCTGTCTGATCCCTGAACTCACCACACTTATTCCTGTCTCAGCAAGGTCCTCTCCTGGCCTGTTTTTCCTGCATGCTGTCACCCAATTTCCTTCTTGCTTCTCGAGAGGTCTCCCATGAGCACTCTGTCTGAAATATCCCCTTTCCTTTCTCCCTTCACTGTGTCATCTTCTCGTTCTTGATTTCTCTTCAGATCATCAATAGCTACCAAGCACTGTATATCTTTGTTTAATTTTGTCCATCTTCTTCACTAGAGTGACACAGTATTGAGGTATGTGTGATGCTTAAAACATTATCTGGCCCACAGAACGGACTCAGAAATCTTGTAATAAATCAAGACGCTCCAGTGTCTTTTAGAAAAAATCAACCTGAGACGTAGTCCCAGGCCTGTTGTTCTTTAGTGTACGAACCAAGGTTACCCTGTTTTGAGTATAGTGTTACATGTAAT
Organism: Bubalus kerabau; assembly: GCF_029407905.1. Taxonomy (NCBI): domain Eukaryota; kingdom Metazoa; phylum Chordata; class Mammalia; order Artiodactyla; family Bovidae; genus Bubalus; species Bubalus kerabau. The sequence goes on along the minus strand of NC_073628.1, from coordinate 108,616,652 downwards.
ATATTTTATATATATTTATATATATATATATAACCCCAGTTTCCCAATTATGGAAATGTTGGGAAGTGAAATTTTCTTTAAAATATGCTTTTGTTCCAAAGGTTTACTTGTCAAATGATTGCTTGAAATTGAGAGCATGCCACGTTTTCTAAAAAAGAATCCTTACATTGACCCAGAAATACCTATCTCAAATTCAGGCATGCATAGAGAAAATGCTTTCAGATAGATGACTCAGCTGTGCTTTCCTAGCCTTCTTTTTCCTAAAAAGTTCAAGTTAGCTTGCAAGAATCACTTATTCATTCAAGTATATAAGTGACAAGTGTTTCAGGTCTGCTGCTGAGTATTGGGAATGGAGCATGGAGTAAGGTGGATGCCATCTTTCTTCCCTGCAGTCTGATGGGGGAGGTACAGTAAACATAATTATACAAGCAATTATTTAAAATTGTGATAAGAGCTATGAAGGAAAAATAAGGAAGGAGAGAGGATGGTTCTGTTTAGGCAAGCCATCCTACCTCCTCCTACTTCCAACTTCCTAAAAAATGTTCTCTGCAGTTTCCAGCAGTAGGCACCATAGTGGAGGTTCTGACAGCCGGAGAGGTGAGAGGAAGGCCCTGGAGCTGGCCAGTGTCTGGAAGGAGGTCCTCGGGTTCTAGTTGAGCCCTGTTGTAGTGTGAAGGATACTAAAACAGGAAAAAAGCTTTCCTCTTCTAACTAAAGGGGCCCAAATTAAAAATCATGGATTTGCTGAAGGCAGGTAAGTATGTATATGGGAATTTTTGTTGTTTCTTTTTCCTGTGGTTCTTCTGCTGACGTCCTTTATATTCCCAGGTGTCTCAGAAATTTTAATATAGATGGCCTCCAACTTAGGCTCAAGTTACAAATTTTCTGTGGGGATGACCATTCCTCCCTTAGGTTACCATCTCCTGTTGACATTTCTATGGAAATTTGGAGATTTTAGGGCAGAAGTTGTCAGATTGTATTTCAGCAGAATCTTCTCCTTTTGAACTCTTTGCTTTACTGAGGTATAATTGACAAAATTGTAAGATATTTAAACTATGTGTACATTGTGGTGGTTCGATATACCTACACATTGTGAAAGGATTCCTACTGTCCAGTTAATCAACACACCCATCAGCTTGCATGTTTCTCTTTTTCTTTCTTTTTGGGAGGAGGAAGCATTTAAGTTGTACTCTCTTAGCAGTTTCAGTTCTGCACTACAGTGCTATCAACCAGCGTCACCGTGTTTACATTTACATCCACCTCAAAGCCGATCTAGCAGAATTTTAACTGTAAACACCACAGTGGTTATAGGCTTGGGCTCTGGGGATAGACAGAGACTCAGTTCCTATCCTTGGGCAGCTTGGACCACTTCCTAAGCCTCAATTTCCTCTTCTGTGTGTGTGTGGTAGTGGGGCAAGGAGCTGGGAGGAGGCACTAACAGGGCCTTCCTGTTGGGCTGTCTGGAGCAAACTCGGTCTTGCACACAAGATGGTTAGCACAGTGCCTGAGGCCCAAGGAAGTTCCAGGACACATTAAGTCTTTAGTGGTTATCGTGATAGTGCCTGGAAGTATCAGTTTGAGTTAGCTGACACACTGTCTTTTCAAAGTTCCTGGGAAGGTTAGATGGTGTCACATCCTTTAAAATCTTTTCTAGGGTTCACTCTGAAAAGGGGGAAGGAAATTCCCACTTACATACTAACTGGCTATGTGCTAATGACTGTGGCTATGACTTGTTAATATTGTTTAATTTATCCAAGTTAAACATAATTATTATGTAGCCTGGATATCAGTTACCAATGTAATACCTTTTCCCTCTTTTGAAAAATTTAGTCACATTTCCGAAATTCTGGTTTATAGATTAAAATTTTTTAAAAATGAGAGCACTGTATTTAGAAGTGAGAAATTTGTGTGCTAAATTTATTCACACTTTATCTGCTAAAAAATACCATAAGATCATTTTCTGGGGCAGTTTTGATATTCCCGTGTTTAGGAAGGTGTTGAACTTGTGCTTGGTGATACTGTCAGGACCAAGGCTTAATCAGGCAGGATGGACGTGTGTGTGCTTCTGGAGTGCATGCACCGTCACGTCTGCCCTGTCCAGGGAATGATCCCCAGGCCTTATGTGCCCACTTTCGCACATCCCAACTCAAAATAGCAGAGTAGACCTTCACAATGACTTGCTTGTTGTTGTGGGATCTATTTCTTTCCAAGCAGCCTGTTGATATATATATGTATATTTTTAAGTTGAAATGTTAGGAGTACAGAAATTTGAATGATACTCTCTTCTTGGCACAAAGCATTCTTAAAACTACAAGATCTTCACTGTGGGAAAATTAATCATTTTATCTTGGAGTTTGCTGCTTCCCTGGTGGCACAGAGAGACAGGAAAGAACCTGCCTGTGATATAGGAGACCCGGGTTTGGTCCCCGGATTGGGAAGATCCTCTGGAGAAGGGAAGAGCAACCCACTCCAGTACTCTTGCCTGGAGAATCCCATGGACAGAGGAGCCTGGCAGGCAACAGTCCCTGGAGTTGCAAGGAGTCGTACATGACTGAGTGACTTAAACTTCCACTTTGCTGTTTGCCTATGTTGGTTCCTTTGAAAGTCCTTCAGAAATATTTCCCTTTGCGAAGTGAAATAAAGAACATTCAGACTACAAAACCTATCATTCTTAGCAGGGTCATGATCTGCACGTCAATTCTTTAGGGTCTATGTGGTGCCAGTTAATAGCCACCTGATCTTTCTTTGATTTGAAAGTTAGTTTTAGAATAACAGTCATGATCTATGAGTTGACTCGGTTCTCCCCTTTCTATTCCCTTAGATTTTTATTTTTTTTCTATTCCTTTAGATACAAATCTAATAGAAATTTTATTTAATATTTACAATGAATTTTTGCATATACTTAGTAATTTCTAAATTCTCTATTTCTCTGAGACTGTGTAATTTTGTGGAGGTGTTGCTGTTTAGTTACTTGGTATATGGTGATACAGTACTGTTTCCTGGAAAGGTCACACTTCTGTGGAGGGCCCAAAATAAATTGTAGTGTTCTTGCTGGAAATTGTCAAGCTCTTGTTGCTGGAGGAATGAAAGCATGGATGGGCTGGGGGTCCAGTTGGCTGGCATGGCCTTTACAGCATGTGCCAAAAGTGTTCACTTAAATAGAGAGTGTTAATTTTTTTTTTTTAACATCCTAAGATGCTGATGGTAGTCTTTGATTTAAAAGTAAGCTTAAGATGTAATTTGCTACCAGATTCTGTGGGAGATTAAAACAGTATGGTGCCGAAGGTTTACATAGTTGTAAAATGGTCACAGGTGGCTGGAGCAGATGAACACAGACGTGCTCGAAGGTTACAGTGGTTTCCTTTGGAGACTTACAAACAAGCAAAAAAGCACCTCCTGAAATGCTTGACATCATCGTTTTAGTCTGGCTTGCTAGCTTTAGGTTTCACTTACATTTTTGCATATTTGTTTATTGGACCAGAAAAAAAAAGTCAAAACAGAACTGGGTTTTCTTCTTTTTGCTATTATCCTTCTGTTTCTTAACTTGCAGAACGCAGCTGAGCCTGTGGCAGCCACGGAGACCCTGGCCGAGGTACCTGAACATGTGCTTCGAGGACTTCCGGAGGAAGTGAGGCTTTTCCCATCTGCTGTTGACAAAACTCGGATTGGTGAGTGCTAGGGTCGGGAGGAGAGGGCAGGGAGAGTGGGCTGTGGCCAGGCTTCCTCTGGGGGCTTCTCAGGTGGGGAGCTCACTCCAAAAGCAACACTTCTATACTCTTGGCTTCTTTTGAAGAGTTTGTTTTACAGTTAAGAATCCAGGGTGGACAGGAACACCTTCACATGCACCCACCCTCCTTCGTGATTCAGCCTGAGCAGCCCCTTCCTCTGTGTCTCCCCAGGGCTCTTCTTTCCGCAGAATGTATTGCTTCTGCCTCTGATTTCACTGTGATTTGAGTGTGATGATGGTATTATATTTATTTCATTATTTTGTATTTGTTTTCATATCCATCACTTGCATTGATCGTGAGTGTCTTCATTTCTTATTTATCTTCATGCCTCCAGTAACTGATGCTCTTCATGGGCCTCAGTGGGTATATGAGTGAATGATGAGTGTGTCCCAATGCTTCTTGCTAGAATTTCTTGTTGAATATAGCCAAGCTTTTTTGTATTGAGTCTTGTTTTTGTGTTCTAATCTTTAGATAGAAGGCTAAGGAAATAAGTTACAAAAGTTAGAGTACAGTCTTAGAAGAAATCATGTTTATGTCCTGTTTTCTTTTTTAAAGATGTTCTTCTGATATTCTGATATATATGTGTGTGAATAAATTTTTAATAAATGCTTTTCCTAATTCTCGTTGAAAATTATTCAATGAGTAATTTGTTCATGAAAGTGGTTGATTTTCTCTCTCCACTAATTAGTTATTAGCTGGGATATCAAATGGGATTCATAGCAGACTTACAGGTGGTAGAATTAGTTCATCATAGCTGAGCCACTGGCTGAGACCACAGCCTTCATCTATACATGAGGAAATGGAGCCCGAAAGGTAAGGGAACGTGTTCAAAGCAGTGCTGTCAGTAGGCGATACCGTGGCACTGGGCCCATTGACCAGGGTGTCTCCTGCTGTTCACCCACTGCTTCTGCATCTTGTTTGCCTTATGGTCACTGTGAAGACTATGGAAATACCCATGAGAATACCACAAAGCAGTATACATCTTGGTTGTTTTAAACTCGGAAGAGTGAGTTGTTTAAGCTTTCAGGAAACAGAGCAGAGAGCAAACAAACTTCAAAAATATTTACTCAGGACACTATGTTTCCAACCATTTAAGGGTGTTTTTTTTTTTTTTTTTTTTTTTTTTTACAGTTTGAAATCTGTAGAAAAGGAGAAAGAGGAACTTTGCATTTTTACTGCATTTGATATTTTTTTCTCTTAATTGTTGTGATTATCTCTTCTCCACGTGTTTGTGATTATGCTATCTGGGTAATTTTACATGTAAAAATTAAAAAAAAAAACCATAAGATAATCTTTCCTGCTTATAAAACAATATAGATTCTTTACAGGCTATTAGGAAAATACAGAAGACTGTTAAGAAGAAAAATAAAAATCCCCTTTGAATACTTGATTTAATTTGACTTTCTGTTATCTCAGTTAACATTGTCTTGCTTTTAGGGTGACTGGTCTTTTCAGTATTTTGTGAAACTGAATTGCTTTTAGTGCTTTAGTGTTTAACCACAATGCATTGTGAAACTGTTGGTTTTATTTTCTAGGTGTCTGGGCCACTAAACCAATTTTAAAAGGCAAAAAGTTTGGGCCATTTGTCGGTGACAAGAAAAAAAGATCTCAGGTTAAGAATAATGTATACATGTGGGAGGTAAGAAATGATCCTTGTCCTTTGCTTATCAGAGTTCAGTACATTTTTAAAGGATTTGAAAGGATTTATTTTAAAGGATTTATCTTCTCAGGATTTGACCTTCTGAAATTAATCAGTCAACTTAACATGTTCTTTAAAATAAAGAATAGTTTTAATAGAAAATGTGTTTCCTCGGATACAGATTGCTGTTTATATTTGCAGTTTGAAAGTGCTTTGCTGTCTTCGACAATAAATGTCAAATTGGTGTTTTATTTGCCTTATTCAGGTTGCTTTGCTTTGCTTTGCAGCTAAGAGTTTGGTCTACCACTTTATAGGCTTGCAGATGAACGCCAGTAAAAGACACACCAAGGTGGCTACTAATATCAATAAAGTACAGTTAGGATTTTTGCTGTCATTTAGAAAGTAGTCTCTGTGTTGCTGAAACATTCAGAGTTGGACATTCTTAGCACACTGTGTATTTATATAGTTGTTGTTGTCTAGTCCCTAAGTAGTGTCCAACTTTTTTGCTACCTCATGGACTGTAGCCCACCAGGCTTCTCTGTCCATGGAATTTCCCAGGTAAGAATACTGGAGTGGGTTGGCATTTCCTTCTACAGGGAGTTTCCCTGACCCAGGGATGGAACCTGCGTCTCTGGCATTGGCAGGTGATTCTTTACTACTGAGCCACCTGAGAAGCCATGTTTGTATAGTGGTTTGACTTTTTAGAAAGGCTTTCATTCTGTTCGTTTCACATTCTCTCAATGATCCTGGAAGAAGGGGAGCGTTCACACACTCCTTATGCAGGGACGCTGTCTAGACCAGAGGGAGTGGCTCCCTTCTTGGGCACACGTGCAGAGAGTGTTGTCAGAGCAGAACCACAACCCCCATGTGTCCTGCTGCCTGACAGTAAGGCAGTTAGAAATGTTTCATTGGTTTGGTGGTGGTTTGTGTCTGACTTTTGCGACTTCATGGACCTGCCAGGCTCCTCCGTCCATGAGATTTCCCAGGCAAGAATACTGGAATGGGTTGCCGTTTCCTTCTCCAGGGTATCTTCTCCATTCAGGGGTCGAACCTGGTTGGATTGAACCTAGGTTGGTTGTGTTGCAGTCTGTCTCCTGCATTGCAGCTGGATTCTTTTACCGACTGAGCCAGGGTTCAAATCCTGCCTTTGTGACCTGGGTAGGGCCCTTAACCTTTGGGCCCTAAAACCCTCCATTTAAAAATGGGGAGAATAAAAAAATAATCTCATGAAGAAAGCTGTGAAGATAAAATATCTTATTATTGTTTCTTAAAGAGTTGCCTATGAATTAAGCATTTCTATTAAATTTAATTCCGGTCAGCAGCCTCCATGAAACTCCTCAGGTTCTTGTAGAACTCAGTGGCATGACTCCCAGCCAGAGAAGTTTTTTTGGTGGTGAGGAAAAGCATTCCTGTCAGATTGTCTTAGGTGGAAATCACATCTGTTTCACATGTAAACATATAAAAGCCTAAAAATAAAATTCGCCTGGGAAATGTCTGGAGACAGTTTTAGTCAAGAAGTTCTGTGGTGTTTGTCCGTCTGTGGTATGTTGCTCTTTTTCTCAGTGCTGTGAACAGTGTTTCTTGCCTTGAGACTTCTAAGTTTCTCTCAGTAATTTTGAGAGTTTCTCTGAATCCCTTATAATAAATATAGTGATATTTAACCCAAGGGGACTTAGGAAATGATGATTTACCATGGGAGTAATTACTTTGTTATTTCACAACTTTCAAGTTAAAAGAGTGCTGTATTTGTGGAAAAAATGCCCAACCCCCCCAAAAATTTAATTATTCAAGATAATGGCCAAATGCTTAAAAATGTCTTAACCACAAAATTATGTTCCAAAATAAACTGTATTTTTAATTTTAGAAGTTTCACAAGGGAAACCAACAGACATGCTTTATCAGGTTAGCATTAATCCTGGTGAGGAACCAGAAAACACCTACTCTTGTTCTGTGTGTATCTAAGGTTGAACAAATGTCATTAATATTAAACCTAAGTTTGTGGTACCTGCTTTACTTAACAACAATTTGATATTGTTGGGCATTTTATATAAGTTACTAATAGTGCCTTTTGTAAATTAGGTTTCATTTGCCTTGAAATTCCTAAAGTATGAATTCGTAGTAGCTTGTTTAAAAAGTATAATTTGGAGCCATGATGTATTAGATATTAGCGATTCAGTTTTTCCTGTTAACTTGTTAACATCCCATTGTTAATTTAAGATACTTCTCCTTATGTTCTGCCATAGTTGGGAATCTTTATAAAACTGCCAGTTCTTGTTAGTCAGGTTTAAAGATTTAGTTCTTGTCAAGGCTGGATTTTCTTCCCTGCAATTAAAAAAAAAATTTTGGATGTTATTCAGATGGTTTCAACTCTGAGGTCTGTAGTCCATATAGAAACCTCTAAACCTTTTTGCTCTGTTAAAATAGAAGTAGATATATTTGACATACACATGTGGAAGTATGTATTTGGCAAAGTGTAGGAAACAAAAATTATAATGTACATATTTCTTATAAAGAAAATAAAAATTCAGGTAAAATTTAGTGTTTCCCCATTAACTTATTCTAACTTTGGTGTTATCCTCTGACTTGCATCAGAATGCCTCCTCTTAATGTCACAGATACTGCTTATCATTAAAATCTCATTTGGCATTTGTTCTTCCATTAAAGCCCCTTAAGACCAGTTTATCTTTTAGCAACCTGGTCTTTTGCCTCCACTAGAACTCCATGAGAAAGTGTTAAATTGCTTTTCTTGAGCCTTTGACTATCTTATGCAGCCTTCAGTCCTCTAAGTTTCCACTGAAAGCATGCTATTACATCAGAAATAACAGGAGAGAAACAGGAGAGTATCCTCAGGGTGAATGCATGGAACAGTCAGGTTCTGGAAAGAGGAGAGTACTCTGTGGTCAGTTCCTGTTGGGGAACTGCTGGCAGGTCAAACACTGGACTTCATGTACCCCCCCACCGCCACACACACACACACACCACACACACATACACACTGAGCAATGTGCAGTATTCTGAAGCCTTTCACATTCACTTCTGTGGGGCTCAGATTGTTTCTAATGAACAGAACTTTTGAATTGTTTGCATGTTTTAATATGTATTTTTAAGAATAGCCTTTAGTTTTTAGATCACTTTAGGTTAACGGGAAAATTGAGCAGAAAGTTCAGTTGCTTATCTCCTTCTCCCCCCTGCCCCCACCTCTATGAGATATGCACACACAGTTTCCCTCACTGGCTTCATTTCCACCAGAATGGGTTATTTGTTACAGCGGACACACCATTATTGCCCAGAGTCCATGGTTTACATTAGGGGCCACTCATTGTGTTGTACCTTCTAATAAGTCTTTTTTAAATTATAAAAGTAATACATGGTCATTGCAAAATAATATAAACAGAAAATTATAAATGAGAAAGTAAAAATCACCTGTCAACACCATGGTGTGCATTGTTTTAACTCTGCCTCTTTGCCTCCTGTTTTTCTTCTGTCTCTCTCACACAGGTACCTATACAAACACCATATCTCTAGACATTTCATACACAGTTAAGATCAAACCGTATATGTATGCAGTTTTGTAACATGCTTTTGTATCTTAATATGTTATAGATGTGTACCTGTCAAATGTATATCCCACGTCAAATGCTTATCCACGTCATTATTTCTTATAGCTACCTAGAATTCCATTGTATCCTTCCACTGTTAAACCAGTGGATATTTAAGTAGTTTTAATCTTTGCATGATATTAATAATTCTTTGGGAGAGAAGGATTGGGGGTTTGGGATTTGCAGATGCTAGTATAGGATCAGAGAACAAGGTATATTTACTGTATGGGAGAGGGCACTATAGTCAATATAATGAAAAAGAATATACTTATGTATATAACTGAATCAATTTGCTGTACCAGCAGAAATGAACACAGCACTGTAAGTCATCTCTACTTTCATAATATGAAAAAAGAAACCCAAATTCTTCCAAGTATGAAACTAACTGTATATACATATTTGCTCACTTGTCTGGTTGTCTTCTTAAGATAAATTCCTAGAAGTATAATTGTTGAGTCAAAAGTTATGTACATTTTAAGTTTCAGTAAATTTTCCTAACAGACCTCAAAAGGGATTGCACTAATTTATATAGCCACCAGGGGTGAATATTCCTTTTTAGCTTTTTAAAACCAGTGTTGTTGATGTTTTTTGATAGTTTTTTCCCCTCTTTCTTATCGATGAAAACTGATAGTCCACTGCTTTGATTTGTATGTTACTATTCAGGCAACAAATTTTGAGTCCAGAGGGTAGAGAGAAGAAATAGAATTGCATTTCAATTAAAATTGATAGAGAATTTATTTCTGTATAATGAGACTTTAAATATTGAATAGTTTTTTTTTTCAGAAGTGAAAACAAACTTTTTATCATTCAGCACTGTTATGATCAGATACTAACAAGCAGATTTCATAATTTTTGCTATCTCAGTTCTTCTAATTTCAAAGTATTTCTAATTTAAAAATGGACAAAACTATAAAAGAGAATAGAGAAGTCAACCAGCTGATTCTGTAGACCCTTTTGTCAGAAAGTACCACTCAGCTCTTACTGCTCCTTTCCAACTTCTACACCATGCAGAATGTCCTAAGAAAAGACCTAGCTCGTGGGGGAAATCCAACCTGCCATCCGTTTTTGCAGTCTAAGAACTGAGAATGGTTTTTACATTTTCAAGTGGTTTAAACAAAGATCAAGTGTTTTTTGACACATGAGAAGTATATGAAATTCAAACTTCAGTTCATTAATAAAGTTTTGTTGGAGCACAGCAATGTTCATTTGTTTACATATTGTCTGTGGCTGCTTTTGCCCTGTAGTGGCCAAGTTGAGCAGTTGTGACTGAGACCGTATGGCTTGTAAAACCGAAAATACTTCCTAGTCCTTTGCAGAAAGTCTGCTAAGCCCTTGTCTATGTGTGTAGAGAGAGGGAGTGAACGTGGTGATGTCTGGGGTCTTAGGTTTACTGTGAAGCAGTGTGATTAATAGAAGTGCAAAGATTTTGAACCTGTTACTTAAAAGTGGGCTAGCCATAGAGTTGTTTGTCACAGAAACCGCTGTACCAGTCTTATTCTTCTCTTAGTACCTTCAGGAGGGTGGGGACGTTGAAGTACAGAGAATTAAGCCATTTTTCTGAATAAGTGAACTTGTTACTAGATTGACAGCATGTTAATGGTGCAAGGAGAAAATTGAGAGTTTATTTACTTATTTAACCCCTCTTTGTTAAGCTTACCATGTGACAGGCACTGTCCTCAGTTCTGGAGCACTGAGCTTGGCATATAATACTTGTGGTATTATATAGACGAATGACAGTACCATGGGGATTTTTGTTTGTGAAATAAAGAATACCAGAAACACCCTAAATCTTCCCACAGATGACAGATCTGAAAGCAGGTGGCCTGCCTGGGGTTCTGAAACTGTCAGTCAGGATGCCCAGGTTTCATGGTTGCCTGTTCGGTGATCTTCCCACTAGCAGAGTCTACCTAGAGAGTCTTAGTCTCTGGCATGTTGTGGACCCATTCGAAAATCTCCCCAGCAAATATACAAATGTACATAAACACAGAACATTTTGCATACGATTTCTAGGGTTATATGAAATTTTTAAATGGCTCAGTGGTAAAGAATCTGCCTGCAATGCAGGACACATGGGTTCAATCCCTGGGTCGGGAAGATCCCCTGGAGAAGGAAATGGCAACCCACTCCAGTACTCTTGCCTGGAAAATCCCATGGACGGAGAAGCCTGGTAGGCTACAGTCCATAGGGTCGCAAAGAGTCGGACACGACTGTGCGACTTCACATTCAACTTTCACTTTCTTCACTTTGTAAACAGAGACTATTTACAGAGGAAAAACTATTGATTATATGGAAGTATCTCTCCTTAGGATCAAGTCAGCTAGGTATTTCTCCGTCTTTATAAGGATGTGGAAATAGATTTGTTATGTAACATTGTTGAGTTAGAGCTGGGGTGTGAGTTGGACCTGTCTTGGCACGGTCTCTATCTGAAAGGGCAGGAGTCTCACTCTCCTGTCTTTGCCCACCCTGACTTCATGGTGTGGTGGTACATATGCAGTCTCGTAACTTGCACATATATTGAGCATAATTCTGTCACATTTTAGAGATAGGTTCTGTGTATCAGTCACTGAAGTTAACTTTGGTTGGAAACCACTTGGGATTCCAACTAAGGTAGAAATTGCATGAAAACATTTTCATCCCAGTTCCAATTACAGGTGAGACTCAGTGAAAATGAGAAGGCTACATATTTTTTTAAAGATGTGTGTGTGATGATGATGACAGTGATGGGAAGAGGATGAGAGTGTGAGCCTAGCATTCAGCAGACCTTGGCTGCCTTCCTAGCCTGCTCTCCCCACCCTCTTCCCTTTTTACTTAGAGATTACACTAAATTAGTGGAGGGAAGGTAGAAAATTCAGATAAGCAGAAGAGGGAAAATGAAAATTACGAAGAATCCCATTTTCCGAGGAAACCATTATTAACATATTCATGCATTTAGATTTCAGATCATTTTTCTCTTCATATATTCATATGTTTAAGCCATACTTTTTATAAATGGCTTTATTCAATCATCAGTGTATTAAGACTGTCTTTTCTACTGATTATTTATATTTCTACATCTTCTGGTCATCTTTTTCTCCTAATTATAGAGATAATATGTGTTTACTACTGAGAAAATTCTTAAGAAATACAAAGATTACAGAAAGTAAAAGTTTCCATATCAGTCAGTCATTCATACAACAGTATTTTTTAAGTTCTCTCTAGTATTCCACTATATTCCAATATTACCATACTGAGCTAATCTGTGGTATTCTCCGTTTCACAATGAGTCTATGGTAAACCACACTGCTGTGGACATCTTTGTACATACATCTTGGTGTGGTTGCCCAATATCTCATGAGAATAAATTCCTATAAGTGTATATGCTGATTAAAGTATGTGCATTTTAAAGTTCTTTAGTCAGTATTGCTTAGTTTGATCCAAAAAAAGATACCAATTTATTCTCTGATCAGCATTTTGGGAGAATGTCCGCTTTCTAATTCTGTGTTTGTTTTTTTTTTCCTCCTTAAAAAGCAATTTTTAACCATTTTGCGAGTTGAAAAAATTACTTATTTTTGATTATTAGGTAAATTTACTTTTTTTCCTTGAGATTTTGGCTATGTGTATTTCTTTGTGAATTATTAGTTTGCACATTTTAAAAAACTGAAGTGTTCATCTTTTCTATAAAATTGAGCATTTTAGTCTAAGTGTGACTTAGTAGATTCCTTAGTCTTTTTTGTAACAAAATGAGCTCTACATAAGAACTTTACTCCAGTGAACCCCTTGCTCTTTGCAAGGGTCATTATTGACCTGCGAGCCAGGAAGTTGCGGCACAGTCTTATTGTGGTAGGTAGACGCTTGTGACTTCTCCCCAGCTGCCTTTAACTGTGTGGGATTTTCCAGCACCATCTCTGCAGTGTTTGTAGCTGTGTCAGTATGTGCGTGGGAGTGTGTGGGAACTCTGCTGTCTCCTATGATAAATCAAAACAAGACTTTTCATCCCTAAGTTATTAAAAAGTAACGAGTATGGACTGACACTCTTTAAAGACCAACTAAATATTCCCATTTTTGTTATTTTATCATACGGGCAAACTTGGCAAAAGTATCTCATAAGCATTTTAAAGCACCTTAAATTGTTTTGGTGTGTGAAGTTTCAATTTTGTGTTGTGATTCTGTCTCTTCCACACATACCATGTGGGGCTGCACTTTCTCTTTGTTTTCAAGGGTGAAGAGTGTGTGTGTGCCTGCTTGTGTGTGCGTGAGCCGAGAGTGAGTGTGACAGTGAGTTTGAAAAGGAGTCAGATGTGACCTGTAGCCTCTTGTCAGGTGGTGCAGAGAGGTGTTAAAGTAAACAACCAGCTGCTGAATAAGCCCACTGTGGTTCTCACAGGATAGTGAAAACACTCTCCTTGACACTTCGTGGGGAGTAAATAAAGTAACTGCAGAGCACTTTCTAGCATGATCCTTGTCGTGTAGGTGCTCATCAAATGACAGTTACACGTTTGTATATGATAATATCATTTCATTAATTTCATAGTTATTTGTTGAGAGCCTACTCTCTGCCAGGCACTGGGCAAAGTCTTAGAGGTACTACAGGGAATGCAAAGACTCAAATGTTTTCTCATGAAGCTAATACTCTGGTGTGGGGAAACAGTTACTAAGTAGGAAAATAAGAGCATAAGCACCATGAAGAAAAATAAATCAGGAGATGACTAGATAACTGGGGGTGCTGATGGAAAGAGAAGGCTTCATAGTTTTAGCTGGGATGGTCAAGGAAGGCACTGGTAAACAGAGGTCAAGCAGCACTGGAATTAAGGCCATCTTTAGTACTCACTAAGTGAGTGACTTTGGGAAAGTTATATAATCTTTGATCCTTAATTGCCACATGTGGCAAAAAGGGGTAATAACCTGATGCATAAGGTTAAATGAGATAATATGGAAAGCATGCAGCATTATGCCAGATGTGTAACCCCTAGCAGGAAGAAAATGTTGTTCATGGCCAGTAAGGTGGGCGCCGCCCTGGCAGTCCTGGGCTGGGAGACAGGCATGCCCAGAAGAGCCAAGAGTTGGGGGCTTTGTTCCTGAAGGAAAGAAACCTGCAGTAAACAAACAGTGTTTAATATGAAAAGAAGACATGAGCGGTGAGGGTCATGACTGTAGGAAAGAAATGGAAGCATCAAGAGTCTCTCCTTTCTTCCAAAGGAGAAAGTAGAAGACTCATTTCTTTTGCTTTGTTTTTGACTGACTGTCATCAGTTGATTCTATTTCAGTGCCTAATCAAGTGTTTTACAGTCTAAATTTGGGAAAGTAGAACATAGATGTATGTATGTCTGTATCTACAAAGTAAGAAACAGCTGCTCAATAGATTCTCTTTAAATGAAGGAATGAGAGCCAGAGGCTTCTAGGAGGAGGAGTTGATGGCGAGTGGATGATCAGGGACGGCTTCTGTCTTGCAAGTGTGGAGTTGATCTGACTCCTCAAAAACAGGTCGGGATTTTGGCCTTGTTTCAGAAGGAAACTGGTATTTCCCAGAATACAGATTCTCTGGGGAGAGAAGTGTTTAAGGTCAACAGCGTCTGCAGAAGAAGCATCACGCCCTGTCACCCACATGAGGTTCACACTGCATGCTTCCTTACTGAAGTTTCTGTCAGCACTGCAGCAAAGCCACCTGCGGAGCTGTGGACTCCAGCAGGACTGGGCCCCACTCTCGAATTGCTGAACAGCCCAGGAGGCTCCGGGTATTTGGGTGCTGAGGAGCACTGCTGCAGGCTCACACTTGCTCTGCTACATGGAGAGGAGAGCTATCATTAGGCTTCGTGTTCGTGTTTGCGAAGGATTTGGAGACCATCAAGCACATTTATTATATAGCACATAAAGTTTAGGAGAAAAAAATTACACCCAAATGGAAAAATAACTGATGAGGATTATATCATTTGGGACCTCAGTTTTCATTTTTATTTTCCTTTTTTATGCTGCTTATTCTGTTGATGTGAAATGCTTTATGGAGTACTTCATATAATGAACAGGAATTGTCTTAGAAGTTGAAAATGGAAATATTTAAAAGATAGCCCTATTTTAACAGCTGTCCTTTTACCCCATCCAAGGTCTATTACCCAAATTTGGGATGGATGTGCATTGATGCCACCGATCCAGAGAAGGGGAACTGGCTGCGCTATGTGAATTGGGCTTGCTCAGGAGAAGAGCAAAATTTATTTCCACTGGAAATCAACAGGGCCATTTACTATAAAACTTTAAAGGTAAGAGTGTTAGAATTAGTCTGCTGTTAGATACTCTACATGCATTTCTTCAAATGCTGTCCTTAGTCATGGCTATCAGTAATGACTTTGCAGACCTTGAAAGGGTTATATTTGAAAGGGATTCACCACCTTCAAAGGTCTGTGTTTTAATTATACAGTTGCCACTGCTTATGTGAGGAAGGGCACTAAAGCATGAAGATTGTGTTAAGTAATTACACACGGCATCTTTATTGATACTGATGAGTTAAGCATGTGGCAGATACTTCTCTTAAGACACAAGTGCACTGGGAGCTGTCTGATGGGCCAGTTTATCTAACTGTACTAAACTCAACAGCTCGGGTGGTTCTGTGTTAAAGAAAACACATTCTTAGTCTTCAGTCTAGTGTAGCTTTGGATTAGCTTTTCTTTTGCCTAAATCTTTGTAATATAAGTGTATTTATTTATTATTTTTGGCTGTGCTGGGTCTTTGTCGCTTCTCAGGCTTTTCTTTCGTCACAGTGAGTGGGGGCTACTCTCTGGTTGCAGTGTAGGCTCTTCACTGTGTGGCTTCTCTTGCTGCAGAGCATGGGCTGTAGCACGTGCAGACTTCTGTAGTTGCAGCACGTGGGCTCAGGAGTTGTGGCTCCCGGGTTCTGGAGCACAGGCTTAATGGTTGTGGCACGCGGGCTTAGTTGCTCCATGGCATGTGGGATCTTCCCAGATCAGGGACTGAACCTGTGTCTCCTGCTTTGGCAAGCAGATTCTTTACCACTGAGCCACCAGGGAAGCCCCATCGTTTCCCTGAATTTTATTCAGAATGAAAATTACACAGAACATGTTCCTTACTTCTGCTAAAGTTTTATTTGGAGACATTAATAGTGGAGATGAAAAAAAGAGGAAAATCATTTTTTAGAGTTTGTGGTGAGGTCAGAGGTCACTGAGTACATTCAGGGAAGTTAGAATTGGAAGGGTTGTTACTCTGCAACAAGCAAGCCCACATCTGTCTCCCTCATTTCCATGTTCTCCTGGAAGGCAAATCTGCACTCATCGTCCAGGGAAATGTTCCCAAAGGCCAAGTCTTGAAGCTCTAAAGAGAAAGGATTGTTGCTCTTTGCATTCTGGATTAGATATGTTTACTAAAATTGCTGCAAGGCAAGTTTTTCTTTATTCACTTACTTTCATTAAAAATGACATAGATTGCAGGCCAGTCCTTGAAAAAAATTAATCTCCATGGAGCTGAAAACTCTTTTATGAGCAAGCATTTAAGATGATGGTCATCTTCACAGCATGCTGAGTTTTGACTGTATCTCGCACTAGAACTTGGCAAGTTATCTTAGAGCTGTTTAGTTTTCCTTTGCTTTCCTTTGTATTTTTCCCTGTCGGCTTTAGCCAGTTGGTTTGTCCTTTTTCTCATCTAAACCCACATTCTTGCTTCTAGTTCCTTCAGGAAATACTTCTTTGTAGTACTTTCTTATTTAAAACTTCTGTAACCTTCTTTCCCATTTTCTTTCTGCTGGATGATTTTTCTGGCATGATTTCCTAGTAGGCATTACTGTACAGTTTTGTTACACTGGAGTCTGAGATTGGATTCACACTTTGATTCAAGAATTCATTCTGTTTCTCAAATTTATTTAAAGTGGAAGTTACATCTGATTACATCAGCGAGGAGAATCCTGGTGGAGAGGAAGTACCAATGAAGGGTGCATATGAGACAGTCAAGGGAGTGGAAATGAGGTTCCAGGGCAGAGGAAGGCCAGGGAGATGTTGGGACACTTGGCAATGCTTTCATCAGACTTGAAGTTGAGATGTGTTCATCTCTGATGGCAAAGCCAAGAACCTTTCAGAAGCAAAAGAGAATAGTGTTTGGAGTGAACTCTGGAGCCAGACTCCTGGATTAAATCCTCACTTGCTCTGTGACCCAAGGCAAGTCACTGTGATTTTACCAGATGTGCAACCTTAGGCAAGTCACTTTCTGTGCCTCAGTTTCCTTGTTTGTATGATACAGATAATTATATATTGACCTCAGAGGGTTATCAAGAGGATTGCATAAGTGATTGTGGGTAGAGTTCTAGCACGTGATAAGTACTAAATAAATGGTAGCTGTTAGTTTTGGCAAGGCACAATAGTGTCATGAGTAGGAGTAGGGACTGGAGCAGACTGCCTTGTGAGCAGATTTTGCCTTCGAGAGAAGCACAGGGAAGAAGACAGGGAAACATGAGAAGTTACACCTTCTGTCTTAATTTTCTCATCTGTAAAAATGGAGATAATAGTAAAATTAATAATGTTGTTATTGTTGTTTAGTTACTAAGTCATGTCTGACTCTTTTTCGACCCTATGGACTGTAGCTCACCAGGCTCCTCTGTCCATGAGATTTTCCAGACAAGAATACTGGAGTGGGTTTCTATTTCTTTCTCCTGGGGATCTTCCTGATCCAGGGAACGAACCCAGGTTTCCTGCATTGCAGGTGAATTCTTTACCATCTGAGCTACCGGGGAAGCTGAACATTAATAATACAGTCATGAAAATTAAACAAGCCAACATGTGCAAGATTCTGTGAAGAGTTCCTTGTCTAACCTAAGTACTCAAAGTGCTACTAACTACCTGTACTGTCATTTTTACCTTTCTTTGTTGGAAGTCAGGGAGCTCTAATCTTTGTAGGCCTCCTCCATTCTTGACCTTTGATTTTGCTCAAGTATGCATCAGGCGTTTTAGATTCTTTTACTAGTGATTATATTCTGCGAGGTTAAGCTTTCTATGGGTTCAGTTCAGTTCAGTCGCTCAGTCGTGTCCGACTCTTTGCGACCCCATGAATCGCAGCACGCCAGGCCTCCCTGTCCATCACCAACTCCCAGAGTTCACTCAAACTCACATCCATCGAGTTGGTGATGCCATCCAGCTATCTCATCCTCTGTCATCCCCTTCTCCTCCTGCCCCCAATCCCTCGCAGCATCAGAGTCTTTTCCAATGAGTCAACTCTTCGCATGAGGTGGCCAAAGTACTGGAGTTTCAGCTTCAGCATCAGTCCTTCCAAAGAACACCCAGGACTGATCTCCTTTAGAATGGACTGGTTGGATCTCCTTGCAGTCCAAGGGACTCTCAAGAGTCTTCTCTAACACCACAGTTCAAAGGCATCAATTCTTCGGCGCTCAGCTTTCTTTCTTCACATCCAACTCTCACATCCATTCATGACCACTGGGAAAACCATAGCCTTGACTAGACAGACCTTTGTTGGCAAAGTAATGTCTCTGCTTTTGAATATGCTATCTAGGTTGGTCATAACTTTCCTTCCAAGGAGTAAGCAACTTTTAATTTCATGGCTGCAAGTCACCATCTGCAGTGATTTTGGAGCCCAGAAAAATAAAGTCTGACACTGTTTCCCCATCTGTTTCCCATGAAGTGATGGGACCAGGTGCTAGGATCTTAGTTTTCTGAATGTTGAGCTTTAAGCCAACTTTTTCACTCTCCTCTTTCACTTTCATCAAGAGGCTCTTCAGTTCCTCTTCACTTTCTGCCATAAGGGTGGTGTCATCTGCATATCTGAGGCTATTGATATTTCTCCCGGCAATCTTAATTCCAGCTTGTGCTTCATCCAGCCCAGCGTTTCTCATGATGTACTCTGCATATAAGTTAAATAAGCAGGGTGACAATATACAGCCTTGACATATTCCTTTTCCTATTTGGAACCAGTCTGTTGTTCCATGTCTAGTTCTAACTGTTGCTTCCTGACCTGCATATAAGTTTCTCAAGAGGCAGGTCAGGTGGTCTGGTATTCCCATCTCTTTCAGAATTTTCCACAGTTTATTGTGATCCACACAGTCAAAGGCTTTGGCGTAGTCAAGAAAGCAGAAATAGATGTTTTTCTGGAACTCTCTTGCTTTTTCCATGATCCAGAGGATGTTGGCAATCTGATCTCTGGTTCCTCTGCCTTTTCTAAAACCAGCTTGGGTTAGGTTTTGTAAGTAACTTACATGTGATGATATTCTTCTGGGCTCTGTATCACCTTCTCAGCTATCAATTGGATAGTTGAGAAATCACAACACTGGTTTTGTTTGTAATATGATTAAACACTGTTTTAAACTCCTGAGGATTGTTAGCCTGCTCTCCATTCATTCACCTATTCATCAGTTCTTCATTGTTGTTGTTCAGTCTCTTAAGTTGTGTCCCGACTCTGCATTCCCATGGCCTTCGGCGTGCCAAGCTTCCCCGTCCTTTACTATCTCCCGGAGTTTGCTCAAACTCATGTCCATTGAATCGGTGATGCCATCCAACCATCTTGTCCTGTCGCCTCCTTCTCTTCTTGCCCTCAGTCGTTTCCAGCATCAGGGTCTTTTCCAATGAGTCAGCTCTTCTTATCAGGTGGCGAAAGTATTGAAACTTCAGCTTTAGCTTCAGTCCTTCTAATGCATATTCAGAGTTGATTTCCTTTAGGATTGACTGGTTTGATCTCCTTGCTGTCCAAGGGACTCTCAAGAGTCTTCTCTAGCAGCACAGTTTGAAAGCATCAGTTCTTTGTTGCTAAGCCTTCTTTATGGTCCAACTCTCACATCTGTACATGACTGCTGGAAAAACCATAGCCTTTGCTATATGGACCTTTGTTGGAAAAGTGATGTCTCTGCTTCTTAATATGCTGTGTAGGTTTGTCATAGCTTTTCTTCTAAGGAGCAAGAGTTTTAATTTCATGGCTGCAGTCATTGTCCACAGTGACCTTGGAGTCCAAGAAAATAAAATCTGTCACTACTTCCACTTTTCCCCCTTCTATTTGTCATGTCGTGATGAAATCCAATGCCATGATCTTCGTTTTTTGAATGTAGAGTTCCAAGCCAACTTTTTCACTCTCGACTCTTTCACCCTCATCAAGAGGCTTTAGTTCCATCCATCTTCACTTTCTGCCATTAGGGTGGTATCATCTGCATATCTGAGATTGTTGATGTTTCTCTCGGCAGTCTTGATTACAGCTTGTGAGTCATCCAGCCCAGCATTTTGCATGATGTACTCTGCATAGAAATTAAATAAACAGGGTGACAATATATAGCCTTGTTGTATTCCTTTCCCAATTTGGAACCAGTCGATTGTTGCATATCTGGTTCTAACTGTTGCTTCTTGACCTGCATACAGGTTTCTCAGGAAACAGGTAAGGTGGTCTGGTACTCTGATTTCTTTTAGAGTTTTCTACAGTTTGTTGTGATCCACACAGTCAAAGGCTTTAACATAAGTGAAGCAGTAGATGGTTTTCTGGAATCCCCTTGCTTTCTCCATGCTCCATCAACTGTTGGAATTTGATCTCTGGTTCTTCTGCTTCTTTGAAACCCAGCTTGTACATCTGGAAGTTCTTAGTTCACATACTGCTGAAGCCTAGCTTAAAGGATTTTGAGCATTACCTTGCTAGCATGTGAAATGAGTGGAATTGAACAGTAGTTGGAACATTGTTTGGCACTGCCCTTCTTTGTGGCCATTGCTGAATTTTCAAAATTTGCTGGCGTATTCAGTGCATCTCCTCAACAGCATCATCTTTCAGGATTTGAAATAGGTCAGCTGGAATTTCATCACCTCCACTAGCTTTGTTCATAGTAATGCTTCATAAGGCCCACTTGACTTCACACTCCAGGAAGTGACCACATCATCACAGTTATCCAGGTCATGAAGACCTTTTTGTATAGTTCTGTGTATTCTTCCCACCTCCTGTTAATCTCTTCTGCTTCTATTAGGTCCTTGCCATTTCTGTCCTTTATTGTGCCCTTCCTTGCATGAAAGTTCCCTTGGTATCTCCAATTTTCTTGGAAAGATCTGTAGTCTTTCCTATTCTGTTGTTTGCCTCTATGTCTGCATTAATTCTGCAAATGCTGAGTGTCTGCTACATAGTAGGTATTCTTGTGTAGTAATGAACTGAACGGACAAGGTCTCTGGTGTCATGGCGCTTCCACTTCATGGAGGAGGTGGCAGATAATAAACAAATGAACAAGTAAACAAGGTAACTTCCAAGAACAGTAAGTGCATTGAAGATAATATAATGTGATGGAGTGACCAGACAGTCAGGGAGCTGCTTTAGCTCTGGTAGGTCAGCAAAGACCAAAGGTGGGCACACTTCCTCTCTCTCTGCGCAGCCCTGAGATGGAGCCAGCCATGAGAAGGTTTTTACAGGAAGAGTGTTTCAGGAAGAGGGTTCCTGGTAGAAGCAGAGGTATTGAAGTGGGAGTAAGCTAGATGGGGGGCCAGCGGTTGTTTGTTTTTCTTTCTTTCCTTCTTTTTTATAAAAGGAATAAAAGCTAGTTTGGCTGGAGAGAGGAGAGGAATGGTGGATGAGGCTAGTGAGATAGGCCAGGATCAGATCAGGGGTGGGGCTTCTGGCTTGTATGGAAAGTAGTGTTAGTCTTCAGTTCTATTCGCCCATTTGAGAGTTGAGTCTGTCTGACTGTTGACTTTTTAAAAGATCATGCTGCAGGATAAGATTGTAGGTGGGTAAGCATTTGTGTGTTCTCATAATTCTGGAGTATTTCTCTTAATTTGTCCTACTGTCAGGAATATTGGTGGAAATTATTGCCTGTAGCTAATTGCCCTGGTAACATTTCAAGTTTATATTTACTAATATTTAGAGAAGAGAGAGTGCTTAATTCTATAAGCACTCTTATAGAACCTGTCAGAACCCAAAGGACAAGTTTAAAGTCTTTTTGTTGTTGTTTTTTGTTAAATATCAGAATAATTTTTAAAAAAGTTTGTTTTGTCTTTTGACTTTATGTTTTAAAATGTGGGTTTATATTTCCCATGTCTCGGGACATAAATTTTTTTATAAAACCTTAAATGTGCTTAGCAATGCAGAAGAAACAAACACTACAGTAGAGACTCAAGCAACCGTTGATTTTAAAAGGTGTGTTATTTTCCTCTTCATAAATGCCTGTGGTTTGTTTGGCTGTCTTACTAAGTTGGGAAGCATATAGCTCAATAAGGTAATGGTTGTCTCAGTTGCTACAATTTTGAAGTGTGTTCAATAGCTAACAAATCAGGTTGCTCCTAATCTAGCTGCTCACCAGCTCATTAACCATTTAGAAATTTTGTATTAGTGGTAAAGACAGATATTGGAATGTTTTGTGTTTTTAGCATCTACAAAAGAGTACCCTCCTAAGTAGAGAGTTTGTGCTGATATTTATCAACTTCTTCCCGTTGCTCGTACAGTTAGTACTGTGTAGGAGGTCGAAGTGGAATAAATGTGAACACTTGGGCTGAGTCGAGGAGGAATCTTGAAGATGTCTGGTGGGTTCTTCTAGCCAGTGTTCTGGTTATATTGTTTTGTTTAGGAATAAATGGGTGATAGATTTTTCCTCACTCCTTTTCATGTTCTTTTTTACTTTGATTTTATTTAACACTACATATTTCTGCCCACTCTAATCACTTCAAGT
The DNA here is from genome assembly GCF_029407905.1 of Bubalus kerabau. Taxonomy (NCBI): domain Eukaryota; kingdom Metazoa; phylum Chordata; class Mammalia; order Artiodactyla; family Bovidae; genus Bubalus; species Bubalus kerabau. The sequence continues at coordinate 108,594,086 of NC_073628.1, read as the reverse complement.
GGTTATATATATATATCACTTCACCATTTCATAAATATGTGACTTGTAATAAAAACATAGAGAAGCATAGAATTAGTTGACTTATAGAAGCTCATTCCTTCAACTGCCGCTAAGTCACTTCAGTCGTGTCCAACTCTGTGTGACCCCATAGACAGAAGCCCATCAGGCTCCCCCATCCCTGGGATTCTCCAGGCAAGAACACTGGAGTGGGTTGCCATTTCCTTCTCCAATGCATGAAAGTGAAAGGTGAAAGTGAAGTTGCTCAGTTGTGTCCCACTCTTAGCGACCTCATGGACTACAGCCTACCAGGCTCCTCCGCCCATGGGATTTTCCAGGCAAGAGTACTGGAGGGGGTGCCATTGCCTTCTCCACATTCCTTCAACAGAAACAGGTTATTTCATAAGGGTGCCAAAAGGCATCCGTAATGGATATTTTAATGCATTAAAATTTTATGTTTTATATAATTTTATACATGTTTTAGTTTTTTGGTTTATGTATAACTGATTCAAGAAAGGAAAACACATTGGTTTAAAGACAAAAACAGCAGGTTTTAGCCATCCTTGGGGAAACAAAGGAAACAGTGGCTTCTTCTTTTATCTTAAAGAACTTAGAATATTTTAAAATTTGGATAACATAAGCACTGAGTTCTGCAAAGAATGAAACAAAATATTTACTTTCAAAGGCTTTATCTAGAATAGAAAGTATGTTGAAGAACTATGTTGTTTCTAAGCTGACATCTTAGATGGAATTTCTCCTGCCCCTAAAACGAACGTATCCAGTCCTCTTTCATAAGTATAGTGCAGTGATCAAAATCAGGAAGCTTACACTAGCAAGGTATTTTATTAGCTAATCTGTACACTCCAGTATGAATCTGCCTGCAATGTGGGAGATCCGGGTTTGATCCCTGGATGGGGAAGATCCCCTGGAGAAGGGAATGGCTATCCACTTTCAGTATCCCTGCCTGGAGAATTCCATGGAGAGAGGTGCCTGGAGGGCTACAGTAAAGAGTTGGACACGACTGAGAAAATAACACACTTTCACACTTTATTCAAATTTTGTTAATTGTTCCAATCAAGTCTTTTTAGGCAAAGAAAACTCTTGGCATTCAGTTGTAATGTTTCATTAGTCTCCTTAGTTTGGACAGCACCTTAGTCTTTGTTTTTTATAATCTTTCAGTTTTGAGAGAACTGATCAGTAATTTTGTAGAATGTCCCCCCAGTTTGGCCTTCACGTTTATGTATTTGGGACAGAAATCTCCAGAGGTGATGCTGTGTTCTTTTCTGTGCATCGTATCAGGAGGCATATGATGTTGACTTAGTATACTGTTTTTCACTTGGTCATTAATGTTTTATGGGAAGATACTTTGAGACCATGCAAATACTATATTATTCCTCAAACTTTCATCTACTAGTTTTAGCATCTATTGATGATTCTTACCTGATCAGTTATTAATGTCATGAATGTCTAGTTGTGATTTTCTAATTCCATTATTTCTTTTTCGTTGATTAGTTGGGATCTACTGAAGGAAGAGCTTTCCTTATTTACTTGACTGTTGATCCATTCATATCAGTTTGGACTCATGGATTTTTATTTTATTCACGGGGTTATAGGTGGAATCTTACTTGTTCTGATACTCTTGGAACTTTTTGACAGTTGAGTCATTGTGAGAGAAACCAATAAGCCATTTGCTTCAGTTTTATTTAGGAGTGTAATCTTTCCACTCAGTATTACCTTCTCTTCAAGATCTTATTCTCTAGGTAAAATCCGCATGATGGTGTATACATGGCTTTAAGAATGTTTTAGGAGCTGACACGTGAGGTATTTATAGGCATTTCCTTCTAAATTTCAAAGTTGTCTTGTAGACTCGAAGTGTAGTACAGAGGGTAAGGCAGCGAATCCTCCAAGGACCGGAGCAGGTTGGTAGCAGCGCAGAGATAACGCGCTGCCAGGGCGCTCACGTCCTTCGCACCGGCTCTTTTAGCATCTCCGTGATATAATTAGCTTTGCGTTTATAAGTGTACAGCGGCATGTGGTTCTTATGCTTAACTTGCTCTTGGACTCTTGAAACCTGCGCTGATGATTAGTTTTCAGCACTTCTCTTTCCAGACTGCCCGGTTCTTTTAAACTACTCTTTACATTTTCTTATCAGCTTAGATTTCATGGGCAATATGGTTCCGTGTTTTTTTTTTTTTCCTTTCTTTCTGCGAGGGTAGTCTTGAGGCTTCTAACAGTAAGATTCCGAAGCATAAATCAATTTTAAGTTTAAACTGGTCCTATCAGAACCCGACCTCCACCGGACGGACTCCGGGGGAGGAGGCGGCCAGGAAGTGAGGTCCTCCCTCCAGCAGAGGGTCCCTTCCCCTGCCGCCCGGCTCGCTGCCGCCGAAGCAGAGGAGCCCTTCCTGCCGGGTTGGCCTCCGGCACGCCGCCCGGTCTAGAGCGCCGCCCGCCTGCCCCGCCCCGCCCCGCCCCGCCAACAAACGCCGCTCTGATTGGCCCGTCGCCTGTCTCTTCTCTTCCCGCAGCCAATCGCGCCGGGCGAGGAGCTCCTGGTCTGGTACAATGGGGAAGACAACCCCGAGATAGCAGCTGCGATTGAGGAAGAGCGAGCCAGCACCCGGAGCAAGCGGAGCTCCCCGAAAAGCAGGAAAGGTAGGAGCCCGCCGCTGTCCCGGCTCCCCGCGCGTTCCGAATCCGGGCCCGGGAGGCGCCCGCGGCTCTCCGTGACCTTTTCCGGACCTGGTGCCGGCCCCCCCGGCGCTGCTGAATCACGGCGCCGGACGCCGCGCTCGGACTCTTAGCTAACTTGGGGCCGAGGAGCCGGCGCGGAAAAGTGAGCGGACGCGCACCGAGAGGGAGCCGGGGCCGGTTGTCATTTCCCTCTCCCACAACCCGGGTCTCGGGACTTGGGGGTGGGAGCGGCGACCGGTCCCTCCAAGCCGTGCATGCCCGATATATTCTTAGCTTTTTGTGCTATTCGCCAGCGACGCGTCACAGAATGTGTTCTGAGAGTGACATTTCCAGGTCCGCAGATTCGGCGGCCTCGTGCCCATCCTCCCGGACTGGGCAGGAGGGCCGGACGCTCTGCGGCCGATGCGCTGGCCTCCCGGGGCAGGGAGAGGACGCTGCTCTCGCCACCCCGGCCCCCACTCCTCCACGGGCCGCGCACTGCCGTCCCGGCTACCCCACTCCAACCCGGCCGGGCAAGGCACTACCACTCCGACCCGTAGTCCTCCCCGGGCCGGGCCCTAGGCCACTCCACGTCGCGCAAGACCGCGCTGCGCACGGCTGCAGCACTCTCAAGATTTTAGCACAGATATTGTTGAAATTAGGCCGTTAACAAAATGGAAGTTGAACAGTGTGCTGTTTCGTTACTTTTGACTCAACTCCAATAGTTTTATTTTGTTTTCAAACAAAAGGTCTTTAAGTGTAGTCACACTTAAATAGAAGGCGGGGGATAATTTCTGGGAGGGAAATAGTTTGGTTGGATATATCGTATTTCCAGCTGGCATTCTACACTTTCTTTTTTCCTTTTAATGGAGAATTTTAATATTAATTCGTGAGTCTTTCATAGAGCCCAGTTTGAATGTATGCCAAGGCACGGTATGGTAGTTTGTCAGTAATAGGAAAAAATTTTTTTGTGTTTTTGGTGGGTTTTTTTTTTTGGCTCACTTTACGTCTTAAGTAAATTTTTGTAGCCATCTGAACTTGAGTCCGGTTCTTTACTTAGAACACTGAAGAGTGAATGGTGGAAGTCATACTGTAAATGAACTCATAGTGTAAACTTGATTTTGGAAGAATGTAAAAATAATATTTTAAAATGTAGGCAAGAAATCCATTCTGATTGTTCCATTACATATTCTTTGTATTTCACAGTATAGTCAATAATCCGTCCAGGGCATTTTGTTGGGACTTCTCCTGACTACATGTTCTCTGTTTAACCTTGTATCTTAATAGTTTTTGATCATTAAGTGCTTTGATCATGAATCAGATGATCATGGTCTAGAAAATTTGCCAGGTGTTTTTACTGTTGTCTACTGTTTTATGTGAGTGCTGAGATTTTTGTTGATAGTAGGCATAGTGCATAATTGTTTGCAAACTCTTCAGGTAATTCAGATTGTTCCTTTATTTAGTGTTTATTTTGTGTGTAATTAATGTCACCAGCCTTTCCAGGTAAGTTGTGATTTGCAGGGGCTGGAGTTTGGAGGGCAGGAGATCTTTACTGTTACTAAGCATAATTAACTCATATTTAAATATAGTCATAGGTTAATAACAACTTCATCCTAAGGCTTTTCTTTGTTCAGCGTACTTTGGTGTGCAGGTTTAGAACATTTTATTACTTTTTCCTTTTCTTTTTTATTCCTTAATTTTTAAAATTTGAATGTGAAGGAAAAAACTGAAAGTAAACTTTTGTTAGTGGTACGTGAGCTTACACATCTTCGTTTTTATACCTGTCCATATTGCTGGGTTTTTGTGTTGAGTTCAGTAGTTCATATTTCTTATTACCCTGTTATTTATAACTACTCCAAGCTGTGTATAACCCACTGAATCTTAAGTTTTAGTTAAAATAAGTACATGAACCTCACTCTGGAAACTTAACTGTTTTGAACAGCTTACTGGTAAGGAGTCCTTTTTGCTCTTTATGATCTAAAGTTTAAATAGTCAAAACCTTTTTGTTACTCTCTGTAAAGCTAATTTATGGCTTACAAAGACCTGAAATGGAGAAAATTTTTATATTAACTTAGTTCTTTTTAGGTCTAATTTAAATGACCTCAGACATTTAAATACCTTTTCAGGCAGTGATGTCAGAGAATAAATCAACATAAATTTCATTCAGTAGTTATATTAACTTAGTATTTCTGAAAGCCAGATGTTGAAGACAGGCAGCTGACAGGTAGATGGACCATGGACCTAACTTCATTTAGGTCAGGAGGCAGGCAGAGAGAAACAAAGGGTTGAATTCTTCGCAGTTCTGAGCCTCTGCTCCTTTGCATGACAGCTGCTATGCCTACAGCTGTGCATTGCATGTGGTGCCTTTCAGAGTTCATCAGCTCGCTGGTGGATCATGAAGCGTGTTCTGGGCAGTAAAAAGCCCCGATTCCTTTACATACAGAGTGGCCCCTTCTCTTCTCTTCTGTGTCTCAGTCACCCATTGAATTAATGTCTGCTAAGCCCCGCCATGTGCCAGTCACTCTGCGAGGTCACACAGGGCAGTCGGTGAGCAAAACAGCAGCAGTAGCTTTTCTCCTGGCACCTGTGGAGACAGGAGCAGACAAACGTTCAATCAGTAAATTGCTGATCAGTGCCTAGGTGGTTGGCATGGAACAGGCCCTCAATAAATATTTGTTGATGGGCAAACAAAGACTCACACAAACCTGTAATGAAGGAAGGGAACATAGTGCTATGAGAACACAGTTCATATTGTCTCTGACCAGGGAGCATGCAGTTTTGCCAGTGGCCAGAGACGTACATATGTTAGACACTTTGAACTGGAATTATGCATTCTTTCCTTTGTAAGTAAGCCTAACTTACGTGTCTGAGTAGCCCCTGTAATGAGATTGAACATGAGAAGTTCCTTGAACATATTGAAACTTTTCAAGTGGAGAGGAAGGGAGGGTTTTTAGTGTTGGGTGTTTCAGGTTATTCTTATTTGCTCCACGGGAAGACTGTGATCTGTGAGGTAACACAGGCCAAATTTAGAAGTCTTTATCGTGTTGATTTCTGTTCCTTGTTAGCTATGGTGAAAAATGAGGGATTGAAGGTGCTTGCTAGCAGTAAATGATGTTGGCAAATGTTCTTTTTAAAATACAAAATGTAACAGCAGAATGTCTCAGCTGCATCAGAGCCTTACCCATAGTTCTTTTTACTCTAAAGAAACAGCAGTGTCTTAATGCCCCTGGGCTTAGTGGAAGGAATGAAGAACACGGAACTCGGGTTTTTACCAGATGTGTGACTGGGCAAACCATGTCTGGGGGTACAGTTTCTATAGATTTAAAAATAGGTGTCATAATGTGGAATGGCCCTTGTGCTACATAACCTCACTGGGTAGCTGTCAGGAGCCGGAGAGATAATAGAAAAGAACATCTCTGTGCAGCCTGTGGGTCCATGGTACCAGCAAGTGCCACTGACAGAATGTGGGTGACAGTTACTTATGTGGTTCTTGAGGAGCTACAGAATTGTGAGTTATTTAATCTGTCAGTGTTTATGGAGCACCTGTGAAAGCTCAAAGGAAGCTGGGGGTCCTCCGTCTCCCCTCTCATGGCAGGGCCGCAGTGTAGGCCGCTTCACTCTAATTTTAGGCCTTATTCTAATCTGTTGACTTTCCAGTTCATAGCAAATTAGGAGGAGGAAATTAGAAGAGTTATTTATAGCATCAAGTAGTTGTATTGCTGATAGCCAGACAGTTAAGAAGACAAAGTTTATAACAAAAACATTAATGAACTATAAAGAGCACAGTTCCATGAGATCACTTAACAGGGTCCCATAATCTTTTCTAAAAACTATAAATAGTCCCCGAGATCCTGAGATCAGCTAATTTTTAGTATTTATCTAAAAGACTTATAGTCACTATAGGACAGTTCAATTATAACCAACTTAAGAAAATGTTTCATCTCTTTCCATAATTTAAATTGTTCACATAAAAATCCTGGAGGTATTCCACCCCCCCCCACCCTGCCTGGCACACACACACACCTTGTTATTTAACAAGTATTGATATTTTCTGTGTCAAACACTCCTAGGTGCCAGAACTGTAGCAGAGAACTAAAACAACCCAGGTTCCTGCTTTCAGGGAATTTACACTCTGGGGAGAGCAGGGACAACCAGCCAACAGATGAACAAGAAAAGTCTTGTAAAGTTAATAAAGTATGTGTATCAGGGTTGTTAGGTATGTCACTGGGGATGGTTGGCCAGGGGTAGCCTGTCAGAGGCTGTGACTTGATTGACATAGAGACGGGCCCTGTCAAGTCTCGGGACTGAGAGCTGCAGGAAGAGGGACCAAACTGGGTGTTCTTTTAGCTATGTGGGTGCTTTATTGCTGGGGTGATGTATAGTATAGGGAGAGCCATCTAGAAACCCACATGGGTCTTTGTGTGAAACTCAGTTTTGCAGGGGGACATACTGGCCCTTTCCTACCAGCACTGCACATAGTGCTGGATTGTTGGGGAGATTAGAGAGATGAGTGTGAAAGTCCGAGGAGGAGCACGTTGCCTGGCTTATGGGAGCTCAGTGCAGGTCGGAACACCAGAACCAGGTGTTCTGGCTGATGTGTGTTCAGGCTTCAGGATAGGTGGGGATTGCCAAGAGTCCTTTGGGAGAGGAGGTGATGCTGCCTTCTGATCGAATAGCTGAGCCCATTGGGGAGGACTCCTGTGAAGAATACTGAGGAGGGGAACAGGGAATGAGTTGGGGAAAGAAATTCACAGGGACATGAGAGGTCACACAGCTGGGCTGGACAGCAGGTAGAAACAGAGGTGGATCAGGAAGCTCTGATGGAGAGTTGGAGCCACATGGGCTGTACGGTGCTGAAGCTGGAAGGAGGAATGAGCTTGGAGAAGTGCTGAGGGGTACTGAGCATTCTTGTGGGTGATCCCGTTTAGCCTCTGCTTCTTTTTAAAATAATTTGATTGAATGATTGATTGATTGGCTATGCTGGGTCTTTGTTGCTGAGCGGACTTTCTCTAGTTGTGGTGAATGGGCTACTCTCTAGTTGTGGTGTATGCAGGCCTCTCGTGGTGGTGATGTCTCTTGTGGAGCATACGCGCTAGAGTGCATGGGCTCAGCAGCTGTGGTTTCAGGGCTCTAGAGCACATAGCCTCTACTTCTGCATGGTAAGGCTCCAGGTGAGGAAATGGACATCCAGCGAGGGTGGATAACTCCAAGCTCTCTCTGCCAGTGAATGTCAGAGGCAGAACATGAAGCCAAGTTTTCCATAAAACCTGATTTCCACATGGTTTTGCGCAATACTCTTGCTTTTTGTCCAGTTGTACATGTGGAGGTGGAGAAGGGAACAGCAACCCACTCCAGTATTCTTGCCTGGAGAATCCCAGGGACAGAGGATCCTAGCGGGCTACAGTCTATGGGGTTATAAAGAGTTGGGAGCAACTGAGTGACTAAACAGCAATAACATGTTGAGGACAACAGCAGTAGAAGTGCTCGCATTGGTTCCATTTAAAGTTAAAATTAGAGAATACATTTAGTGAAAGCAAAGAACAGGTGGGCTTCAGTGACATTTGATGTCTTGACCTGCCCTGCCCTAGCAGCCAAACAACTCTGTTTGAGGCTCCTTGGCCAAAGCTGAAGGGTGGTGCTGAATGACAGAGGCCTGGCCATGGTGCCTGAGGACGATGACAGATGGGCCCTGAGCTTTCTGGGGCCTGGTGGGCAGGTTCTGTGCCCGCTTACAGTGCACTCATCCCTTGGTCTTGTTGGTAAGTGTTGGAGCAGGGCGTGGGCCACTTGGAAGTGGCTACAATTCTGTAGAGATAGGGCCCCGGCATTAGATGTCCCATGGCTTGTGAGCTTGTCCCTTGGACTCAAGTGAGCAGCATCCTGGTTGGTCCCCAGGGGAACTCACTGCCTCTAGCTCAATGATGCCTTTGCTCAGCACTGGGTGACCTGCCTTTGATGGTTGCCTGCTGAGTTGATCTTGCTATTTTTGCGGGGGTCTGTTTTTAAAAGCTCAGTGCAGTTTCTGTATTTTTTTCAACAGTACGATTCCGGGAATTTTTTTTGATTTCTAATTCTACTTCTGCTGCTACTGAATTGCTCTAAATTTAGGGAAATACGTTGGTTGGTATTCTTGATTCTTACTATGTATAACTTTGTTCATAGGAAATTCATGGATTAACTAAAATTTTTCAAAGCATCTTGCAGAGTTTCAACTGCTTTGCAAAAATCCTAATATATAGCGTAATTGAGTGTGTTAGGAAACACGCTATGCTCTGTGTAAGGTTGTTATTCTGGTTCTTCTGTCCATATGGAAACTGAAGGTGAGACTTGCCTCATAGAGGGGAAAAAAAAAATGAATTATGATTAAGTTTTCTAAAAGGTGAAAAGACTTGAATGTAGAAAGTTCCAGTAGTTAATTTTTAAAAATTCAATTGTAATTTGAAAGTAATATAAATAACGAACAATTTGCTATGCTTTGCCTAGGCAAGAATACTGGGTTCTTTTTTTTACATTACGGATTCATTACTGTTTTTTTTAAAGCTTACCGAGTATTTCCTTAGGCAGTTTTACATTCCTGTTTACGGATGGGCTGTTAACACTACATGAACTTCATGTTCATAGAATTACAGAGAGAGTATATATAGTTTTATATTTGAAGCTGCTTCTAAGAACTGAGGAAAGGAATAAATACTCCCAGGAATGCCCTCCAGCTGGTTAAAAATTAATAGACATTTCTTACAGTTAAAGGCTGGGTGGCAGACTGGGAGTTGCAGCTTCAGACAGGCTCTCATGGCGCTCTTGCTGGCATTCACAGTATCTGCTACATGCTGCCGAGGACAGCTCTCAAATTTGCTTTTATTAATGTTAATAATTTGGTTGGCATAGTTTAGGAAGTTGAATGACTTGGAGAGACTTGATTTGAAAACATTACTGTTGTTTCTCAAAGTGAAGAAGATAAATACTGAAAGCAACTGTTTTTCTTTATTACCATTTAGATTAAACCAGTGTCAGATGTTACGAGAGTTCCTGGCTGAATTCATTGATTACACTGCGTTTTGATAGGGACATATCAGGATTTGATACTGTGCACACCATGTCATCACGTGATGAACTGCTGTCTGTTGACGGTGACAGTGGCAGCATGTTTCTCGTCTGCCCAGCACTGCGCTCGGTGCTTCATGTACATTGTTGCTCATCCTGCTCCTAGCCTTGCAGCGGGGAGTCATTCTTCTCCTTCATGAATGAGGACACTGATGCTCTAGGGCTTCCGTGATTTGCCCAAGTTTACCCAGCTACTGAATTAATTGGCTCCACTTTGCCTAAACCTAGGTTTTGTTCCTTAATGTTTCTAAGCAGGATGCCTACACAGAATAAGTAGCAGTATTTTAAAAGGATTTGCTAATTAGCCAAGACGAATTTTCATTGCTCTCTTCAAAATTGCACACCTTAATCTTAAATAATAAGGCAATGTGATTAAGTGAAATCTTTTGTGTTAGAAAGCTAAGTTATGGTGAAAACTAATGCCTTCAGTTATTTTTTGCTTTGGGGTTTATGGATTAAATAGATTTATTTTATTCCTTTGAGCATCTCAAACAGTTTTTGAAAAAACTAACAGATCAGATTTTAATCCCTTTCTAGCTCTTGTCTGTTAAGTGTTCTTTTAATGACATATTTGCTGGTTTGAGCTTCTTATGAATATTTCATTTCTCTTAAGTTGTGTATTATTTTTGAAATCAGTTTTGAAACCACAGGAACCGAGTGAGACATTGTCTTGGCCTGACTCCCTCTGCAGTGCGGATGGCAGAGGCATTGTGTCTAGGATTGTGGAGTTCTTCCATCTTGTTTTGTTGGTTGTTTTTAAGAAGCCAGTGATGTTTAGCATCCTGCTCTGCTAAGTGTTCGCTTGTTGAGAATGACTGACTGATTTCCACTGAATAGAAAACAACTTTAAAAGTTCCCTTAAGCTGAATGTTATAGATCATGAACATGTTTTAATTAGTATACTAGTTTTAAAAGTCTAGAAACTGATTTTAAGTGTAATTCTGATTTGTTTACTGGATAATTGAGTTAAAATATGCTTGTTAGTTTCCTTCACTCTTATGATGTGACACCAGTAAAAGAGGGGTTTTGTTTGTTTTGTCAGAATGCGTGTGTGCATGTGTGTGTGCACTCGTGTTCACTCAGTTGTGTCCGACTCTTTGCCACCCCTGGACCATAGCCTGCCGGCCTCCTCTGTCCATGGGATTTTCCAGGCAAAAATAACTGGGCGTGGGTTGCCATTTCCTTCTGATGGGGGTAGGTTTTTATTTTTTACCTTTTCCTTTAAGAAGAATTCATCTGAACTGTTTGAAGCAGTAGCTTCTTATGAGGTTTTGTTTGCTGATAAAGCTGTTCCTATTCTAGGGACTTGACTCATTGCAGAGGAAAAGCAAGAAAGGAGACAAGGAGAGAAGAGCTGCCCTAACCTGTCTGTGTGCACTCCCGAATCCTCCTCACGTGGGGCAGGAGGGATTCGCCATCATGTGTATCCCACAGTAGAGTCTTTAGAATGTGTGTGCATGTTTACAACTTAATGCTTCTTGGATTTGTAATTTGTAGGGTATTTAGTTTTTCTGTAGAGATTTAGTAAGTCCATAACACCCTCATACGCCCTGTAGCCTGGACAGAACTGCTGCTTACTAATCTGAGCTTTCATTTTTTCATGTTTCTTAAGCACTTTTCTTTCTTATTTAATTTTCTCTAAAAATTAAGGGGAGGTAACGTTGTTTAAAAGGTTTAAAATTGGCACATATATTAAGAAAAGTCCTGAGGGATTATGGGTAAGAGACTAGACCATGCTCAGTATTCTGAAGCTCTTATTGTAGCTACTTATTTCCTCTTCCCATTTTCGTGGTCATGACCCTGAAATTTTAAAATATTTTTTTGATAGAAGTTTTTCATTGTAGGATTGTTTAGTTATTTTAATTGTTATTAAATTTAATATATTTTAATATCACAAAGAATATTTGAATAGTTTCAGAGGTAGGAAGTTTATTCTAATAATAAAATAATAGCATTGTGTGTGATATATAAAAATGTCACCTTCTAAAGTAAGATTATGATATCCAAAATCCTTGCTATTTTGATACTTTAAGGAATTTTTATATGTCCTTATTAGTTTAATCATTATCTGAATGACCAGAACCTGATTTCGCCCTTAACGTGATAGCTGTGTGTTACGCGCTAGGTAGAGTTGTAGAGGATTGTCTTTGCTTTGGTTAAAAAGAAAAGCAGTAAATACTCCTTAGGCTAAAATTCCTCCTCCCCCTTATTTCTATTAAAGCCACAGTGATAAACAATCTTTTCCTGTTGTGCTTATAATCCTACCTCTTGGTGCAGTCTTTCGTAGGTTTCCTGAGCCACCACATGCCACAAAAATGAAGGCAAACTGGTTTGTTCACCCTTGTTTAGAACCCCAAAACCAAATTATGCGTGCTGTTTGAAGTTCCAGGACAATTCGGAATTGAAATTTCTGTGCCTTTTGTTATTTTTCTACCATTTGGCCTCTTAGTTTCAATTTTCATTCTCTTGCCGGTTTGGGGTATAGAACATGCCTTTCTGGTTCTGTTTGGCTGTATTTTTGTTTTTAACCCATGAGGTTTTCACAGCCCATTTTTCTGTGCAGTAAAGTAGAAAGTCTCAGGTTCCAGTGAGGAATGGGAGGTCACTGCCCTCCACCTTCTGCCTTGGTCCCTTCATGGTGAAGATGTTCGTGGTGGCATCAGTGGAAACCCGTGTTCTCTACCAGATTTGTGCTGCCGCCAGCACAGTGCTTATTAGTTGGCAGTTCTGATTTTTGTCTGTTTACACATATGGATTGTAATTTTTGTAGGATTAACACTGGAGGTGAAATTGCAGCTTCCCTTCTCACTGTCATCCAAACAAATAATAAAAAGCAGTCTCAATCTTGGTTGGATTTTTGAACAAGGGGTTTAAGATTGCAGATTTGCTTGTTTTTAGGAGCTGTGCTGCACGCTAAGTTGCTTCAGTCGTGTCTGACTCTTTGCGACCTTATAGATTTTAGCCCACCAGGCTCCTCTGTTATAGGATTCTCCAGGCAAGAATACTGGAGTGGGTTGCCATGCTCTCCAGGGGATCTTCCTGATCCAGGGATTGAACCCACATCTCTTTATGTTTCCTGCATTGGCAGGTGGGTCCTTTACCACTAGGGCCACTTGGACTGCCCTTTAGGAGTTATATTAGTCGCTAAAATACATTATTCAGGATGTATCTTTTTCGTTACATAGAAGTATTTGATAACAAGATCAAATTTGAGTGTTAAGCTTATTTAAATACATCTATTTTCAGTTTTGATTCCATCAAAATTATAAATCTAGGGATTCAGACTGGAAAATAATGTAAATTACTGTCTGTATGCCAAAGCAAATTAAATTCATGGTTGAATTAGAGTGTGGAAAATATTGAATCAAGAAAGAGTGATCCTTAACTAACACTATTTATGACCCTTTTCAGTTTTAGAGAAGTGAGGTCTTCTAAATCTCCTGGGCAGTTGTCAAAAAATTCAGTTGCTAAGTGGTGCCTGACTCTCTGCGACCCCATGGACTGCAGCACACCAGGCTTCCCAGTCCTTCAGCGTTTCCCAGAGCTTGCTAAAACTGATGTCCATTGACTCGGTGATGCCATCCAACCATCTCATCCTCTGTTGTCCTCGTCTCCTGCCTTCAGTCTTTCCCAACATCAGGGTCTTTACCAGTGAGTTGTCTCTTCGCATCAGGTGGCCTGAATATTAGAGCTTCATCATCAGTCCTGCCAATGAATATTCAGGGTTGATTTCCTTTAGGATTGACTGGTTTGATCTCCTTGCTGTCCAAGGGACACTCAAGAATCTTCTCTAGAACCACACCCGCAAGCATCAATTGTTTGGCGCTCAACCTTCTTTGTGGTCCAACTACTCACATCCATACATGACTATTGGAAAAACCATAGCTTTGACCATACGGACCTTTGTCGGCAAAGTGATGTCTCTGCTTTTTAATATGCTGTCTAAATACCTTTGTCGTAGCTTTTCTTCCAAGGAGCAAAAATCTTTTAATTACATGGCTGTAGTCACTGTCTGCAGTGATTTTGGAGCCCAAGAAAATAAAATCTGCCACTGTTTCCATTTTTCCCCCATCTGTTTGCGATGAAATGAGAGGGCTGGGTGCAGTGATCTTAGTTTTTTGAATGTTGAGTTTTAATTCAGCTTTTTCACTCTCCTGTTTCATCCTCATCAAGATACTCTATATTCTCTTCACTTCTGCCAATAAGGTGGTATCATCTACATATCTGAGATTGTTGATATTTCTCCCAGCAATCTTGATTGCGGCTTGTGGGTCATCCATGCAACTGACCTCCAGTCCTGTGGCCACTGTTGAGTTTTCCAAATTTGCTGCTGCTGCTGCTAAGTTGCTTCAGTCGTGTCCGACTCCTAGCGACCCCATGGACTGCAGCCTACCAGGCTCCTCCGTCCATGGGATTTTCCAGGCAAGAGTACTGAAGTGGGGCCAAATTTGCTAGCATATTGAAAAAATGTTGGTGAAATTGTTAAACTGTTTTCACAATAGATTGTTACGTTCCCCCCAACTTCTTTCTGTGTTAAAGCGTTAGGTGTGTTGCTCAGCCTTCACTGTTGCTTCCATATCAGATACAACTGGATAAGTACTTTGCCAATGAATAACTTGTTTAAAAGGAACCTGACTTCTGTGTGTTGAGTGGAGACAAGAAGGGAAAATTTGCTGATGCAGCTAAACCTCTGAGTGCTGGGAGATGTACAATGTGTGGACTTCATTGTGGCTTTCTACAACATAGCCTTAGGGTTACAAGGCCAGATCCAGACCCTAGATCCACCAGTTAACAGCAGTGTGACCTTGGACAGATTACTGTACACATTTTAATCTTCAGTTTGCTGCTGCTGCTGCTGCTAAGTCGCTTCAGTTGTGTCCGACCCCATAGATGGCAGCCCACCAGGCCCCGACGTCCCTGGGATTCTCCAGGCAAGAACACTGGAGTGGGTTGCCATTTCCTCCTCCAATGCATGAAAGTGAAAAGTGAAAGTGAAGGCGCTCAGTCCTGTCTGTAAAATGAGGTCACACCTACCGTGTAGAGTTACTGTAAGCAGTAAGTGAGAGCCTCCCAGGAACATGGGTGGCACACTGATTTTGGTCCATGCCATTGTAATTGGTGGGCATGGGCAGTGGCAGAATCATCTCTGGAAGCGCTGCCTATTCCTTGGCCTATGGTGGTACTTCTGGATTTAAAAAAATGGACAGTTTCAACATCTTCTAACATGCCCTTTAAAATTAAATCCATATATTTTTCTTTGGCGACACAGAATGAATGAAGTAGGTTACAAATTAGGTGAGAGTAAGGAGCTTGTTTGGATCTGCAAGTAGATACACAAGGGACACTAGAGAATTCCTCGGGTGGTAGAGACTGCTTCTGTTTTGCATGCTGTCTTGTTTACTAGTTACCCCAAATAGGGTGAATTAGAGAACTCTGGGAATTTGATTTGTTACACAGGCAGAAATAAATATTTCACGGTTTGCTTGCTGCCCAAATGAGGGGCTCACCGTCTTCCTGTTTGTCTGTCTTACCTTTGTGTGATCCAGATCACTGGTAACTCTACTGTTAAAACCTTATTTTCTGCAGGTGAGATTTTAGATGAATTTTGGATACATTTCCTTAAAGTAAATTACCAGATACTCGTGAAGGTGACTGTGTTGGAGCTATTTCAGTACTATATATGACAACATAGGGAATCTTGTCATTTTACATGTTACTGGATATGAATTCAAGCAAAAACAAAAGTGAAGGAGACATTTTCTTAGGAGAAGTTACTATTTGAGAATGTCAGTTTTATCTATTATGTATAGTAACTAAATGTCCTGATTATCTTGCAGTATTTGTTAGTATTATCTCAGCAGTCTGGGTTCTTTTTAGTCTGTCAGTAAACAAATTTACATAGACTCACAACTTAAATATGTAGTAACACAGGTGTCCCCGAGCCCCAGATGTTGTGTTTATGGCTGTTGATGACTATGGGGGAGCCTTAGGTGCTATCTGATTATCAAAGAGGTCTAAGGTTTCTTTCCAAAGAGATTAGGAATGTTGAGTGCACTAGTATGCTTAGTTAAAAAATTAAGCACAGAGTGTTTTTTAGAAGCAATAAAATCAGTGGGTTATAGACTTTCACAACTTCTGCTGTTAGAGCATTTATGTGTATTGATAGGGATGTTAGTATTTGGAATAATTCTGTCTCCTCTCAATTAAACGTCTGTCCTCATTGGACTTGTACATTTCCGTAATGATATCTGGGTGGGATCCTGTGAATCAGTGTAGAACAAATGAGCAAAACAAATGGATGAATTTGGATTTGTTAGGGAAGCAGAATGTTATTGTCTTCATAAGAAGGAACATATGCTGGCAATTTAGACTTGCAGGCTTGGGGTTTCTGTAATTTGTTTAGGAGAATCTACTGTGGATAATCCTTGCAATTGATTCCATTTACTGAGTCTTTGTCAAGCACTGTGCAAAGTTCTTGATGCACATTATCTCACGTTCCCTTCCCTAAGATGGCATCAGGTAGTCATCAGTATGTATCACAGTTAGTTCTCCTCTGCCTTGAACATGGTTACATCAAATCATTAGTCAAATCATGGTCCACAGTATAGTTGCAGTTTTGTGAATTCCCTTTTTTGTGTGGTTCTTGTCCTGTTGTATTCAGAATACCACCCCAACACCAGGGAAGGAGAGGGGGAGAGCCCAGTCAGATCTCACTTATTTGAGGTCATCTCTGCAGGGAAGATGTGTGACCTTGGGACACAGGAACCTTTTAGGGGGACAGATGGAATGAGTGACTGAATTGAAAGTGAGACCCCTTTTCCCAGCATGGACACTGGCCTAGGAGGCAGCTGTGTTTCAAATCCTTGTCTTTTGTGAGCTCTTCCTCCCGGACTAATTTGTTGTCGGGGGCATTGTTTTACCCCTGCATTGGCAAAAGAGAGCAGCATCAACTTGGAACCCTGTGGGAAAGTCCTTGGAGGCTGGCACTGAGTACGATTTAGTGTTTCTGATGTCATCTCAGTCCTGAAGGCTGTGTTCCCACCTGGGATGTGAGGGAGGACCAGAGCTTGCAGCTGGGTTATTAGCAATTCCTTGAGCCTCCTCACTTTACCTGGCCGGATGGCTATTACATCACCTTCCTCCCACCCCGAAATGACCCCCCCCCCCCAACCCCATCCTTCCTGCTTCGTTTTTCCTTCATTCCCTTCTTGTTATTTTTAAGGAAATCCATATTTTTCTGAAACATTTTTTTCCACTAGAAATTTTCTATTTATTGACATTAGTAGGGCCTTTCTGCAAGGGAACTTGCTTTTCACAAAGTTAGACATATAACTTCCATTTTAAATATCTTTGGGGCAGACATGTATGTATTCCCTGTGGACTTCCCAGGTAGCACAGTGGTAAAGAATCTGCCTGCCTATCAGTAAAAAATCTGCCTGCTAATCTCAGAAGATGTAGGTTCAATCCCTGGGTTGGGAAGATCCCCTGGAGAAGGAAATGGCAACCCACTCCAATATTCTTGCCTGGGAAATCCCGTGGACAGAGGAGCCTGGCAGGCTATAGTCCATGGGGCTGCAAAAAGAGTCAGACACAACTGAGCTACCGAATAACAAAAATACGTATTCCCTCTTAACAAAGTGTCTTGTAGATAATAAGCACCCAAGAAAAATGATCAAAATTTCATTTGATCATTCCAGAAACTTTACAGTTATGTAGAGGAAAGATTTAGTAGTCTAATAGGCTAATACATCTGAGAATGAGATAAGTTGTTAAATAGGGTAGTGCGTGCTAAGTTGCTTCAGTTATGTCTGACTCTTTGCGACCCCATGAACTGTAGTCCACCAGGCTCCTCTGTCCATGGGATTCTCCACGCAAGAAGACTGGAGTGGGTTGCTATGCCCTCTTCCAGGGGATCTTCCCAACCCAGGGACTGAACCTGTCTTTTAGGCTCCTGCATTGGCAGGTGGGTTCTTTATCACTAGTGCCACCTGGGAAGTCCTAAATAGGCTAGTAGGATTTTGCTTTTAGGTCGAGGTCAGTAAAAGAAAAAATGTGGAGTTGAATTTATATGTAACTTGTGATTTAAAAAAATAATTGCTTTGTGAAGAGAATACATTTGACTTCCTTCCATGCTTCTTGAATCTGAAAGACAACCCGGGCAGTTTTGAGTTTGCCAGAGGGGTGAACTTTTGCTGGCCCACATACATGGCTGAGCCCCTGAGAACTCCTAGCTCTTTTTCAATAGGAACAGAGAGATGTCAGCCATGAACTCTGAGAAAGGTGCATCTGCAGGCATGAGAGGGGCTGGAGGACGATTGAGTGGTGAACAGAAGGGAATGGGCTCATCTAGCGGTAGTGACAAAAGGTCTTAAACATTGCACTGGCGTGAAAGTGTCTCATTTCATGGTAGAGCCCAGTGATTAGGCAGAGTAGTATCCGTACATTCTTTTGTGTTTATAAACGGATTTCCTAAACCTTTACCAAAACGTGTCATATTCAAATGCCATTGCCTAAATTTTACATTTTCAGAGAAGCAAAATAAAAGGTAGCAAAGAAGACTCTCATTATCCTAGTTGACCACCAAAACATTGGTCCTTAGCTTATACCCGGAGAAGGCAATGGCACCCCACTCCAGTACTCTTGCCTGGAAAATCCCATGGATGGAGGAGCCTAGTGGGTTGCAGTCCATGGGGTCGCTAAGAGGTGGACACGACTGAACGATTTCACTTTCACTTTTCACTTTCATGCACTGGAGAAGGAAATGGCAACCCACTCTGATGTTCTTGCCTGGAGAATCCCAGGGACGGGGGAGCCTGGTGGGCTGCCGTCTCTGGGGTCGCACAGAGTCGGACACGACTGAAGTGACTTAGCAGTAGCAGTAGCTTATACCTGGGAGGCACTCAGCATGGTTGTTTAGAGTTTTGATTCAGATAGTTATGGGTGTGATACCCAAGTGCATTGAAACAAATAGTATGGCTGTTCAAAAGGAGGAGACAAATCAGTTTTTTGTTTGAAGTTATGTGATGCATGGGAAAGAGAGTTGAAGGATATATACCAAAAGGCTCACAGTGATAATGTGAATGCTTGGGCATTCAGTTGACCCTTGAAGACCACTGCTTCAAGGTTCTGCTTATAGGTGAATTTTTGTTCGTAATGAATAGTATAGTACTCAATGACCTAGGGTTGGCTGAACCCCAGGATGCAAAAATGCGGCTATGGAGGAATCACATATATGGAGGGCAGGCTTTAAGTTACACACAAATTTTCTATTTCATAAAGGGTCAACGCCCTGAACACACACACACAGCATTGTTAAAGGGTCAGTTGTATTTTAAATATCCTTTAAATCTTTGTTACTGTGTCTCCATTGTGAATTTGGTTTTCTGGGAAGAGCACATTTTTCTGGACACTGTGCTGGTGTGTGAGGTGGGAAATGGGAAAGAAAGACACTACGGGCTTTTGCTGTGCAGCACAGTGCCAGATTGTACTGATGTAGAATCGCCTGTGTTAATCTCAACCAAAAGAAACATTTTTCAGTTGTCTCATTACTTTTGCTTTTGTCGGTATTTCATTTTTTTAAAAAATCTTTTTTTTTGCATCATGTATTGAAATGTTCATCTAGAAAAATTAGAAAATACAAACAGATGGAGAAACGGGTATCATACCTTCATCAGTAATCTCATCGCTGGGAGCCACCTGCCAACATCTTAATGCAGATCCTTTTGGTTTATATCTGTGGGTGAATTGTAGCATGATTTTATTAATTAGTGATGTGGCTTGACCATTGTTCCTCTGAGCATTTTTGTAGACAAATGTAAAGAATGAATTTCAAATACTGCAATTGTGTTGATTCAGATTTAGATCTAGATTTTACTTCCTGAAAATATTTTTAAACCAAGTTTTGTGATTAATTCATCAGGATATAGCATTGTAAAACTTATATTGGGCTTTGAGAGGGAAAAATAGCCTTTCTTTTCGTTAAGACTAATCAGTTCTCAAGGGCGTGGCTGTCCCTTCTGTTTTAGGGTTGCCAGGCACTTGTAACACACCACCTCCTTGCACAGCTCCCAGGCCTGATTTGTTTTGCCACAGGGGACTTATACCTGAACGTAAAGTTAGTTCCTTGCTTTAAGTTGGCAGTTCATTTTTTTTGTGGGCTTCCCCAGTAGTTCAGTCGGTAAAGAATTTGCCTGCAGTGCAGAAGACCGGGGTTCCGTCCCTGAGTTGGGAATATCCTCTGGAGAAGGAAATGGCAAGCCACTCCAGTCTCCTTGCCTGGAAAATCCCATGGACAGAGGAGCCTGATGGACTGCAGTCTATGGGGTCACAAAGAGTTGGTCACTACTAAGCGACTTTATTTTCAGTCTTTAGATACCTTTTTTCCTTTTGTAAGACAAAGGCTAATGAAAATCCATGAAAAGAACTTGAGAAATTAAAATGATTATAAAACAGAACAGGCTAGCAGCTTGTTTAAGTTTCAGAGGTATTTAGTTAGTCTCTGAGATCATTTTGTTTATGCCACAAGACTTTTTTGAGGTTCCCAGGAGTGTAAGGAAATTTAAAGCTTTCTTAATTTGAATTTACTAATGTTTATTTGGGAATCCATTTCTAATATTTGGAATTAGCCCGCTAAAAGCCTTTTCTTAAAAAGAGAAATTAGAAGCTCCCTTCAGAGGTGATCTTTGCTGTTCTTCCATCAGCCTGACATTTGGAAGAGGTGGGGAGCCAGAGCTCCACAACAGCAAAGACTCTGCACCCCGCCCTGCCCCCCCATCTCTCTAGCGGGCTGCAAGCATTCCAGGAATTTATACTGTGATCTGCAGTGCTGAAAAATCCAGAACTTTGTTCCATTGTTTCTGTTGAAGCAAAGCCTGGAGTCCTATTTTAATGCCATGAGCAACTTAAAACCGGAGAGGTTTTATTTTTATAATTTGCCTCCAGAGTTACAGACAGCTCTTAGTGAGAAGTTTACAGAAAAAGATTTGAAATTTTGCCCAAGCAGCATTCAGAATTTTTACTACCAGGTGTATTTCAAAGTTATTTTTTGTGCAAAAGAAATCTTTAGAAAATGTATAGCCTTATATATCACTTGTGTAAAAACCAACTGTGGTTGCATCGCACTGCTTCACATTTCTCTCTTTGAAACACCGCGGCCTGATGGAGCTAAGGCCGCAAGTGGCTTGTTTGCCCACTGATCTTACCTTGGCCAGTTGTAATGGCCACTTGTGGTCATCTGATAAACACTTTCTTGTGTTACGTGTAGGGATGCTGTTGACCTTACACAGGGAAGCCTTTCTGGTTGCAGTTTCTCACATCAGTCCTCAGGTTTCCTTCTGATGACTTCCAGGGTAGCAAATTCAGTACTTTTTGTTTATTTTAAGAATATATGAAGGATATTGAAATGACCTGTTTATTCCTTGCGGAAAACCTAGCTTTGTGTAACCATTTCTAGCTTCTCTTCTCCCTATTCATCACACCCACTGCAGAATATTAAACTACTGCCAGATGTGCTGAGGCCTAAGACTGCCCACCCTTTAGCAGTTCACACAGAGTACTGTTTTGGCCATACTTTAAGCTACCAGTTTTGCTGTTATCCATTGGTTCCCCTTGCTTAGTACCTGATCTGTTAGAGATTTTGTTTGTGGGTTTTTTTGTTTTAAATCCTGTGTCATTTAACATGAACTTTATGCCTTTTCCCCAGTTAGGCTTTTCACCTTATTTTGGACCTGCTGTCGTGAAAACCCCTCCTTTGCCTTTCAAAAATTGAAAAAGATGTGTAATGACTTTGTATGTCCATGATGAATTTCTCAAACTTGCCTGAAATGCAGATGGTACTCTTAATTCATTTTAAGGGTGAAATTGGAACCCACAGAGTGTCACTAAGAAGGCTGTTAGAAGACAGTGGTTAGAATAGTGAATTGGATGAGAATGAAAGTCCCAGTTCTACTACAAACTTGCAATGAGATTTTGGGCAATTCTTGTAAGGAAGTAAAGCTCAGAGAAGTGTATTTGTGAAGTTTGGTTAAACCATCTTCATGGCTCCTTCTCCTCCAAGTCTTAGGGTTCTTCTCTCTCTTACCTTTTAAGGTAGCCCATTAATTCCATTATTCCACGTCTGTTCTCTAAGATCTGTATCCTCTACTTAGCTGGATACTTTATCGAAGCCTTGCTCCAGCCTTGTGTGAAAGCATCATCATCAGGTTTCCTGTGGGGAGCCTCTCATTTCAAGGCAGGAGGAAAAGGAAGATTTTTGCCAAAGATTGGTTAGTGGAGGAGGATAGTCTGGTAATGGTATAAGGCCCAGGAGAGGAATTTTAAGCTGTAAAGGCCATCAGACTGTTAGATGATGAGAAGACACTGGGGGGCAAGTAGAGAACTTTGGGGGTTTGTGATTTCAGGATTAGAGGTAGCCATCCAGGTGGAGTTGCGGCAGCAGGGGTGAAGGGCTGTGTGAGTGAGGAACTGGAGGTGGCAGTCACGCCCACCCTATGGTGGTAGGGTGGCGGTGGTCATGGTTGGTCCCTGTTCAGGCCAGCCCAGCCCCTTCGGGCTAGCTGATCTTTCATGGTGCGATTGTGGGTCTCACCTCACAGATGGAGTCTTGCCTGGTTTGGAATCGTCTCTGTGTCTGAATAAGAGGGTGAGCTCTCCAAACAAGGATGTGCTGGCCCTGCTTCAGCACACTGATACTGAATTCTGTCTGATTTTATGCTTCAGAGTTGGGTAGCTCCCCAGTGAGGAGGCAGGCAGTGCACGTAGAGTTACATATGGTTCTAAATTTAATTCATTTAAATCACCAAATGCATGAGCCTTCACTGTTGTGATGAATTTTTAATGTAACTTGAGCAAGCCTTATAGAATTTTGCATCTCTCTGATGCCTGAACATTTTTAACTGAGACATTATTCTTTAGAATATCCTTGTTGTCTAGTTCATCAGAAGAGTAGAATATAGACAAGAACTTAAATTATTCACGTGATGCTTTAGGCAGTTTTGGTTTTGCACCTTACATTGCAGGCACCAGCAGCTTCATGCTACATGTTGTCTTTAACATGTAGTTGATGCAAATGTAGAATTTCTCTATATGGCAGCTATTTCTCTAGAAAATCCAGTTTTATTGATATTTAACGTATTTGCTTAGATTGGGGTTCTGTGCTGTTGACTGATACTTGTTTCTGGCATAACATAAAATGGAAATGGAAAATGTCCGCATTCCAATTTGATGGTTCCTTTTCTATAAATGTAGTGAAAGTCTTTATATTTCTTTACTTTCATCTGCACTTGAAAGTGGGTGAAATAATGGATATAAAGTGGTGTGTAAAGAATAAGATATTTGTATCATGCCGTTATTGGTTGTAAGAAATAAGTGTATTAATAGTTTAGTTAGTAGAGCACTTTTGGTACCGTCAGCCTTGGATTTTAGTTCTGACTTGAGAGGCGATTTAGTTGTGTGATCTAGGCAGTTGACTTCATGCCTGTGGTCCTTGGGTGTCTCTCTAAAATGAGAGACATAGGTTGGGACTTCTGGCAGAACAGTACTTAAGTAGTAAGAACATCAGTCATGAGCATGGGCTAGGCCGGAAGTAAGTATACCACATCCTATCCCCCACTGAGAACACAGAGGCTATTATTTGTGGGGGGGTCGGGGGGAAGCCTCGATGTAGGGGGTGACTGCTGTTTTCCTTCTGTTTCATTCCGTTTTCTTCATCTTTGTGTGTTTCTTTTCCTTATATACATAATGTTTTGTGCTGTCCTTCGTCATGTTCTGTGTCATTGTCTCCATTCTACTTTCCTTGTGTTTTCATTCCTATATCTTTCTTGTTTAGACCAAGTGGAGCACGCAGCTGGCAGAGCCTCTATGTAGGACCCTTCAGGAACCTGAGGGTAAGTGCACACGTGTACTTACCAGGCTCCCAGCAGCTCTGCCGGACCATTTCCCAGGCGCTTCCTGCCTTACAGACAAGAACTAACACATGCCCCTCCCTTCGCAGAAGTCCTTACAGGTTGTTTTCAGTTAGAAGTTGTTTTTGTTTACTTTTAATTTGATTACATGTAGAAGAAAAACCAGCTATTGGGGAGAAATGTATTGATTTGAGGAAATGGAGTAGGTGCCACCAGGTGCTGTTACGGTATTTGTGAGTGACACTGGGCGTACCTAAGAGTGAGTCAGGGTTCCCAGGGTCAGACTGCTCTACTGTCAGAGCCTGGGTGGTTCCCGGGGGACCCTGGTCTTCAGTTTCTAGCACAGAAATAGCAGGTAGGACTGGGGATAGCCCTTGCATGTCTAGTCTTGGTCCTAATGGGAAGTACCTTGAGCATTAGAGGATTCTGATAAAGACTGAGAAAAACATTTTATGTATTAGATTATCTCAGTTCCGTTAATTAGTGATGATTAGATTCATGGTAGACTGGTGTCCATCATAAATTAAGTCTATCAGTGTTCACCAAAGGCACTTAAGAGGTAAGTTTAATTGTTCCATAGCTTAGTTTTTAGAGTTGGCTTGTTAAGTATTATCAAATACTTTAAAAATTTTAAGAAATACACAGACTGTGCAACCCCATATTGGTTTAGCCCAGTGGTTCTTAACCTAGAGAGACACTGTCTTTGGGTGAGGCTTCGGCAGTACCTGGAGACTTCGCTTGTCACAGGCAGATGCAGGGGCACACTGTTGGCATGGATGGGTGGAAGCCAGGGATGCTTCTGGATGTCCTGTGATGTTTCAGACAGCCCCACAGCAGAGAGCAGTCTCACCTCACATGTCAGTTGTGCTGCAGTTGAGGGGCTTGCAGCAAGCCTGGTGGGTGCTCTTGTTTGCTCTCCAAATAGACTGTCCCTACCGCATGTGGCTTCTCTTCACCAGGCAGAACTGGGTTTCCTGGTCATGGCTTTTAAAGAGGATAACAGGGGCAGCAAGGGGTGGGGGCAACGGGTAGAGGAGTGGGGTAGTTTGGTGATGGCATAGCTGCTCACTGATTAGGAGAGTCTAAAACTAAGATATTTGAAGTTCAGTATCAGCTAAGTGTTCTAATGTTCTTTTAGGCAGGAAACTAAAACAGCATTTTTAGCTATGTACTTTCATTCTTGGTACGTACTCATGAATGGTATTATTAAAGCTGTGATTTGCTTTATGTAAATCTAGAAGTTTTACTATTTTAGTAGTCTGTACATATAGGTCAGTTTGCCTTTTTTAAGCTGAAGAGTTAGGGATTTAAAATGGTATTTTGTTTTTTAAGACTAATAAATCAAATGGCTGATTGTTAAGTATCTTATACTTTTTTTTCTTGTTGCATCTCTTAAATATCTATCAAAATATGGAGGTGTTTTTGATGGTTAGTATTTGTATTGTAGTTGATGTTTCTGTTTTTAATCAATTTTTTAAAACCAGTTTTAAAGCACTATCAAGTGTTTTCATATAGCACTCGATAGGTTTCAGAAAATTTTCTGCATTGTTTTTTAAGAAATTGTAGTACAAGTTGACACCTGTTCTATTAAATCTTATATTGACACCTGTTCTATTAAATTTTATAGTGTGACTTAAAGGTTTATTCATAAGAGGTGGAGTTTAGACTTCCCTTTTTATTTATTCATACTTGCAGAGGTAGAAAGTAAGGTTGGTAGAAAAGGGTTATATTGTTTAGCCTGTTTGAAGAACATGAGGTGGTACTGATGTCTTATAACTATTTGAGGATTTTGATTCAGGGAAAACGCGTTCTGAATATAACTTTTGAATCAGGCGTCTGCAGGCACTGGGACCCCTTTCCATGAACCCCTTCAGACTGGTACTGCAGTTACTAGACCAGTTACATTCATAGCCAAGTAATCATTTGTGTTTGCCTTGTTTGCTACCGGTAGTCTGATATGGGCCAGGCACAACACACAAACAGCACGGCGTGTATCATAGTGAGGATAAGAAAACTGGTTGAATCCATATTCCTTTAAACACACCTGGATTCTCAAGAGCCTTTGTCATCATCAGATTTAGGCTAAGTGCTGTTAAGTTGGCAAAGGGTGAAAGACTCGAAAGAAGAGGCTATTTCTTACCAGATGAAAAGCTGTGTTCATATCCTTGCCCCTTGCAGAAGGGATTGGTTCATCACATTTCCACCTGGAAACACGAATTGGCCAAGATACACACAGACTCTTAGCTTGTTTCCACCAGAGTGTGGTTCCAGTGAAGTACACGCTTGTGTCTCGGGTTCAACTTCAGCTGCCTTTAGAAATGAATGGAGTGAGGTGTTACTAGGAATTTGAGTTTTATATAATTGCAGGAGACATCTTCAGTTTTTTTTTACAAGCTGAAGAGTTAGGGATTTAAAATGGTATTTTGTTTTTTAAGACTAACAAATAAAATGGCTGATTGTTAAGTATCTTATACTTTTTTTCTTGTTGCACCTCTTAAATATTTATCAAAATATGGAGGTGTTTTTGATGGTTAGTATTTGTGTTGTAGTTGATGTTTCTGTTTTTAATCATGAGCTTTGTAGTGGTGATATTTTGTGTCTCTGACCTCATTTCATTTGTTGTCTATGTTTTTATTAGTTACTCTCCTCTGTAGTGATTGTCTACACTAGTGTTAAGGAGAATACCATTTTCCAGAAGCTATGAGTGGTTTCTAGTTTCTAGTCATTTACTAAATCAAAGATGAAGGTGTCAAGAGCCTTGTTCTGAAGAGAAAAGACAGTTCCAGGAGCTGTTGAGGCCTGGTTGGGGGGAGTGTCGCAGAAAGAGAAGGAAAGTTTAGAGGAAGGTGGGTGGAACTTATTCTGAATCTGAAAACTGAAAAACAAAAGCTCCCAGGAGCAAGAAATGTAGAATTTAAAAAATGGAACAGGGTCACAAATTCTGAATAAATCCCAGAGAGGCGGAGCTTCCAAACCTTCAGCATTAGTACTTCTGTAGAGAAAATGGCAACCCACTCCAGTATTCTTGCTTGGAAAATCCCTTGGGTGGAGGAGCCTTGCGGGCTGTAGTCCAGGGTCGCAAAGAGTTGAACAAGCGACTTCACTTTCACTTCTTTTTCATAGTAGTTCTGTAGGGAAATGTTTGTCCATGTTGAACATCTTGGTGACTTTAGTTTATTGTTCCAACTCGTCAGAAATTTGTTGCATTTTGATGTTATCTTTTGAACTCTTCTTACTACTTGGAATGCAGCTAGCATTTCCTGACTTCCATTCTCTGAGTTGTTAATGAAATACTGAATTGTGCTGAACCTAGAGTTGAGTCCCTCCAGACCCTGAGAATGCCGTGCCGGCTGACGGTGAACTATTCAGAATTACTCTGCATTTGATATTTGAGCCGTGGTGTATGGTATGATATCCCTTGCTGTTCAGCAACATCTCTGCTTCTGTTGCTTTACTTTGACAAGTCTGGATAGTTTTTTCTCTGATGTGCTTCTTACAGATAACTAGACTTTCGCCAGTTCCTGTTATTTGTGTGGTGTTGAAATTTAGTGCTCTTCTCTAATTTTCCTTGGACATTCAGTTTTGTTAACTCTTCTGGAATATATTACATATTAGTTTGATAGCTGTTATAAGGGGAAACATTACCCAGGATTCTCAAAAGTACAGGATTTGTGGGTTTCTATTTTCTTTGACATAATGTAGAGGTATTCATATTCATCATCTGTTTCTTTCTTCAGGAATCTGAGGTGATAATTGCCTAGAAATAGTTTGAATTAGTAATTGCCTCCAAAAATTCAGGGTAATAGTGACCAAATGAACAAACAGACAAGCAAACAAATAAATAAATATTGTGTTTCAGGGAAGAAAAAATCCCAAGAAAGTAAAAACAAAGCAAACAAAACCGAAGACATACAGCTGAAGACAAGTGAGCCAGATCCCAGCCCTGCAAATATGAGAGATTCTGCGGAAGGTAAGCTTGGAGTTGGACCTGTAGGATGCGGGCGTGTTTCCCCACCAGCTGCTTTGACTTTGTATCCCTGCAGTGCCTTTCTCAGAATCACCCAAGAACTGTAAAGGGTTAAACAGCAAGAAGGCCGCCTACATTTAATATGGCAAGCTGAGCCTTACTCGTCCCACCTCCCCTTCAGGAAATTATTGAAGACCTTCCTTGTTCAAGATGAAGTTATTCCCTGATTAAAATAAAATGAAACGAAGTGAAATGAAACATACTATGTAACTGTATTTATAAATAATTCATAAAGTTCAGAACCACTAGAACAAATCTGTGATGATAGAGGTCAGACTGGCAGGGACAGGAGGAGCCTTCTGGGGTGCCAGTGCCAGCTGATCACAGTGTTGGGGTGAGCACAGCAGTGTATTTACTTTGTGAACATCTTATCTTGCAATATTCTTCTTTATAGTTTGCACTTCAGTTAAAAACTTACTTGAAAATATCAAACACCTTGGGTTGTATGTGTTAGAATGAAAAGGATAGAGAATGAAGTGTTTCTCTTTTTGGTTAGAATTTAAATTTCTGCCTTATCTCTTTGTATTTCTCCCTATAAAATTTTCTTCTTTAGAGCTTTTTCTAAAAATTAATACTCTAGGCCCTCCATGATGTAAGAATTCGCAGAGACAGGGACTGAAGTTGCTCAGAAAGGCAGGTTGCCCTCTGCCTGATGCAGCTGAGACACCACACTGACCCTCTGGCCAGTAGAAGCGGGGGGTGGGGAACAACGTGGTCTTACATTGTTATGTGGCAAAATCATACAGAGACTGAGCTTGCCCAAGAGTTCATAGTGACCCAAATAGGCTGATTTCAAAATACAGACTATGACTCTTTCAAAAAACATTTGTAGAGAAAAAAAGAAATACTGTAGATGCCTTTTATGATCTTTTTATTAGCACTTTTTGTGGGGATGACATTCTTAAAGGATTATAATTTTATGCAGCATTTTAGGAAGCAAGAACAAATACACTTCCTAGAGTCCTATAAAACTAAGATCTGCCAGCTGATAGCAGGTTTGCTAAGACATTTGTTGGAACAACAACAAAAAGGCCAAAGAACCTTACTACTGGTAGTGGTGGAATTAAAGAACAGTCCAGCAGAACCCTCTCCCCTTCAGCAGTTCAGAACAGTTAATTTTTTTCCTGATATAAGTTCAGGTCCTGTAGAAAAAAAGATACTTAGTGTCTACCTGTTTGTGGAACAGCTGGTCAGTATTTGATTGGGTTGTCAGCATCTTGCGCAGGTTCTGTTTGGCCCTCAAAAAGTGGCCGGTGTGTGGAGCAAGTGGCCAGACTCTTCTGTTGTTTCCCAGGCCATCCTTTAGGTTTAAAACTCAGCAGACCTCAGTGAGTGTATGGACACAGTTGGGTTCATAGAGCTGTGTGCATTTTGGTTCATACTACTTTGGACAGCTTTCAATCTGGAATTATTTACCAATCGTAGAATATTTCCATTCAAAGCTGTGGATTTTGGCTGAAGATAAATTCTGTAAAGAAATTTTTGAGCCTTAGAGATGTTATTCGTTATTTTCATTTCTGTTTTCTCATTTAGGTTTTTTTTTTTTTTTTTTAAGTGATGTACTGGGTCTTTGTTGAAAATGTATTTGAAAAGGGAGTTAGCTCCTGGGGACCTCCATCAGATGACTGGGTTCCGAGTTTGTGGAAAACTCATGCAATGTAAGAAATGCATCTGGAGGAGAGAAGGCTGGAGTGTATGTAGAGGCAGAAACCTCATTGCTAGTGGATGAGGTGGTAGGTAGGAAAAAGTTGGATAGACCTTCTTAGGAAGCAGGGGGAGGGCCAGGACAGAATCGTTGCTCGTGTTAATACCTCATATGCGCTGAGTTTGGAAAGGTTGGCCCTTTAAAAGCCTCCCTTGTCCCATGTATCCAGGCAATCACAAAGTCTGACAACAGGACTCTGGTGTCTTATCTCGCTCTGGCCACTTTTCTCCTGCCTCTTCTGCTTTTCTCCATTGCTGTCTTTCGGTGTAGGCAGCCAGCATCTCCCTCTACTGCCACTGCGTCGGTATTGGTTTCTGCCTCCTCCCAGTCCCTTAATACATACTGCAGCCACGTCTCCCCAGTGGCACTCTTCTGCCTTAAAATCTCTTACTGGCTCCCCACCGCCTCCAGCTCAGTCCACACTCATTTACAGTGTGCTGCATGTTTGATGGTTCCTGCCTAGTTTTCCTCGTCTGTCCTTGCAGCCTCTCCATGATTGATTAACAAAGCCACCAGATATTCCTCCCTTGTGTTTCTGTCCTTAACGTTGTTAACCATGTACTTCCATGCGCTTAACCATTAATTCATTGGAGTGGTGTTGCCTGCTTGCTTAACTCCTGGTAAAGTAGAGCTCTGAAAGGATGAGGATCTTGGTGGCCTTACTGACGTTTTGTCCAGTGAATGAAGGAAGAGCCAGTGAATAGAAACAGGAGAAGTCAGAGCAAGCTGTTTCTTCTACAGAACCTTTCATAACTCTTCAGGCACTTACAGTAAAAAGAGGTGCAATTCTGCAGAGACTTAGGTGGTCCTGCAGAGAGAGCAGTGCCGTGGGCTGTCCCCACCAGCACTAAAGGCTCTGTGATTGCTCCTGTCTCAGAGGCCCGTGCTGTCCCTGGATTCCCTTCTAGCCACTCCCTCATTCCTCGGCTTTCCTCTACAGCTGAACTTGAAAGAGTTGCTTCCAGTCTCCCTGTCTCTCCTTCTTTCTGTCTCTCCTGGCCTTCAACAGGCGTTTGTCCCCACTGCTCCACCAAAACTGTTGCCACCGTCACCACACCCCTACCTGCGCAGATCGCATGTTCTGTTCTCAGCCCTATCTTACCCAGCCTGTTAGCAGTTCTGGATACAACTGATCACACTCTCCTCAGTTTAAGGGCTGCCCCTCTCTTGGCTCTCCAGATCCTCCCTGGCCATTCCTCTGACCCCTGGGTACTGGAGTCAACTGGGGGACACAGCCATTCCCCTATCTGCATTCACTTTGAAGGTGACCTCTTCCAGGTCCCTGCTCCAACTGCTGTTTCTAGTTTGAGGAGAGTCATATATAGCTACTTAGTATCTTTACTTGGATGTCTTATCAGGCACCTCAGACTTCAACACATCCAAAGTAAACTCTCATTTCCCCCCAGTACAAACAAACGCACACAGACCAAACTTGCTTTTCCCTCAGTCTAGTGAACAGGATAACAGCAGTTGCTGCGGAATCTCTTTGACCCTTCTACCACCACCACCAGCCCCTACCCTTCCCTGCCCCTGTCCCACACCATAGTCAGCCAACACACTCAGCTTGTTAGCTTCCTCTCCAGAGTACATCCAGAGTCTGGCCACTTCCCAGTATCTTCAGGCCACTCTAGTCTCCCCCGGCTCCCCTCCTGGAGGGTGTGGTCCACCTCTCTCATCTCCCTGGCCCGCTGCAGTTTTCTGTCTTTCACGTAGCACCGAGAGTGAGCCTCCTGTATTTTAGTTGCTCTTCTGTTTCTCTTTTGGCTTCTTGTTTCCACTTAGAATAAAGGTCAGCAGCCTATAAGTCTCTGCATGAGCTGATATTATCTCCTGCTCTCCTCCTCCTCTCCCTGCGCCCACCCACCTCCAACTTCCTGGCCAATTCTTGAACACATCTGACATGTTACTGACTCACAGCTTGCACATTTGCCATTTCCTCTATCCAGAGGACTTCCTTCCACCAAATGCTGTGTGACTGATTTTCTTTAGATCTCTACTCACCTATCTTGCTGGTGAGTCCTTCCCTGACCACCTTGTACCATTAATCTCAGGTTGGGCTAGACTGGGCTCCTCTTGGGCATTGGGACTTAGAAGTGACTTTAGATTTCTTTTTCATTCTCTGAGGCCCACCTGTTGTTATTGTTCAGTTGCTAAGTCCTATCTGACCCTTTGTAACCCCATGGACTGCAGCACGCCAGGCTTCCCTATCTTTTCACTATCTTCCAGAGTTTGCTCAAACTCATGTCTATTGAGTCGGTGATGCCATCTAACCATCTCATCCTCTGTCATCTCCTTCTCCTGCCCTCAATCTTTCCCTAGCATCAGGGTCTTTTTCAGTGAGTGGGCTCCTCGAATCAGGTGGCCAGAGTATTGGAGCTTCAGTGACTAGTCCTTCCAGTGAGTATTCAGACTTGATATCCTTTAGGATCAACTGGTTTGATCTGCCTGTGGTCCAAGGGACTCTCAAGAGTCTTCTCCAGCACCACACTTCAAAAGCATCAATTCTTCAGTGCTCAGTCTTCTGTATAACCCAACTCTCAAATCCATATATGACTGCTAGAAAAACCATAGCTTTGACTCTATGGATCTGTGTCAGCAAAGTGATGTCTTTGCTTTGTAATGTGCTGTCTAGGTTCATCATAGCTTTTCTTTGAAGGAGCAAGCATCTTTTAATTTTGTGTCTGCTGTCACCATCCACAGTGATTTTGGAGCCCAAGAAAATAAAGTCTGTTACTGTTTCCACTGTTTCCCCATCTATTTGCCATGAAGTGATGGGACTGGATGCCCTGATCTTTGTTTTTTGAATGTTTGAGTTTTAAGCCGGCTTTTTCACTCTCCTCTTTCACCCTTTTTAAGAGGCTCTGTCGTTTCTCTTTTCTTTCTGCCATTAGGGTATCATCTGCATATCTGAACTTATTGATATTTCTACCAGCAGTCTTGATTCCAGCTTGTAAGTCAGTTTGGCCCAGCATTTCACATGATGTACTCTGCATAGAAGTTAAATGAGCAGGGTAACAATATACAGCCTTGAAGTGAAGTGAAGTGAAAGTCGCTCACTCGTGTCTGACTCTTTGTGACCCTGTGGACGAAACAGACCTTGAAATTCTCCAGGCCAGAATATTGGAGTGGGTAGCCTTTCTCTTCTCCAGGGGATCTTCCCAACCCAGGGATCGACTCCAGGTCTCCTACATTACAGGTGGATTCTTTACCAGCTGAGTCACAAGGGAAGCCCTATACAGCCTAAAGATACTCCTTTCCCAGTTTTGAACCAATCCATTGTTCCATGTCCAGTTTTAACTGTTGCATGTTGACCTGCATACAGGTTTCTTAGGAGACAGATAAGGTGGTTTGGTATTCCTATCTCTTCAAGTATTTTCCACAATTTGTTGTGATCCACACAGAAGTCTTTCAAGTAGTCAGTGAAGCAGAAGTACATGTTTTTCTAGAATTCCCTTGCTTTCTCTATGATATTGCAGATGTTGACAATTTGATCTCTGGTTCCTCTGCCTTTTCTAAACCCAGCTTGTACATCTGAAGTCCTCCGTTCATGTGCTGCTAAAGCCTAGCTTGAAGAATTTTGAGAATTACCTTGCTAGCATGTGAAATGAGCACATTTGTACGGTAGTTTGAACATTCTTTGGCATTGTCCTTCTTTGGGATTGAAATAAAAACTGACCTTTTTCAGTCCTGTGGGCATTGCTGAGTTTTCCAAATTTGTTGGCATATTGAGTGCAGCACTTTTAACAGCATCATCTTTTAGGATTTCAAATAGCTCATCTGGAATTCCATCACTTCTACTTACTTCATTCATAGTAATGGTTCCTAAGGCCCACCTGGACTTCACACTCTAGGATGTCTGGTTCAAGCTGAGTGAGCACATCATTCCGATTATTCTGGGTCATCAGGACCTATTCTGTACAGTTCTTCTGTGCATTCTTGCCACCTCTTCTCAGTTTCTTCTCCTTCTTTTAGGTCCTTACAGTTTATCATGCCTATCCTTGCATGAAATGTTCCCTTGCTATTTCCAGTTTTCTTGAAGAGATCTCTAGTCCTCGCTAATTTAATAAGGCTCAGAAGAGATGGTCTTCAAAGTTCCTTTTACATGAAAAATGCAGATCACATAATTTTGGAAAATGTTAGCTCTCGATATATAGTTTTGGTGAAGAAGAAGGGAACGAATCAATTACATTCAAGGCAGACCACTAAGAATATTACCTGGTAGTATGTTGAGCAATTTTCTTGTTTCAGTTTGGAATCATGAAAAATTAGAACTCATGACTAGACAAATTTCAGTATCAGCTATTCCCAACACAGTTTTAAGCAGTACAGTTTCTGTAAACAAAAGTATGTTTATATCTGTGTGAGGAAACACAGAAGAGCCTGAGTTGCTGTGGGCATTTATTGCTCAGATTGAAGCCTCCCTCACTGCCCACTGAGCTTCCTGGTGCACTGCAGTCGTTTGTTGAATGAATGAAATGGATTTATATCCTGTATAACTTCTTAAATGAGAATGTAGAGTGGTCTGTTGCTACAATCTCCCTTATGCATTTTAGATGATAAAGGAAGTAACATGGATAATGAAAACTGATCACCAGTGGCTCGTGTTTGACCTTACTTCTGCCTCCCTGTGCTTTCCAGGCCCCAAAGACGAAGACGAGAATCCTTCCGCTTCCACCGCTGAGCAACCAGCCTTCCCTGAGGAGGCGGTCAGCCAGGATGTGCCTCCGGAGCTCGCCCTCCCTCCCCCTGCCCACGAGCCCCAGACAGGACCAGATGCGGAGCTGGAAGCAGCGCTCTGTGAGGCGAACGAGGTGGTGGAGGAGGAGGAGGAGGAGGAAGAGGAGGAGCTGGAAGAAGAGGGGGACGAAGCAGCTGATGTGCCAAATGAAAGTTCCCTGAGAGAGCTGGAGATCCGGTGTGACGAGAAGCCCGAGGATTTGTTAGAAGAACCAAAAACTGTTTCAAAGGAAACTCGCGCAGACTCTGTGGAGGCATCCCCTGTCATGAAAACTCCCAGAGCCAGAGAGGAGACCAACGGGGATGTGTTTGAAACATTTCTGTTCCCATGTCAGCACTGCGAGAGGAAGTTCACGACCAAGCAGGGGCTGGAGCGGCACATGCACATCCACATGTCCACGGTCAACCACGCCTTCAAGTGCAAATACTGCGGGAAGGCCTTCGGCACACAGATCAACCGGCGGCGCCACGAGCGGCGCCATGAGGCCGGGCTGAAGCGAAAGCTCGAGGATCCAGCCGGCAGCAAGGCGCCCAGCGACGGTGCTCCTCCCCAGGACGACGCACAGCCCCCCGGTCTTGGGCAGGACGGTCTGACCTTGAGCTCAGAGAAGGCGTCCCAGGACTCAGTGACTCCTTCCGTTGTAGAAGAGAACGGCGAAGCGAAAGAGCTTCACCCGTGCAAGTACTGTAAGAAGGTTTTCGGCACTCACACGAATATGAGACGACATCAGCGCAGAGTTCACGAGCGGCACCTGATTCCCAAGGGGGTGCGGCGGAAAGGGGGCCTCCTGGAAGAGCCACAGCCCCCAGCAGAGCAGGCCCCTCCCACCCCGAGTGTCTACGTCCCCAGCACAGAGCCAGAGGAGGAAGGGGAGGCGGACGACGTGTACATCATGGATATTTCCAGCAATATCTCTGAGAATTTAAATTACTACATTGATGGTAAAATTCAGACCAGCAGCAGCACCAGTAACTGTGACGTTATTGAGATGGAATCCAATTCGGCAGACTTGTACGGAATAAACTGTCTGCTCACTCCAGTCACAGTGGAAATAACTCAAAACATAAAGACCACGCAGGTCCCTATAACTGACGATCTCCCTAAAGAGCCTTCCAGCAGCACAAACAGTGAATCCAAGAAACGGAGGACTGCTAGTCCGCCTGTGTTACCCAAAATTAAAGCCGAGACTGAGTCTGATCCTGCCACACCTTCCTGTTCCTTGAGTCTGCCTCTCAGCATATCAACCACAGAGGCGGTGTCTTTCCACAAAGAGAAAAGCGTGTATTTGTCATCAAAGCTCAAACAGCTTCTTCAGACCCAGGATAAATTACCTCCTCCTGCAGGGATTTCAGCCGCTGAGATACCCAAATTAGGGCCCGTCTGCGTGTCCGCTCCTGCGTCGATGCTACCCGTGACCTCAAGCAGGTTTAAGAGGCGAACCAGCTCTCCCCCCAGCTCTCCCCAGCACAGCCCCGCTCTGCGAGACTTTGGAAAACCAGGAGATGGGAAAGCCGTGTGGACTGAGGCAGTTCTAAGCTCCAAAAAACCCAAATTAGAGAGTCACAGCAACTCACCAGCATGGAGTTTGTCTGGGAGAGATGAAAGAGAAACTGGGAGCCCGCCAGGCTTTGATGAATATAAGGTGTCTAAAGAGTGGGCAGCTAGCTCTACTTTCAGCAATGTGTGCAACCAGCAGCCACTGGATTTGTCCAGTGGTGTGAAACAGAAGGCTGAGGGGCCAGGCAAGGCTCCGGTCCAGTGGGAAGCTGTGTTAGATCTCAGCGTGCATAAAAAGCCCTGTGGTGACTCTGAAGGCAAGGAATTCAAAGAAAACCATGTTCTGCAGCCATCCTGCAGTGCTGTAAAGAAAAGGAAGCCCACCACCTGCATGCTGCAGAAGGTCCTTCTCAACGAATACAACGGCGTCGACCTCCCTGTAGAAAACGCTCCAGATGCGTCTGGAAGCGCCAGTCCCTGTAAACCTCTAGATCCAGACCCTGACCGTGGTCTCAACTCCAGCTCGTCTGCCGCTGTTGTCGAGTCTCTTCCTGACATTTCCTCGTCGTCACCTGCCCTGCAACCATCTTCCCTCTCTTGCGGGCAGCTGCCGCCTCTCCTGACCCCCACCACCCCCTCCTCCCCTCCACCCTGCCCTCCCGTGTTAACTGTGGCCACCCCGCCCCCTCCACTGCTCCCTACTGTCCCTCTTCCAGCCCCCTCTTCCGGGGTGTCCCCTCACCCATGTCCCTCTCCACTCTCGAACGCCACCGCACAGTCCCCACTTCCAATTCTCTCCCCGACAGTGTCTCCCTCGCCGTCCCCCATTCCTTCCGTGGAGCCCGTTATGTCCGCTGCTTCACCGGGGCCTCCAACACTCTCCTCATCTTCCTCCTCCTCTTCCTCCTCTTCTTTCTCATCTTCCTCCTCCTCCTCTTCCCCTTCGCCACCTCCTCTCTCAGCAGTGTCATCTGTGGTTTCCTCTGGGGATAATCTGGAAACCTCTCTCCCCATGATATCTTTTAAGCAGGAGGAACTAGAGAGTGAAGACCTGAAAGCCAGGGAGGAAGCCCCATCCACCACTGAGCAGGAGATCGTCCAGGAGACATTCAACAGAAACTTTATCTGCAACGTCTGTGAATCACCTTTTCTTTCCATTAAGGATCTAACCAAACATTTATCCATTCACGCTGAGGAATGGCCCTTCAAATGTGAATTTTGTGTGCAGCTCTTCAAGGTGAAAACTGATTTGTCAGAACATCGCTTTATGCTTCACGGCGTTGGGAATATCTTTGTGTGTTCAGTGTGTAAAAAAGAGTTTGCATTCTTGTGCAATCTGCAGCAGCACCAGCGAGATCTCCACCCGGATAAGGTGTGCACGCACCATGAGTTTGAAAGCGGCACCCTGAGGCCTCAGAACTTTACGGATCCCAGCAAGGCCCATGTCGAGCACATGCAGAGTTTGCCGGAAGACCCTCTAGAAGCATCTAAAGAAGAGGAGGAGTTAAACGATTCTTCCGAAGAGCTTTACACGACCATCAAAATAATGGCTTCCGGAATAAAGACAAAGGATCCAGATGTTCGATTGGGTCTCAACCAACATTACCCAAGCTTTAAACCACCCCCATTTCAGTACCATCACCGCAGCCCCCTGGGCATTGGTGTGACGGCCACAAACTTCACTACGCACAACATCCCACAGACGTTTACCACCGCCATCCGCTGCACCAAGTGCGGGAAAGGCGTGGACAACATGCCTGAACTGCACAAACACATCCTGGCATGTGCCTCTGCGAGTGACAAGAAGAGGTATACCCCCAAGAAAAACCCGGTCCCGCTGAAGCAGACTGTGCAACCCAAAAATGGCGTAGTGGTTCTGGACAACTCTGGGAAAAACTCCTTCAGACGAATGGGCCAGCCCAAAAGACTGAACTTTAGTGTGGAGCTCAGCAAAATGTCCTCGAATAAGCTCAAGTTAAATGCGTTGAAGAAAAAAAACCAGCTCGTCCAGAAAGCAATCCTACAGAAAAACAAGTCCGCAAAGCAGAAGGCTGACCTAAAAACCACTCCCGAGTCGTCCTCGCACGTCTGCCCATACTGCCACAGAGAGTTCACGTACATCGGGAGCCTGAACAAGCACGCTGCTTTCAGCTGTCCCAAAAAACCTCTTTCTCCTTCCAAAAAAAAACTTTCCCACTCTTCCAAGAAAGGGGGGCACCCATCACCTGCCGGGAGTGACAGAAACAACAGCAGCAGCCACCGCAGACGGACAGCAGACGCCGAGATCAAAATGCAGAGCATGCAGGCACCTCTGGGCAAGACCAGAGCTCGCAGCTCAGGCCCCTCGCAGGTCCCGCCACCCCCCTCGTCCTTCAGGTCCAAGCAGAACGTTAAATTCGCCACTTCGGTCAAGTCCAAAAAACCAAGCTCCTCTTTAAGGAACTCGAGCCCCATACGCATGGCCAAAATGACTCACAGCGAGACCAAGAAGCCCAAAGCTGCAGCCAAGAACCATGCAGCTCCCCTCTCAGGCAAGACGTCGAGGAGCCTGCACGTGCGGGCGCAGAAGAGCAGAGCCGTCTTACAGAGCAAGTCGGCCTTGGCCAGTAAGAAACGGACAGATAGGTTCAGTGTAAAATCCAGAGAACGGAGTGGGGGGCCGATCACCCGAAGCCTGCAGCTGGCAGCTTCTGCCGACCCGAGTGAGAACAGGAAGGAGGACGGGAGTGGCAAGCAGGAGCTGAAGGACCTCAGGTAAGCAGAGCTCCAGGGTCAGAGGAGTTCAGAGCTCAAGAGCAAGGGGGGAAAGACAGTTGGAAGAAAACACTTGCCCAGTGGCTCCTTTTCCTTTTTCCTGCACGATTTTGACATAAGCATATAAAGGAAATAGCTGTTGCTTAAGGTGTAGGCAGATGTGGAGGAGGGTCAGTGCTTTGGCTGCTGCAAAGATGGACGCATAGCTTTTATTTCACATGTAAGACTCACAAAGTGGTACCATTTCTTTAATAGGGCCAGTTATGAACTGGATTTGAAGCCATGAAAAGCTCCCCAAAGTACCCTACTATGAAACGGTGAAATTCTCTCAAACTTCTTTATATCTTGGGTGGTATCCCAATGTTACTTGTATTAACTTTACCATCATAGATGTCTTCTTATGTTCTGATGTATTGCGGAGTTCATTAAAACCATATTACAACCTGATTTAATATTTCTGTGACTTAAAGAGTGGTTGTAGCAACTGAGACTACTTTTTATTACTCATGCTTTCTTTTATTGTATTTTAATTTTAAAAATTTGCCTCTTAGT
This sequence comes from Bubalus kerabau, assembly GCF_029407905.1. Classification (NCBI taxonomy): domain Eukaryota; kingdom Metazoa; phylum Chordata; class Mammalia; order Artiodactyla; family Bovidae; genus Bubalus; species Bubalus kerabau. Next base: position 108,555,141 of record NC_073628.1, on the reverse strand, counting down.
CAAAATAAATCAAAGCACGGTACCCTATTCCTTTTAAAATGCTGCATGTCCGTGTCTTCTCCTGTCCCCCCCACCCCCCACTGGCTCATGTCTCCAAGCATAGGGTGTTAAACAGCCAGATTCCCACGGCCAGGGAGGGATGAGGAGAGAGTGCATGCTGAGGCCAGACCCTGTGGTTCTTCCAGGTGTGGGTGGGGACCCAGGACAAGTCACCCCACTTGTCAGTGCCTTTGTTTCCCCAGTGTGATGTCAGAGCTCATCTTAGATCCAAGGTGATTTCTCTGTTTATTCTGTGTTCTAGGGCAGGAGTTAGGTTTGTTGCGTTGACTTCTTAAACTCTCTACGTTACTTCGCCTGTGAGTGGAGTATACTTTTGGTATTCCTGCTGCTTCCTGCATAAGCCTGCAGGTCCATCTCTGGTGCAGTTATTCATCATCAGCTAGAATTTCTGTGAAGTGTTGAGAAATCCCGTCCTTTCAGAGTGAGCTGTGTGAGTCTAGGCTGTTGGCTGTAACTTTGTGTCTCAGAATCCTTTGGTATTTTAAGCGAACAGAAGCAGAGTTAACGGCGGGGGGCGGGGGGCAGGGGGGCGGAGGATGACTGCTGTCTGGAGAGGTCGCGGGGGCTCGGAGACGCTGTTACCACCACACAGTCGATGAGGCAGAGTTCTTGGTGCTGGTGCCGTAAGTCATGGCTGAAGGTGGAGAGAAGGATCATTAGCCGAGGGCAGACTGGAATGATGGACTGTAGGAATAAAGGATCAGATTTTTTTTGTTAAGCTTCTTCATAAAAGTTATGTAGCTCTCACTCAGCATCTGGTGTCTGACCCTGGCATGTGCGTATACAGCATCTTGGAGCTTAGTCCTGGCGACAGTAAACACCTGTTGATCAGCTGTCCAGACTGCCTGCCAGTAGCAGCCTCACTATGTACCTCCTTGTATTTGGTCTGTGTTCTGGAAGTTCAACAACAACAGGATATTCTTGAGCTGTGCTTTCCAAGGTTAAAGAACCCAAAACATGCTGTCATTTTCACAGACTGTGCCAAAAAACGTTTCCCAAGTGGTTGATGCTTAGAATGTACTCTGTATTCCTCTTTATCTCCAATAGTATCTGAAAGAGTCACTTATTTTGTATTGGATCACATTTATACAGTTCAAAAGTAAAATTGATATGGAAAAATTAATATTGTAGAAAGGAAACCTGAGTGAGGTTCATCCAGTGGTTTTGAAAGGACCCTTAAAGACTGCAGAGGAACCGAAGTGCCTAATAAAATTGTGTCTCTGTTTTTTTGCTGCAGTTAGTTTTAATTATTTTGCTTTGTTTGTGAGTTAACATTGCTGGCATGAAATTTGACCTAAGAGGAAACAAGAATCAGATAAGAGGTGGGTAAATTGTTCTGGCTGTGTATGGTGGCTGCAGGCTTCCGTGGAAGTGGCCACAGCTTTGTGTGAGACACACGAGCTGTGCTGCGGACGCGCCTGAAGGACGCGCCTTTCACAGGGGCCACTTACAAGCGATCGTAAAGTGTTTGGGGGAATTACAAAATGAACGTTCAGTGGGACATCATATTTTGATTATCTGGGCAGAAGAGTGGGCGTTGCTTCAGAGAGCTGTGGTCGTTTCGGTACCTTGTAGTGAAGTTGGTGTAACGCCGGGGTGCTCGGCGCAGGCCTGGAGGATGTAGTGGTCCATCTGTGTCAGCCCCGGGCCCCTAGCAGAGGCCTGTCCTTCGTTCATGTTTGTTAGCCTACATTGGCAGGGAGTTTACTAGACGTCTTTCCTTTTCAGTGTATTTCTACTTTGAAATTTTATTTAGGGGGGATTTTGTAGTGCAAGTTTGGAAATACCCGCTTTCATTCTGTTTTCAGTGTTTTGCTGTACTCTCCCCATTGCGCATTCAAGGACTTACCCCGGAACTGGCAGCACACCCTTTTCCTGTGTGTGTTTCATCATAACTGTGATTAAGGGCTGGTCCTCAATGCACAGGCATTTTACATTCAAATACCGGTTTAGAATTCCACAGATTTTCAAGTATACACTTGCAGTCAGCCGTGAGAACAACGTCAGTTTTCCATCCCACACTGAGGGCTCAGCAGAATTTGCCGTTTGGTCATTTCCTGGAGCACAAGCCATTGTGCCATTCAGGGTGTGAAAGAGGCATGTGCTCCAAATCCTTTTCTTAGGACAAAGCTGCAGAGGCATACTCCTCTCTAGATTCTCCTGTTACAGCTCTTAATCCAGCACACCCTTTATTGGGCTCACCTTCACTGGTCGGGACAACCCACTGGTGGCTTGTCAGTGGAACTGCATTTAGAGCTGTAGCTGAGGGCTCATTTCCCTGGGCTGTAAGACGAAAAAGACAAGGAAAGAGGTATATTTTCTGCTCCCTTCTTAGCCATCTTTAGTCTTTGTGAGTCCCAAGGCATTTTTATGTTCTTCAGTACTGCTTTTAGAGCAACTTTTTTTTTTTTTTTTTTTTTAAATACTGTGCTCCCATTGCAGCCAGTTAAGGACATGTAAATAAGTGATGGAGAAGTAAAATAAAATTCTAGACCAAGTTTTTCCATTTACCACGAAAGTGATTAAAAGAGGAAAACGGTGCTGATTTCTCACATCCCATCTCTGCCACACCACTCCAAGGAGATCGTCTGTGCCCCTCCCAGCACATCCCTGCACATCTTCCTAGTCTGGTGTCTGACCTGTTGCTGTTCCTGTTGCTGTCTTCACATTTGTCCCATGGTCTCCCTACCTTTTCTTATACTTGGTCAGTTCATAGAAGGTTGTGTCATGTCATTTATCTTCAGTTTTCTTATTTTCTAGGAACTTCCTGTAGAAAAGTCCCCCCAAACAGAACAAACCTTAATAATTGACTAAATATCTTGCATGCTCAACGTAGGATAAGCACTACGGCAAAGGATACGAAATCTACCAAGCTTCTGAGACCAGTTGAAGCTGACTCAAAAATTCTAACACACAGCTGATTGCCAGCGGGCTTCTTGTTACCATGGGTAGAATCAGGCACACACTCCTTCGCTGGCACCCAACCCGCAGGCTGGGCTCGCAGATGATTGAGATGCACAGTGGAGGGCGCTGTGAGACGGGCTGGCTGACCCAGCTCCTGGTCCCCGGGACTGGTAACTCAGACCTGAGTGTGGCCCTAGTTTTTGGCACATAGCAGAGAAAGGAACGATTTGAACCTGACCTTGCAAAGCAAGTTCTCTGTTTCATCAGTAGTCCTGAGTGTAGGTTTCAGGGGTGGCAGATTGGATGCACTCGTTTTATAATGTTTTGGTCACACACACCAGCTCTTGATGCCTTTCCTTTAAGTCAGTTGTAGACAGAGGCATTGAGCTTCTTTCTTAGCCTGTTTTCATGTATGTTTGTTGTTTTTTAATCACAAGCCGATTGCCAGCATAATGGAGAGGAAACCAGATTGGATATGGACTCTTTTCTATGCCTCTTCCAGTGTCATGTTTATATATCCAAATGGACATGATCCTCTCAGATTATATCTGGCACTAATTTGTAACTGTTATATTATTGGAAATGGTAGCTGTATGTCAGTGCCCAGGATACATTGCAGGCTTGTGCAGATGTATGTCTTCACATAAGTGTAAATGAATTTACATGTCAGGTTTTACACTTCAGTCTCTAATAGAGATTTAAAAAGCCCAACAAATTGGCCTATTTATGAGTGTATAGGTATCATTTTTCCATGGATTATCTGCCTTCCCCCTGATTAATGATTGAGTTGGTGGAAAATGGCTAGGTTTTATTCATGTTTTTTTGTTGTTGTTCTCAACTTTAAAAGTAATCTACCTCTTAAAATTTGTAGTTTAATACTTGTTTGGTGAATTTGTGCCACTTTAACCCTTTCACTATCATTCCCATTTTGTTACATTTCTGTTATGGGGACTTTATGTTGAAATATTGTATAAAGCATTTGTAGCAGTTTAAAAATAAAATATTTAAAATTATTTAAATTGTTTTGGACGCTTCAATTGTATTATATGTGATTTACATTTTACATTTTTGTTTGAGTTGTTAATCTGGAGAGTGTTCTTGTATTGAAGTTTGCTGTTAGTAATTTTATTCTTGTTGGAGAGTGATATAAAAGACTATTCTAAAGAAAACATTAAAATTTACAAAATGACATACAAAAGGGGTTGTCCTTTGATTTTAACCAATGTAGCCTTGAGAGAGAGAGAGGTTAATAATTATAGACAAGAGTGGTGTTTGCTATGTTTTCCCCTTCCAGCATGAAATAAATCATTTGAGCTTGTCAAATGTATGGAAAAGTTTTTTATGCTGTTGCTAGCAAGCACTTCATGACGAGGGGGAATTCAAATGATGCATTTTATATCATTGTAACCAATAAAAAACTTTCTGAAAGCTGTGAAAGGACTGCATTTTGTACATCATTGGGGCCAGTTAAGGGGGAAAATGAAGGTGCGTGTAGGAGGGGCGCTCACAGGCTACATCGCTGCACCGCTGAAGTGCAGTGCTGAGCCCCCCAGCCCACCTCCTCCCACTTGTCTCTACTTGGCATTGATTGAATATTTGTGAATTCATGTCGCTTCTGTACCACCTCAGGGGTAAACATGCAGCCAGCCGCTGGTGCTAAGTGCATAGACAGAACTTACCTTTGGTAAGAGTGAAATAATTGCCCACGTGGAGTGTCATCTTCTTTTGTATACTTGTGGACATTTCACTCTAGTCTGGAGACTTATTTTTATGAATCCGCAAAGAATGAAACAAGTTGTAACAATTGTATTAGGTTGCTGTGAAATTGCTGGGTTTATTTTTTTTTTAAGATTAAAAATGGCTGAAACAGGCAGTTTCATAAAGTCCTCCATGGGAGTACTTGTCCTGATACTTTTTATCTGCCTGTGTCCGTGCTGTTCAGGAAAGGGTGGTAAAGCTGAAGGTGTGATCAGCCTCCCTCAGTGAGATGTTCACACTTGTGGCTTATGGATTCCCAGCTTAGAAAACCCCAAAAGGCTTAGGAGGCACGTGTGTGGAAGGAAGAGGCGGAGGCGCGAAGTCGCTTTCAGCATTACCCCTTTAAATGCTCTAGAAGCCGAGTGCTGAGCCCAGAACCAAAGGAGGAGCCCCGGGTGCTGTGACTTGAAAGGGGCGCTGCTCTGGGAGCAGGGAGTGGCTGTCCGCCTCACCCACCTGCTGTCCCTCCAGGCCCCTGACAAAGCACCACTTCCATCCCCCTCCTCGGTGGCTTAGCTTTGGGCAAGTATTTTGCTTCACCCAGGGTGGGGAATGGGCAAGATGTCTCCCGAGTTTTCCTTCTAGCAGGAACTCCTCCCAGGCTGTGTATGCTTACATATCTCCCATCGACTCTGAAAGAGCCGGGTGAGGGCTGTCACGTCCCCCTCAATGTGGGAATACTCAGATACTTAATCAGGTGAGGGTCCCCAAGAAGGCGCTCAGGTCCCTCCACAAGAATGGCTTAGGGTTTAACTCTTTGTGGAGTGGAAAATTTTTTAAAGCTATTAACTAAAGCCTTATGTCCCTGCAGCTGTTTGGGAGCATCCGGCAGTATCTAGGCTGGCTCTTTTAATTTGGATGTTACCAGTACTTTGTCGTGCAGTTTTTTAAAAAATCACAGTAAATTACTGAGTATCTATCGTATAGTAGGCTGCGTTCTAGACACACATTGTGTCCAGTTTACATCAGTGGACAAAAGTCCCCACCTTTGTGCAGCTTGCGTGTGGTGCCTGTCTCTAGTTTTTATTACTTCAAAACCTCTCTCACTTCGTCACAGTTCTCCCAAGGCTCGGAGGCCAAGAAGATGCTTCTACCTTAATATTTGAGGGTGGATATTTAGATAACTGGAGACTTTTAATATGTTAAAGCAACTCTTCTAAAATTAATCTCACAGTGCATTCGATTAGATGGTTAGATAGCATCACTGACTCAATGGACATTAATTTGAGCAAACTCGGAAATAGTGGAGGACAGAGGAGCCTGGTGTGTTGCAGTCCATGCAGTCGCAGAGTCAGACATGACTCAGTGATTGAACAACAGCAAATGCATTTGTTATTTTATTTCTGTGTATTTTGGCTTGCTATCTGACCTCACTTTGAATTGAGGGACTTACCATTAGAAACACTTATAAAGGACACTTTGCCTTGAAAGTGGGTTAGAGTACAGATGGGTGAGGAAAGGCTGTAAAGTGAGGAAAGTGTTAGTAGCTCAGTCTGTCCAACTCTTTGCGACCTCATGGACTGTAGCCCGCCAGGCTCCTCTGTCTATGGGATTCTCAGGCAAGAATACTGGAGTGGGTTGCCATTCCCTTCTTCAGGGGATCTTCCCAACCCAGGGATCAAACCCAGGTCTCCTGCATGGCAGACAGATTCTTGACTGTCTGAACCACCAGGGAAGCCCCGAGGAAAGGTTGACGCAGACATAAAAGCCACAGTTAAAGTAATCCAGAGACCAGGCTGAGGATTGAGGGAAATGGTCTGCCATTTCTGTCATTCATTTTGGAGAAATTGCCATGGCCTCCTCTCTCCCCGGCCGCATGAACCCTACTGCTGCTGCCCCTTTGGGGTCCAGTCTCTCTGTGAATGTCCTGATACAGCACTACTGAGGGGAGTGTGTTCAGGAGCCTCCAGAGGGTTATCAGGCCCCAGCTCGGCATTTTTCAAACTTAACCCAGAGGTGGCGCTCAGGCTCCCAGCTCCAAGGACCTAAAACCAGCCTTTTTAGTAAAGTGAGACCTTGGGGTGTGACCTGGGTAGTGTGTCAGGTCACCATCCCAGGTGACTTCAGTGCACACTGCGGAATTTCAGAATTTATGTGGGAAAAATAATGACTGTGCACCTCTTAATTGCTGAAGTTCTTGTGTTCTCAACATTGGCAGAATAGGTACTAACAGCATTGATTCACATTTTCTGAAAGCTGGGGGTCTGGTCTTGAGCCTGGGCTATATGCCTGCAGGAGACAGAGGTGATCGGTCTCCAGGGGAAAAGGAATGGCCAGGCTGTTGTGCAGTTTCTTGCTGAGTGTGTTGCTCAAAGGCCCCTCTTGGGGCCCCACCTTCCTGGTGCCTTGACCCTTTCCTGGGAGTTTGCCTGCAGGATGTAAGGCCTTAAATACGGCAGTGCTGTGGAATTTAAAAAAGAAGAAATATATGTTGGTGAAAATAATGACATCTGTATTACCGTTGAAATTCTTTATAGACGAAAATGTCTAGCATTCAAAAAACAAATGTTGAATGGAACAGAAACAGGTTTGAGTGAGTGTGATATGGGGACAGTGTGAAGCTGCTCATCCCTTCAGGCAAATGCCCACTCAGAGTTCTGTTTGAGGGCTGCCCAGCACGGCTCCATGCCACCCACTGCCATCCACTCCCTGCCTCCAGCCACACCAGCGGCCCTCAGTTCTCCCACTCCCCTCCCTCGTGCCTCTTCCTCTCCAGAGGTGATGGAGGTGGTCTGATAAGCCCTGGGGTGAAGCTGACAGTTTCCAGGTGCTTGCTTTGTGCAAGCTGCTGTGCAAAGCATTTTCCAAAGTTGACAAGAACCCCACGAGGTGGGTATCGTTTACAGATGGGGGAACAGACACCAGGAACGGGGAGTGATTTTTGTTCAGAGGTCACACAGCTCTCAAGTGGAAAGCTAGGATTTGAACTGCCTCCAAGCTTAACAACCTTCTGTTGATCATTTTTATAGTTTTTTTTTTAAGCTTCATTTTCTCTAAATGTAGAATACAGGACTTGCTATCGTCTCTAGGGAGGGCTTTTCCAGCATCAGTGAGCAGGTGGAACCATCCCTTCTGGGTAAGGCTTCCTGGTGCAGCAGGACTGTTGATAGTGTGGAGCTGCTCATGGGAACACATCTAGTTTTCACTGTTTTAATTGTGGGCTATGCTTCCTCCATCGTAGAGCTTTCAGGTCCACTTGGCTTCATGGTGGTGGTTTAGTTGCTAAGTTGTGGCTGACTGCAACCCCATGAACTGTATGTAGCCCGCCAGGCTCTTCTGTCCATGGGATTCCCAGGCAAGAACACTGGAGTGGGTTGCCATTTCCTTCAACAGATACTCTTCCTGACCCAGGGATCAAACTCACATCTGAATTGTAGGTGGATTCTTTACCGATGAGCCACCAGGGGAGCCCAGTTGGCTTTTTAGATCAGTCTGATTAGTCGACAAAACTGTTTAATAATAATAATGTTCTTTGATTTTGGAAGTGGTTCTAAAGCAAGGTTCACCAGGAGTATTCTCAGATGTCATGTGAGAACCTTGACCCATTTGGCCAGAATCAGAGTTGCTCGGGGCTTCCCTTGCCATGTCAGCACATAGTCCATTGAGTGCAAAGAAAGTGAAGTCGCTCAGTCGTGTCCAACTCTTTGTAACCCCGCAGACTGTAGCCTACCAGGCTCCTCCGTCCATGGGATTCTTCAGGCAAGAATACTGGAGTGGGTTGCCATTTCCTTCTCCAAGGGATCTTCCCAACCCAGGAATTGAACCCGGGTCTCCCGCATTGGAGGCAGATGCTCAGAGGAGGCTAACCTCTGAGCCACCAGGGAAGCCCCTATTGAGTGCAAAACGAAGGGTTAAGTTTTTGTCAAAAGTTATTTTTAAAATATTGGAGCTTGAAGGGTGTGTAGGTTTTATTTACTTTCCTGATTAAGAATTGGAAAAAAGAAAAAAACCATCGTGATGCTACAGTAAATTATTAGCTGCTGCAAAAGTGACATTCGGTTGTGAACCATTAAAGGACTTGGGAACACTTTTATTAAACTTGCTGAACCACTGGGGTGGTAGGATTTGTATGAGCTTCTGTTTTCTGCCTTATTTGGGCCAGCTAAATTCTGTTTTAAGGGTCTTAGAGAAAGCGACCTGAAATTCAGGCAGATGGTCCAGAGAATATAAAAGCTTTTAATGGAATAAGTTCATGCCTGAATATGCCTTCACAGGTCCAGCTTATAACCCACAGCAGGATACCAGACAAAGAGCCGACGTTTTTGAAAATTCCTTGATAGATGCTACCCGGGTTACTCAGTAGGGTGTCATTTCAGTATTGAAAGAAAGCTACAGATAGGGTTTAAAGTATTGCTTTATGTCCTGAATCAGAACATATTTAAGCATATTTGCATGTCAGTGTTTAGACAAGAGCCTACTGTATGATAATGTTATGTTTAGATGACCTCTTGAGTCTTAGCATTAAATCTTAAGTGTAAATTTTAAGTAGAAAACATTTTTAAATGACCTAGAGTTTGTTTCACAGGTAAGTTAATAATAGAAGGGGTTTAGGCTTTGGGATACAAATCTGGCCATTTTTTTAGGTTAAAGTAGAATTTAAATTGAAAATTGCATTTGTGTCAGAACTTAATACTTGCCAAAAATACAACATTTTAATATTCTCTATTGGAATGAAGTTATTTAAAACTCATGTGGATTCAATTTTCCTTGCAGTAACATTCTCTTCTCACTTGCTTTTTATAATCACATCCAATCCTTGCCAGCCCAGCTCGAGTTTAGGGACATTTTCAGATGGCTTCTATTTCCAAAGCTATTATTGGGCCTGTGAATTCAGGCACATTTTCCTATAGTGATTCAGTCAGCCAGCCATTCAGAAAACAGCTTTCATGGTCAGTCTGGATCAGGAAGGTGTTGGTCAGTAGACCTGACAAACTTTGTCCCATATACAGCAGTTTTCAAAGGACCCTTGGGGTGTAACTGGACACCATTCAGGAGCTGAGGGTATTCCTGGCTGTTTTCTTCCCTCCAGACACTAACTCCCAGAAGGCTCTCCCACCACCTGAGGTAGAACAGTTGCCTTCATTTACAGAGAAATCGACTGAGTCTGACAAGGACCACATCACCTGCATTCTGCCCCACTGCAGTGAACGATTCCAAACCCCGCTGGTTCCAGCTCTTGGCCGCTGTGTGAAACCATCTGATTCACTGGGGTTTTACGTAGATGGGCTTCCCAGGTGGTGCAGTGGTAAAGAATCTGCCTCCCAGCGCAGGAGACTCAGCGACGTGAGTTCAATCCCTATGTCAGGGAAGTTCCCCTGGAGGAGGAAATGGCAACCTGCTCCAGGGTTGTTGCCTGGAGAAGCCCATGGACAGAGGAGCCTGCTGGGCTACAGTCCATGGGGTCACAAAAAGTCGGACATGGCTGAGCACACACATCCTATGTAATCACTGCATTCCCCAAGTGACTGGTGCTGATGGGGTTCTGTTGGGGAGAAGTTGGGGAGCATGACAGAAATAAACATTGGCCTTGAATGCCTAGCCATCTGGCTAATTCCCTGGGTCCCACATGTCACGGGTAGGACAGGCCGCTGGCTGAGCCCCAGGCCTGGTCTGTGAGTGGCTGGGCTAGAGGAGGTGGTGTGTGTTCCTGTGAGGCTGATGGCTGTGGTGGTGATGGTGACCACTGTCGCTCAGTGATCAGGACTTGAGTCCTCACAATGATACAGCCGGGGAGGCCCCGCTGAGGAAACGGATGGGATGTAGTGACCGTCCTTGGTGGAAAGAGCCGGAACGTGGCAGGTGATGACTGCTGAGGAACTCGCGGAACAAGTTGCTGAAGAAACTGCTCATGCTTTCCAAGCCCTGGGAAGGAAAAGAGATTCCTTTATGGAAACTGACAAACCTCAGTTTGTCTTAGTTGTTTCAGAGAAACACTCCCAAAGGCCCTCAGATGGTCCTTGCTCTCCATCTGGGCCCCCAGGCACAGCGAATGAGCCTGGAGCACCTGAGGATGCAGAGGTCTCCAGGGAGCTCTGGATGCCTGGCCTTGCAGGGTTTTGCTGAGACTTCATTTCAGGCACTGGGATGTAGCTAAGGACACTGACTGGCCCCAGACCCTGAGCTGCTTATCACCTGTCCACCCGACCTGAAGTACTGCCCTCGTCCCTCCGTCTCCTCCCTCTGCTCTTCTGTTCTCAGAGGCCCTTCACTCATTCATACATTCTTTTCTTGATTTGTTTGCTTGGTTTACTAAATGTGCCCCCTCCCAGAATGAAAGTTCTCCCTGAGCAGGAACTTCAGTGTGTTCGCTGCTGCATCTCCAGCTTCTCCCACACTGCCTGCCAGGTAGCAGCTGCTTAATAAATGTTTGACAAATGAATAAAATGTTTGATCCTGGCTTCATCCCCTTATCAGCTCTGTTAGCCTTAGGCAAGTTCCTTAACCTCTGAGCCCCAGCTTTCCTTTCTATAAATAGCAATAACAGTCCATCTGACCAGAAAGGATGGTTGTGAAGATCACAGGTGTGCCCGCCCTTGTGTGGGTTGCTGTTACCTCCGGAATCTGTTTGAATCTGACTCACGGTTGGGGCTGGTGCTCAGGTGCAAAGGGCTGGACTTTGGCTAACGGTGAGGTTCTATGGCCTCACAGGCCGTGCTGGCCAGAACCTTCCTTCATCATCTCTTGCCTCCACCCGGAGAAGGAGCTCAAGTGGCTGTCACTCTGGCTTCTGCTGCCCGTCACCCTGAGGCCCTTTGCTGTGTCTTAGGCAGGCCTGTGCTTTATGTACTGACTTGTTCAGTCACTCAGTCGTGTCCGACTCTTTGCGACCCCATGGACTGCAGCACGCCAGGCTTCCCTGTCCATTACCAACTCCGGGAGCTTGCTCAGACTCGTGTCTATTGAGTTGATGATGCCATCCAACCATCTTGTCCTCTGTCGCCCCCTTCTCCTGACTGTAGCTGCTTCCCTTTCTCCCATCAGATAATGAGCCATAAAACGAAATCATTTTTCAGATCATAGTGGGAGAAAAAAAATTCTGTCATCTCCCCGTGTAACTTATTTTCTGTCGGTTTTTAATTTCAAAGTTAAAGTGTAAATTTTTAAAAGAGTTTGGAAGAAAACACTTCACTAGCCCTGTGAAACCATGAAAATTTAACGAGGGGACCCCAGTTCACCGAAATGAGAAGGATGGTCACTGATATTTCAAAGCACTTGATGATGGCCACTGTTTTCAGGGTCTTACACATACTGCCCCGTTTAATCATTGTACCAGCCCTATGAGATACTTTTATATTTCCCATTTTACAGATGGGGAACCTGCAGCACAGAGGTTATGTGGCTTGTTAGTACCCAGCTGCCCAGGTGTGGACAAGAAGCACCAGCTAATTTGAAGGATTAAACTTATACTTGAGGTGAACGAAAGTCTTGGTCCTTTCTGTGTGCGTGCTCAGTCATGTCAGACTCTGAGACCCTACGGACTGTCGCACGCCAGGCTCCTCTGTTCATGGGATTCTCCAGGCAAGAACACTGGAGTGGATTGCCATGCCCTCTGCCAGGGGATCTTCCAACCCAGGGACCAAACCTGAATCTCCAGCGTCTCCTGCACTGGCAGGTGGTTGGTCCTTCCTGGTCAAGTCCGATTTGTATGTTCTTGGGAGACCACGCTGAGCAGTCTCAGCCAGCTCGGGTGTGAGCAGCCACCTCGTCTGCCAGCTTTGTTAGGGGATGAGCAGATCCAGGCACCAGAGAATTAAACCTTGCTCCCTGGCATCAACTTTTTAGTTTTTAGTTTTTTGTTTTTTCTGTTTTCATAAGAGTCTTTCCAAGCCATGGTTGGCAAGTGGGTTTTGGGTTTCCATCTGTGCAAGGGGAGCAGCTGCCAGGGGTGCCATGAGCAGGATTCCAGGCAGGGTCATGCTCAAGGATCCGGGTCGGGCCGAGTGCCCGGTGTCCGTCTTGGACACAGGAAGGGGGATGCCTCTATGCACATATGTTTTGCTGTCAGGTCTAATGAAGCTGCTACTTCCCTCACTTTTAAAAATTGCCCAGAACATCATTTCACCTTTCCTGGAAGGCTCAAGGTGACCAGCACCTTGTCTTTTGTGGTGGTGAAGTGACACTCTCAGAGTTCAGGTGTCCAGGATCCAGAAGCTTGAGATGTGGCTCAAGTATTTTTGGAGAAGGTTGTACTTCTCACCATCTCCTTTTTCATCTGTTATTTGTGGATATTGTCTGTACTCCCTGGCAGCCTTTAGATAGTTTCTGATCATTGTGGGCTGGGAAGCTGGATAGGGGCCCTATTGATGTGGTATGTAAATAAGGAGGTGGTTGTGTGTGCTCAGTCATGTCTGATTCTTTGCGACCTCATGGACTGTAGCCATGGACGGAACACTCCTCTATCCATGGGATTTCCTAGGCAAGAATACTGGAGTGGGTTGCCACTTCCTACTCCAGAAGCATCATTCTGACTCAGGGATAGAATCTGTGTCTCTTGCATCTCTTGCATTGGCAGGCGGGTTCTTTACCACTAGCATCACCTGGGAGTCCTCTAAAGAGATGCTTAGGACCTGAGAACACCCAGAGACCTCCCTAGTAAGCAAAGTGCACTGCAGAGAGGGAAGTGTTGAGTGTAAAACACACTGAACTTGAACAGTAGACTGCTTGCTTGCTTTTAAGCTCACAAAAGCACATGTTCTACACGTGGAGAGAATCAAAGGAATGTTCTGGTGACAGGGCACACAATTAGTTCCTCAGCAAAAGTTTGTCGCAGGAGAAGCACCTTAATTCTGCATTAAAGGTACATCTTTTTTTTTGGCCATTCCTGTGGTATGTGAATTCTTAGTTCCCTGCCGAGGGATTGAACCCAGGCTCCCTACATTGGAAGTGCAGAGCCTTAACCAAACTGGATCACCAGGGCATCATTCCCTGCACCTTGATCCTTACCCGTTGCCTCTGTCCTGTAATCTCTGTTTGGGATAAATGTTTTATTTGGTGCCAAGTGCTCACAGGTGATTGAATCTGTAAGGAAACGCCTGGATATTCGTTCCATCCCAGGACTTGCCGCCCAGGCTGCTGGCCCTGCCTGTGGACTGAATTTCCCTGTTTAATTTATGATATTCCTCCAGAAGTTTTTCAGAGTTTCTCTTATAATCAATGCATGGGCTTATAGGTGTTTTCTCCTCCTACCTCCTTCATTCACGTTTAGACTCCTTTGAATGAATTTTAACCAGTGAGTTTGGTGAGAGGAAGCCTGGGTTAACTTGGTCTTCACGGAGGGGCCAATTCCTTTGATGTACCTCAATAGATTGGCATCAGATACTGTAGCTGATTTGTTGGTTCTGTTAAGTTACTTCATCACAGTAATTAACACTAGTGTTAATCATTTATAGCCTTAAAAACTAAGAAATTTTAGTTGTTTAGCCCATTGGTGCCGGCCAGCAGCAGGTGTTCCATTAATGTAATGTTCTGAATCCAGCTGGGCAGGTGCTTAGAAGGGAGAGTAGTTTGCTGGTCTAGTAGGTATCGTCTGGTTAATTTCAGCCTGAGGTGGTAAATTTCCTGTGTTCCCAGCTGTGTGAAGGGGACCTAGTTTGGATTATTTCACCGGGATGTTCACTTAGGGGACCACCTGCATCAGAAAACCACCTAGGAGGCTTATTAAGAATTCTGGACATACTAAACCACCATCTTTGGTGGGGGCGGGTGGTGGGTCTTTAAAGTCTTCATTTTTATGAGCTTCTCCAATGAGTCTTACCCAGACTTCAGAGTTCCCCTTTGGGTCTTGTAAAGGGGGGGAAAGAATGACATGATATCACCACATCTCATCATTTCATTTGCTTCTGGTTTCCATTTTTAATTATATTCCTTTGCTTTTGCAGTCTTTTTGATATATTCATGACATTTTTCATCTCTGAATGCTTATATAATAAAACACCCTGTGACAGATGAGCCAGGGCCACCTAAGAATTAGTCGCTTCTGAGGGTCAGAGCCGAGGTGACCCTTGAGGATCCCTTGCCTTGCTCATTGTTGCTCTTCGTGTATCTTTTTGAGGGGAATATATGACATTAGGTCATTAACTGGCACAAGACTAGTGTCACACAGAGCCCTGCTGGTGCCGTGTTCACGCCACCCTGCACCTACTGCAGCACCAAGCACACAGTAGGCGCTTAGCGTTGTTGTTGTTTACTCACTAAGTCGTGTCTGACTCTTTTGTGACCGCATGGACTATAGTCCACCAGGCTCCTCTGTCCATGGGATTTCCCAGGCAAGAATACTGGAGCGGGTTGCCATTTCCTTCTCCCGTGGATCTTCCCGACCAAGGGAACGAACCTGTGTTTCCTGCATTGGCAGGTGAGTTCTTTACCACTGAGCCACCAGGGAAGCCCCAAAACAAGGTCTTCCTCCCTCTGTCTCCAGTTTTACTTCTGACATCTACTAAGTAGTCCCTCTCAAGTAGACCCTCTACAATACATGGCCATGGCTGGCTTCTCTTGCATGTTTTGTTATTTTTGCTCAAAACGAGGAATGCCTCCCTCTGAGAGCCTAAACGCTGTTTGGTTTCATGATGCCATACTCACTTGACAGGGCTGTGCCAAACAAAGCTGTTGCCCAGGCTGGACTCAGAGCACATCTCACCTGGGCCGTTTCTCCATCTCATCCATGGGCCAGAGCTTCTGTGTAATGGGATCCAGCCAATGGAGTCAGAGGGCTGCACACAAGCCCTTGAGGAAGGCAGCACAGAGGTCTCCCGTTTGCAGGTCATCAAGTCACATGTTCACCGTGACCTAAGGAATAATTGGCGTGGGTGCACTTTACAGAGACAGGAGCCGGAGGGTGGGGTGGTGCCAGACATCTTTCTGAACTGCTCTTAGGATCCCAGCTGTGGATAAAACAAGATAAGAGCCGAGGCTCAGTTGGTTTTCATTTAACCAACCCGGCATGTGAATGGATGCTCCTCACTCCCCCGATGACACAGGGAGCACCCAAGCCCTCCAATGCTCAGCTTTAAATGTAGCCAAGAGTCAGCTCTACTTGTTTCCAAACCTGTTTATGCCACTATTTTAACAGTGTTTTATAATAATACAAACATAATCATGTGTATGGCTTCCCAGGTGACTCAGTGTTAAAAGAATCTGCCTGCGAAGCAGGAGATGCAGCAGGAGTGGCGGGTTCAATCCCTGGGTCAGGAAGATCCGTGGAGGGGGAAATGACAACCCACTCCAGTATTACCTGGGAAATCCCATGGACAGAAGAGCCTGGCAGGCTACAGTCCATGGGGTCTCAAAGAGTCAGACATGACTTGAGCGACTAAAAAACAACGATTGTGTTTATAATAAACATGGTAATAAATATGCCAGTATTATTGGATGTGTATGATTTAATTAAATAGTATCCGAGCCTATGAAATATGAACATAGAGGTGTTTTTTTTATGAAAAGCAAAGTTGGATGCTGAGAAAGGCTCGTGGTAATTTGCTTAAAAACCTACCGTCCAATTAGTTGTGGGTGAGAAACG
Organism: Bubalus kerabau; assembly: GCF_029407905.1. Taxonomy (NCBI): domain Eukaryota; kingdom Metazoa; phylum Chordata; class Mammalia; order Artiodactyla; family Bovidae; genus Bubalus; species Bubalus kerabau. The sequence goes on along the minus strand of NC_073628.1, from coordinate 108,538,904 downwards.
TTGAAAAATTCACATAAAGACAGAAACATTTTGCACTCAAGTTGCTCTTAAAAATTTCTTAAGTTCTCGCTCCACTTGAAGCAGCAAGTGGAGAACAATAACTATGTGATGCATTATCGGGTTTAGTTAAGAAAGATGGTAGATCTCGGCCCTTCATTCATTCATTGATTCATCCACTCACTCGAGAATGCAGGGCCAACGCCTGCTCTCATGTGTTGGGCATCGTTCCAGGAGGATGTCGCAGAGAGCAGAACTGACAAAATTCCCCACCCTCATGGAACTCCCGTCCCCCTGGGAGAGACAGACGGTGAACAAGCGAGTAACTGCATAGAATGTCAGCTGATGAGTGCTGTGGGGAGAAGTGAAATGGAGAGGGGAGTAGAGTATTGAGTGAAGTGAGGGCTACCATGTAAATGCAGCCTGACTGTAAAGGGACTATATGTATATATATAGAGAAGAGGGGGTGGGGAGGGAGAAGGGAAACGATGCCTGTGGACATGGGGCAGGAAAGCCCTTGGCAGAGGGGACAGCAAGTGCAAGGGTCCTGAGGCAGCAGCATCTGTGCTCAGGAGACCAGGTCACAGGGAGGACCAGGAGAGGAGTGCAGGGAGGTAACCAGGGGCCAATTTAAATTGGCTCATGCAGTTCTTGGGAAGATTTTGCTTTTATTCTCAGTGAGTTGGGAGTCATTGAAAGGTTTTGAAGGGAAGAGTCATATGATATGACTTGCTTTTTGAAAGAATCACTCTGGCTGATGTGTTAAGAATAGGCTGAAAGGGGCCAATAATAGAAATACTAGGAGGTGCGCACAATAACCCAGGTAAGAAACAGTGGTGGTTGGACTGGAATGTAGCAGTGGAGGTGGTGAGTAGCAGTGGAATTCTGGATATCTTCTGAGGGCAGAGCCTAAAGATTTGCTGAGGACTGGACGAAAGAGAAGTCAAGGATGATGACAGGTGTTTCTGCCTCTGCATCCAGAGAGATAGAGTTGCCATTCAGTGATTAGGTGATGGAGCCAGTTTGTGGGGTACATGTGTGCTGGGAATTCAGTTTAGGGGCATGTTAAGTTTGGGATGCCATTAGACACTCAAGGGGAGGGGAGTTGAATACACAGGTTTGCGTTTTAGAGGAAGGGACCCAGCTGGAACTGTATTAATAAATTTGAGAGTCCTCAAGAGTACCCATGAAACTGAAAACCATGAAGCTGGCATCCTCAGGGAGTGAGTACAGATAAAGAGGAGCAGCCTAGAACTGAGGCTGGGGGAGCTGGGCCTACTGTGCCATCTGATGCAGGGGACCTTCATGGGCCACAGGCTCCTCTCCTGCATTTGAGTAGGTACTCTCTGCTTTGCACTCCTAAGTGGTTCTCCTCTTCACCATTGTAGAACGTTTTGGGGCCCGCGGTGCTGGTGGACATGGCCCCTAGCCTTGTCCAGGTAGACATGCCAGCTACAGTCACCCCAACTTGGCTGCCACTCCTCCAGGGGGGTGGACCATTTCTGCCTGAGAAACCTTCTGCAGCAAGCCATGGGGACCCTAGGGCCACTCACAAAACTCTCGGACCAGCTTCCTGTAACAAGCATGAGATCCCAGATCTGTAGTTCATGGTTCAGAAAAGGCCAGAGGAACAGACTTCATGAGCTCTTACTCCAGTCCTTTTTCCATCTGCAAACTCCCCAAATCCCCTGGTGTAAAACTTGCTTTGAGACTCAGGCAGGAAAATGAGGATAGGAAAGGTGAGGGTGAGGGTAGGTAGTAACAAAGTAACAATCCCCTCTCTGTCCTCAGGAGTGGCCTTCAGAGACAGAAATGATCCCTTCTAGAAACCCTGTCTCTCTTCTTGCTGGGGTAAAGTAAGTTACACCTTTTTTGCTTTCTTTTTCCTTCCCTCCCCTCCCACCTCCAAATGAAGCAAAGCAAAGGACAGCATGGTAAAGTGAAGCCAGTCCCGGAATGTGTCCTGTACATTCCACGGAACCCAAGGCTCAGTCAACAGAAACTATTGGGGATGAATGCAGAGCACCCCCACCCCTCAACACAGTGTTTCTGCAGTCAGGTCCCTTGTCTGAGCTCTTGTATCCTCTCTTTTTGCTCCTTCCTGCTAATTGCCCTTTGTAATTTTATATTTGCTTTTGTATTATGCAAGTAATGACCTTCTCCTTCCAGGTCACACACCCCAGTGTTCTAGACACCAGGTCTGTTCGCTTTACTGCTCTAACACTGTGCCCGGCATGGGGTCTGGTACATAATAGATGCTTGATGGATCAGTGCTGATAATCATGAGGATGCTTGGTCTTGTTTAGTGTGTGGACAAGGCTCACTCGCCTTCATAGGCCCAGAGGACACCTCTCCTTGATGGCACATGATGCCGTGTGTACATGTGCAGAGTTGAAAATCTGGCTCCCAAAGAGAATAAGAACTCAAATTCAGGACGTGTTGCTTCATGTGGCTGATCTTAGAAATTTTCTGTCTAAAAAGGCTAAATTAAAAAAAAAAACAAACACCAAACTTTGGAGTGCTTAAAGGGTGCCCTCTGAGGTTCACCATGACCCAAACCATCCCCTTGCAGTCACTGTGCCTTCAGAGTTCATGTCTGCCTGGCACCCCACTGTGCCCCCAACACCAGGCCAGCACAGAGCAGTCGGTCAATACATAGTTATCAGATAAATGAGGAACACACTTTTGGGGTGAACGACATCCTGCATCCTCCTCTTGGGAAACTACACTACCCGTGGGCATGTGAAAAACTCAGAAATCCTGCACAGACATGTCTGTTTGACTCCGTGACCCCATGCTCTGGAGTAAGTGGCTCTGACTTCAGTCCCACGTCTGCTTCTCGCCAGCCAGCTGTGTGTTGTTGGGCAAGGTGCCGAACCCCTCAGTGCCTTTTTTCCTCACTCATACACCAAGGCAGTACTCATCTCACAGGCATCTCGTGGAGGCTGCATTTGTTATTCCATGTCAGGCCGCAGGCACTGCGCTCAGCATGCAGTCAGCATGGACATGCTGGCTGCTGTAATGAGCATGGGTAATGAGAACCTGGGAAACATCTGGGCAAACCTGTTCCACTGAACCTCAGTTTGGGAGATGCTGATCAGAAGGAAGGAAAATCAGGAGGGATTTCACTCCCCGTCTGCAACCATGAGACTGGGGGCTCCTCAGGAGTGTCTGGGTGGTGCCTTATGTAGGGAGGGAGCCCTCCACAAGTGAGCGGTTCCCAAACCAAATGGAGTGCAAGATCCTAGTGAGACCCAAGCAGCTTAGAGAGGAGTCAACGGCCTGCGTCCAAGTCATTTATCATCTATAGGTCACCTCCATTTCCTGCTCTGTAAAAAATAAAAAAGGATGAAACTGTCCCAACCCTGGCCACTGGACCCCCTCTTTGAGGTCAGCTGGGATTCAGGGTGCAGGCCTTGGGGATCTCAGGGCAGAGATGGGGAGAAGGTGCAGGGGCAGCCTCTGTCCAGTCCCCTTCACCCTTGAGGAGGATGCCTGCAGGCCCACAGCACCCCTCCCCTTTGGGCAGCGTCATCACCCACTGACTCACATCTGGTTCAGGCACATAGCAAGCGTGTCTTTCCCCTGGTTGTGCCAGCCCTGCGTCTGGGACGCCCTGCCAGCCAAGCATGCCCATGCCTCCCAGGACAGGCTAGTCAAGATGCCTTGGGTAGCAAAGAGCCCCTGAGATCCCACAAAGCTTTCCATCAAGGCAGCCCCCTCTTCTCGTTGATATCCTCGGACAGGCAGCAGGCATCAAGTTCGAGAAATCCTGTGATCAGGACTCTAAGTTCCAACAACTCCAGATCATGCGAGGGTTTATCCCTGGAGTTGACTTAATCTTTTTAACTTCTTTGGTCTTAGACAACTTTAAAAGATGGAGTGTTCGTAATAATTAAATTTTAGTGTCCTTATAGAATTTTACAGTTTCAAAGAGCGTTCCCATCTGGACCTCATGGGAGCCCGTTTCTGTCCCAAATTGGGAATCTGTTTTCTATGCAATCCATCAGTCTTGTCACACTTGCATTTGTTCCTGTTTTCTTTTTGGCTTCCCTCCCGTTCTTACAAGTTTCCTTTTGAAGAAAGCAGACTGTTTTGGCTCATCTAGAGAAGAGAAGGGCCAGCATCTGGGCTTGAACCGAGTGGTTCCAGGAAAAAAAAAAAAAAGGCAGCGGCAGAGATGTAGCCAGGGGTCAGAGCTGAGCACCAAGGAGTCTGCTCCTCTCTCCCTTCTGTCTGGGCTGCTCATCCACAGCTTGCACCTCTCAGACCGTGACATCTCCTGCAGGTGTGACATCCTTCAGACATGACCCACTGCTCCGAGTGGAGTGGGGAGGGTGTGTTGGGGACCCTGGTTTGAGTGGGGTGGTGAGAGTAACCTTCTAGGAAGACACTGCCTTTGATAATTTGGTCTTGGAGTGACACAGCCAGGCCCAGTTAGGGTTGGACTTCATGGGGAGCCCAGATCCTGATCTGCCTTTATCGTTTAGGGAACCGTCTCTGAGAACACCTCCTGGTGGCAGGTGGGCAGGTGGGTGAGAAGTGCATAGACTCTCTGTACTCTCCATGATTGAGTCCCCAGGGGGCAGCAGGTGAGTGGAAGCAATGACAAAGTTGGGAGTGCCCTCATCTGGGCCATGCCGAGGAGGCCGCCTGGCCCCCAGGGTTACTTTTGCCCAAGTCCATCAGGGCCTCATGCTGCCCTTCCTCATTGTCCCCTACAAAGCAGTGCGACCAGGCATGCCCCCTCACTCCTTCCCAAGAAGAGCTTGCTGTGTGACCTTGAACAGGTTACCATCTTGCTCTGGTTCATTGTCCTCATCTGAGAGTGATGGGCTGCTGACTTGGCCTCTGGGATCCCCTGCCCTTCGCCTATCCTGGCAGGACCAGAGGCAGCCATGGCCAGGTTCTCCCAGCCAGGAAACTTCCTTTGGCAGGGGCCATTGCTGGCTGGGCCAGCCTTCCTATTGACCGGCTTGTGTTATGAGCTGTCATGTGCTTGGTGTTTGGAGTTAAAGTCCAACAGGGTTGGGGAACACATGGCTTCTGCAGATCTAAGAAAATGAAGTGAAAGTGTCAGTTGCCCAGTCGTGTCCAACTCTTTGCGACCCCATGGACTGTAGCCTGCCAGGCTCCTCTGTCCATGGGATTTCCCAGGCAAGAATACTGGAGTGGGTTGCCATTTCCTTCTCCAGGGGATCTTCCTGACCCAGGAATTGAACCTGGGTCTCCTGAATTGCAGGCAGTTCTTCACCAGAGAAGCCTGAAGACCCAAGAACCTGGCTTAAAAGCCTCAAGACCCAGGCGTGGTCTTTTGGAGCCAGCCCCAGCCCATGGCCACCCTCAGGGCTGATGAGAGGGAGGGGAGCTGCCTGTGGAGAGGCAGACTTCAGTTCTGGGGTCAGATCTCTGAGAATCCTGCCTTCCTTTCTAACTTTCCGTCTTTCCATTCTATTTGCACCTCTCTGTGACCTACAAGGAGCTACAAGGAGTTGCTCCCTTGCAACTGTCTCCTCAGCCATAAAAAGGCACAAGAAGCCATCTCACATGGTTAAGGGAAGATCAAATGGGAAAAACCACCTAAGCTACCTGGAGAAGGAAATGGCAACCTCTTCCAGTATTCTTGCCTAGGCAACGCCATAGACAGAGGAGCTTGGTGGGCAACAGTCCGTGGGGTTGAAGAAAAAGTTGGACATGACTTAGTGACTGAACAATAAACAACAATCTAAGCTACCAGGGCCCAAGATGCCAAGAACCACAGCAACTGCCCAGGCCAGTAGTTTTGAATGGCTGCCCCATCCCCTAAGGACCACTTTCATTTCCCTTCCCCCAGCCCTCCCACTGCAAAGACTTTCCCTGTACAACTTCACTAGGCACCAGGTCCTGCCCCAGATTTCAGAACTAGGCCACCACCGAGCATGCCGCCTGCAGGGGTTTTCCCCCAGCCCCATGCTCCCCCAGTTGCAGCACACAGGTGCCTTTCCAGGGACCTTAATTAAAAATGTAGGTTCTGGGACTTTCCTGGAAGTCCAGTGGTTAAGACTCTGCACTTCCACGGCAGAGGGCACAGGTTCCATCCCTGGTCAGGGAACTAAGATCCCACAGGCCGAGCAGCATGGCCAAAATAAATTTTTTTTTTTTTAAATCTAGATTCTGACTCAGAAGGTCAGATGAGGGCTGAGTAGCTGTCTTTCTAACAAGCTCCCAGAGACTACTGATGCTGGTCCGAGGACCACACTTTGAATAGATGGATTCAGACTGAGGCTCTCAACAACTGGCTTTTAAAAAATCCTCCGTGCCTGGACTCCATACCAGCTAAATCAGAATCCATGAGACTGAGGAGAGGGGCAGGCACCGAGACTGTTTTCTTGTCTCCCGTATTGGAGTCTGAGACCTGCTGCCAGGGCTCCTCTGAGCTGACATGGTTCCACCCAAAGCTGCCTTCTGGCTTTGTGGGTGGCCATGTGGCTGTTCAGTGGGCAGAGGGTCACTCTTCAGGCCCTTTGGAATATTGAAAAGAGCTCTTTGACCCCTGTCACTACAAGGACTGTGTCTGGAAAGGGGCCCAAGCTTTGGTGTCAGGTGGTCTTGGCTTCAGAGCTTGACTGTACCCCTTTTGGCAGAGATAGCATGTTTGTGGGGCCTCCTCACCTCTATCGAGCCTCTGTCTCCTCCTCTCTGAGATGCAGGTCATCACCATCCCGTCCGAGAATGAAGGCCCTACAGTAACTCCTGGGGCGTAGTTGTTGTTGTTCAGTCGCCCAGTCACGTCCGACTCTTTATGACCCCATGGACTACAGCAGGCCAGGCTTCCCTGTCCTTCACCATCTTCCGGAGCTTGCTTAAACTCATGTCCGTCGAGTCAGTGATGCCATCCAGCCACTTTGTCCTCTGTTGTTTCCTCTTGCCTTAAGTCTTTCCCAACATCAGGGTCTTTTCCAATTAGTCAGTTCTTCATGTCAGGTGGCCAAAGTATTAGAGCTTCAGCTTCAGCATCAGTCAGTCCTTCCAGTTACTATTCAAGGTGATTTCCTTTAGGATTGACTGGTTTGATCTCCGTGCAGTCCAAGGGGCTCTATGCTCCTGGAGAAGACCAGGGCATAGTAGGCACTCAGTAAATACACAATTACCTTTCCCCCTTGTTTGACATCCTCATTTTACAAACAAGACTACCATGGTTCACACAGGTGGAGGCATCTCCAGAGGTCACATAGCAAGTTATGGGTGGTGGTTCAAGGACTGAAGTTCAGGCTCCGGCATCCCAGGACTGTTCCTCTACTCCCACCCTTGACTCTCAAGCTGGGGGCGGTCCCATTCGAGTGGGCGGGGCCTCCCTGGAGCGGAAGGTGGAGCCTGCTTCGGATGCCAACCATTCCCGGAAGTAGTGGGTACCAGGAAGCAGGTAGTGATCTATTCACGCTTCCCCCACCTCCAGGGAATGTCATCTCAGCTTATCTCACCTGGGCATCGGCTTGCACACCCTTTGCCTCTCCCTCGCTGCCTGCAGAAGTGCTGAACGTCAGACGCTGACTTGAGATGAATCACTTTCTTGAGAATTTATGGAGGGTTATGTAAGACTCCGCGGCGGCTGCGTGGCCAGCCAGCTCTGGGGGTTGTGTCCCGAGAAATCCCTCCTGACCTGACTCATACAGGCGGAAGAGGCAAACAGGGGGTGCAGGCAGGGATCTCTGCTCAGAAGGCCCAGGCAGCCTGGTGGGGAGCACGGTGGGGACCCCAGAGACCCAGAGAGCCTGTCCTGGAACCGGCAGCCCCTCCCTTGACCTAAAACTCCTTGGTGGAACTCTCTGGGCCCCTGCCTCAGTTCCTCTCCTCCCCATCTCTCTTGAGCTCACTTCTCTCAGGTGTTTGTCTCCACCATATCCTGGAAGCTGTTGTTACTAAGGTTACCCGCAGCTTCTGGGCAACAAATGCCGCGATCGGTTCTCTATCTTCCTTGACACGTCCGCAGAGTTGGACACCTTTCATTCTTCTTCCTCCTTGAAATACATGTCGACTTGGACACCACTCTCACGGTCATCCCCTGCTCCTCCACATCCCATCCTGAGTCCCTGCACCCCTACCCTGGAATTTGTCTAGACAGGGGGTGGCTTTCCCCTCCCCTGAGCCTGTCCAATCCACCTGAATGCTGACCCACCCCAAGCTCATTAGTTTCATTTAATTTACCCTCTTTGAGGTCTCCTTTGGGTGTCTAGTGAGTGTTGCAAAGGTGATCCTTTCAAAACATAGCTCCCAACCAAGTTTTCTCTTGTCTTCCCCTTCTCAGTTAAACAAACTACCCACTCTGGAATTGGTCTAGACTCTCATCCACCTGCCCCATCCCCCCCATCCAGCTCCAAAATGTATCCCAAATCTACTGCTCACTTCTCAATGTCCTTGGCCACCATCTTGCTGGACTAACCTGTCTCCCAGCTCTGTTCTTGCTTATCCTGCTGTGTCCAACACAGTGGCCACGTTGGGTCACGTCACTTGCTGCCCAGAGGGATAGTCTGGCTCCCAACTTACCCAGGCCTATAAGACCCTCCCCTCCACCCCCTCTTCCTTCTCTGATGTTCCGGCCGAGTGAGGAGATGCTCTCAGGAGATGGGGGCAGGTGGACTCAGCCTCCCCAGGTGTCAGGAAACCTGGGGGCAGCCCTCATCCTTCTCTCCTTCCCTCACCTACAGGCACTGCCCATATGGCACGTGTCCCCAGTCTGACCTGGGAAAGCGGCCTCTTGTGTTAACTACTCTTCCTGGACAGTTGCAGGGCATCCGGGCATCTTTGCATATTCACCAGCTTTGGACTTCTCTGTAAATTGCCTTTTCATGTCATTAAATGATCTGTTCAGTGATTGGCAGCTTTAGCTCATTTTTATTAGGCACGCCTTAGTTTCTGTTGTTGCTCCTTCATTTCCCTCTGCCCCCAGATAAGAGATCAGGTATGGGCCCTGCTCCTTGACGTTACCTTCTCCCCAGGTCCCCAGAGCACAGTGAGTTCAAGCTCTAGGAAGACCAGCTAAGGTGCTGCCCTGCTTCGCCTGTGAGTCATCAGCTTGTGCAGACACCCCATGCAGACAGACCAGCCCTGTTAAATCCTCACCAGGTCCTTGCATCACTCTCTCTGCTTGGGACCTACGCTGGGCCCTTTTCCACATCACCTTTCCCCATCTTCTTCCTGACCCTGGTCTTCCCTCCTGCTCTTTCTATTTTCTCTTGTGTAGTTCAGGGTATCTGCTGCCTCCTTCACCAGAAGCCACTGGGGGTTGAGAGAGAACATGGTTACTTGGGAGCCCAGAGGCCCCAGTCTCGGCCACCTCGCGCGTGGCATCGGTCTCCCTCTGAAACCAAGCGCTTTCCCCTTTAGGCATCACTAAGTCACACATAGACCATAACCAGGTGAAGACCTCAGTGTACACCATTTACCAGAGCTTTCTTGGCAAAACACTTAGCAGGTAGCAGACATGCCATTCATCCGGCAAATAATGAAAGGCCCCCTACTGCGTGCCAGGCATGGGTTTAGATGTGGGTCCATCAGGGACAAAATGCCTCCAATGGAGCCAGAAAGCAAACAGCAGTTAGACACCGAGCGTGTTGGTGTGGTGAATACAGTAAAGAAAGAAAAATGGACTGGAGGCTGGGAGTGTCAGGGCAGAGCAGTTGCTATTTCAAATAGAGTGTTTGGGAAGGAGGTTCAATGAGAAAGAGGCCCTTGAACAAGAACTTGGAAGAGAGACGGAGAGCCCTGTGACTGCTGGAGGAAGCGTTCTGGGAGGGTCTGCAGGAATGGACCACTGGAAACAGAAATGACACCTTCAAGAGCCAAATGGGGCAACTCTGCCCTTCCGGTGCCTTCAGCGTGGGGGAAGGGTGGTTCTGACAGTGAAGAAGTGGTCGTCCTGCCCTTTCTGGGCACCTTGGGTTCTGGATAATGAGCGTCACCCATCTTACAAGGTTCTGAGGCGGGATGCTCGAGGGGCCCACTAACCAGGGTGCTGGCTTCTGCACTGAATGTGCACAGATTTCTGTGTCTGAGACGCCTGTGTGTGGGATGTCTAGGGTCTAGGATCACTCACTGCCTTTTTTTTTTAACTTTTTAATTTTGTATCAGAGTATAGCCAATTAGCAAAGCTGTGGTAGCTTCAGGTGCACAGCAGATGGGCTTAGCCATACATAGAAATGTAGCCATTCTCCCCCGAACTCCCCTCCCATCCAGGCTGCCACATAACATTGAGAGAGTTCATGTGCTGTACAGTAGATCTTTGTAGCTATCCATTTTAAATATAGCAGTGTGTGCATGTCGATCCCAAACTCCCTAACTGTCCCTTCCCCCTGGCGACCAGAAGTTCTAAGTCTGTCACTCACTCCTTCATTCAGTATGTTTTGAGGGTCTGCTGTCCATACACGCAGAACTAGGTGTTAAGGCTGCAGTGATGAGCAGACCCAGCCTGATTCTGTAGTCCTAGACCCGCACTCACCACTATCTCATAGATAACGTGGAGCCACCCTTGGAGGTGAGGGTTGTGTGGGCTGAGAACTCAGGGGGCCAGCCCTGGACCATCTGCAGGGCACTGGTTCCCAGCCTGCCCCCCACCCCCGTTGAGACCCCTGTGGGTCTTAAAAGATGCTGCTGCCTGAGGCCACCTCAGAGATCTGATGTCATGGGCCCGGGGGTAGCTTCAGGGGACTCTGGTGAGCATCGGAGGCTGAAGGCCACGGGGAGGAGGGCTCCACGTCGATGTGCTGAAGGAAGTCTTGTGAAGCTGGGGAAACAGGAGCCGAAGGAATGAGGTGGCTGGGAGGTTGGCGGGGATGGGCTGTGCATGTAAGAGCTTGGTCCCTGCTGGGAGCCCGGGGTTCGGGGACACGTCACAACCTTATGGGAGGGGAGCCAGTGTGGAGGCTGTGCAGAAGACCTGACCAGGTGATGGAAGAGAGGGAAGAAGGCGGACAGAGCAGGCAGGGCCCAGCAGGCCTCCTGCTTCCATGTTCCCTCCCCTCCCATTGCCTTCCCAGGACATTCAGAAACATCCCCCTCTAGCTGAATTCTTCTCAGAAGGCCAAGGATCCTTCATTCCCAGTCCCTCTCTATCCCGGCTCTGCATTAGCAAGCTCCAGGGGTTGTCTCTATTTTACAGATGAGGCGACTGAGGTTTGGAGGCCAGGAGTTAGGGAGGCTTTCCAGCGAGTATGAAGGTGGGAACTCGCACTCAGGTCTCTGATGGCCAGGCTGCCTCCTCCACCCCACAGCAGCAACAATCAAAACACCATGCTCATTGATACTGCTCACTGATACTGTATTTTATCGGCATCATCAACTCAACGGACTTGAGTTTGAGCAAACTCCAGGAGATAGTACATCAAAACCCTAATCCCTTAAAGAAACACCCAGCTGGTGACTTAGTGTCCCCCTGCAAAATTGTGGCTCATGGAGCTGAAAGATCTGGACTTTGCTCCCCAGGAAAGTCTCCATCTGTCTGAGCCTCAGTTTCCTCATCTGTGAAATGGGTTTAAAAGCACTTATTCCTTCCTTCCTCCTGCACTGCTGGCAGACTCCAGATTTAACAGAAGAGAGAGCATTTGGGAATCACAGGGGTCCTTGTGCATGTCAGCCCATGTTATCTTCCATGAGGCAGGGCAGTGTGTGAGGGGTGGTGAGAAGGCACCCACCTCTGGGGACCTTGCCCCTGACCAGGTGGACACCTACGGTTGAGAAGCAAACCTGCTCCTGAGTGTCGATGGCTGTGAGGCTGCAGGAGCCTGAGAGTAGAAGAGAGCATAAGGGAGCAGAGGTGCCCATGGCAGCTGGAGAAGGCTGGGAGGTCGAGTATCACCTTTGATTGATTAGGGTTTTTTTTTTTTTTTTTAATGTTTATTTATTTATTTTTGGCTTCATTGGGTCTTAGTTGTGGCACTTGAGATCTTTTGTTGCAGCGGATGGGTTCTAGATCACGTGGGCTTTGTAGTTGTGGCATGTGGGCTTAGTTACCCTGTGGCATTTGGGACCTTAGTCCCCCAACCAGGGATCGAACCCACACCCTCTGCATTGAAAGGCAGATTTTTAACCAGTGGACCACCAGGGAAGTCCCTGACTGGTTAGATTTCTGAATGTTTGATAGATGTGTGATCATGGTGACAGTGAGAGGAAGAAACTGGAAATTGAGGATGCTAGCCTGTTGTCCCCAAAGCTGCCATTTGTCCTGCTCTATTCCTCTGGAGACATTGCCCCAGAGAAGGGACAGCGTGGGGTACCTGCCATGTGCCAGGATTGTCCCTTATTCTTTGGCTGGACAAGGTTCTGCAGGTCATCTATGTTTCCAGGCAACCTGGCAGCTGACTGTCCCTTCCCAGCACTGGGTTAGCTGGCTGAGGGGTCTTGTCACCCTGGGGTGCCCTCCACAGGCCACCTCATGGACCTTTTAGTCTATCTGGGGCACAGGCTTGCTGCTGAGCATGGGGTCTCTGTTTTCTGCCTTAAATCTCGCTCAGGCCAGATCGCACAGTGCAGGGGAGGAGTTGAAGCAGGGGCAGCCCTGAGCCACGGCTGCGAGCTAGGTCCTCAGAGGGGGTCCGGTTTGTGGAGGGGCAGAAGTCTTCCCCTGACAACTTCTGTGTTGGGCTGTTTATACGTTCTTCTATTCTGGGAGAGCTTCCCAGGTGGCTCAGTGGTAAAGAATCAGCCTGCCAGTGCAGGAGACACAGGAGGCTCCAGTTTGATCCCTGGGTCGGGAAGCGCCCCTGGAGGAGGACATGGCAACCCACTCCAGTATTCTTGCCTGGGAAAATCCCATGGACAGATAAGCCTGGTGGGCTACAGTCCATGGGGTCACACAGAGTTGGACATGACTGAGAGACTGAGTACGCATTCTCGACAGGTCGTGGTGCTTTTAATATCTGAGCAGATCAATTGTTGTGGGGGCATCCTGTGCATTTTAGGATGTTTAGTTTAGCATCCCTGGCCCCGCCTACCAGATGCTGGGTGTCAGTATCCCTGCCCTCAGATGTGACGACCCCAAATATCTCCAGACATTGCCAAATCTGTGCCCTGGCTGAGAACCTCTAATCGAAACCCTGATGTTTCACCTTTGAGATGGACCTCATTCCTAGCTTGGCCCTGTCCAACAGAGCGGGCCACAGCCAACACCTGGAAGAGAGCAGCACACCCACCTCACTTCCATTCTTCTACCCAGAGAGGCAGACTTGGGACCCAGAACAAGTTACTTGACCATTCTGTGCCTCCGTTTACCCATCTGTAAATAAGAGTTAATAGAGTATCCCCCATGTATGAAGAGTAAGACACTTGATATATGTAAAATAGCACAATTCTGGGCACCGTATGTGTCATTCTTTTTTTGGCTGCACTGAGTCTTCATTGCTGCACACAGGCTTTCTTTTGCAGCAGATGGGGGTTACTCTTTGTTGAGGTGTGCAGGCTTCTCTTGGCAGTGGCTTCCCTTGTTGTGGAGCACAGGCTCTAGGCACGTGGGCTCAGTAGTTGTGGCTCATGGGTTTAGTTGCCTTGTGGCCTGTGGGATCTTCCCAAACCAGGGGTCAAACCCATGTCCCCTGCATTGGCAAGTGGATTCTTGACCACTGGACTATCAGGGAAGTCCTTGTGTAGCTCTTATTCAACAAATATTTGTTTTTGTGACGCTAAACTGAGGATGCGGCAGTGAACAAGACAGGGGCCCCGACCTTGAGACTGCATAGCTCCTGAGGGAATTTGACACATGATTCTGTGACTGTGACTCAGTATAACAAGTGCTGTGATGAAGAAATAGGAGGGGCAGTGGGAACCCACAAGAGGGACATCTCATCCAAGAATTAGAGAAGGAAGGCTTCCTGGGGGAGGTGGTATTCCAGCTAGGATTTGGAAGATGAGTATGAGTTAGGTGGATGAAGGAAGGGGAGGAATGATGGTCTTGGTTACCTTTTTTTTTTTTTTTTAATAGAGTATTCAGGTTTTTATTTTTATTATTATTAGTTTTTTTGGCCACGCCACACAGCATGAAGAATCTTAGTTTCCCGGCCAGGGATTGAACCTGTGCCCCCTGCAGTGGAAGCGCAGAGTCTTACCTACTGGGCCACCAGGGAAGTCTCTGCATTAGCTACTTAAAAAATAATAATAATGCTTTCCTGAAAAAGAAATCCTATTTGAAGGGCTGTAGTAGCAAATAGGACCAAATGGTGTCAAGGGATTCTGGTTTACACCCACTCTGAGACCCCTGACACAAACGTTCTTGGCACAGTGAGACTGGGATGGCTGCCAGGTGCAGAGTTAATGGCCTGGAGGGGACCCAGCCCTCCCTCCTCTCCTTTCTGCAGGCAATGGTTGTAACTTGGTACCAAAGCATACCCAGATGCTTTTTTGCGGGGAGAGCAATGCCCATGAAAGGAGGTGGGGAAGCGGTCAAGCTGCCATCTGCATGGCAAGTGTCCATTCCTGGCTCACCTGCCCATCCAGTGGGGGTCCTCAGGGTGGGCCTTCCCTGTACAATATCTCAGAACCTGGCAGTTAGATGCTTCTCCTGGTCTGTGCCTCCCAGCAGAGGGAAGCGGGTAGATGGAACACGGTGGTTGTTAAAACTCACCTCCCATTGGCCTGAAGGTGCCTGGAGAGGGCATCAGCACCAAGGCCCTCCAGGTGCTGCCTGGGACACCCACTGGGCTGGGCCCCTGGTGACGCTGTGTGTTATTCCTCTCCCCACACAGCTACAGTCTCCGCCTGGCATCCCGATGTCCTCCACCAGCCGCCCCATACATCACCAGACAGTGTAGGAATGTCAAGGCCACAGCTGCAGCCCAGCTCCAGGGATCCCTCTTCAAAGAGTAGGTGCTTCGCCTGCTCCCTGACAGGTACTCAGAGGGTGGGGCAGCCTCCCGGGGCTCTAGGGGCTGGGGGCGGGGCTTGGGGTGGGCTGGGCAGGAGAGAGGGGGATGGGCATGATGACTCCTGGAGCACCCTGCTGTGTGCTCAGTGGGGCAGGAGGCCTTCCTGCTGGACTGGGTGAGAGTGTGGACCCTGGACCACCTGGTTCAATCCCAGTTCTGTCACTTACGGGCTGCGGGACCTCAGCACGCTACTCTCTCTCTCTCTGAGCCTCAGTTTCCACATCTATAAAATGGGGGTGACAATAGTACCTATTTCATAGGATTGTGAGAATTGCAAGTGTCAAATGTATGAAAGCACTTAGAACCTTGCCTGGCACAGAATAAACACCAGGTAAGTCTAAGTACTACTGATCGCACTCAACACTTGAAACCTTCAGTGGCTTTCAGCCCGGAAAAAGCTGTTCCATCATGTATTTGAAAGTGGAAGTAATATTAATTCATAAAATATAAAACTGAGATTTATGTTGAACCAGAAGCCTCCGTCTAGATTTTCTGATGATGAAACCTGAATTTATTCATGGAAGCTGGACTTTTCCTCTTGAGGGGCTGGGCTTTGCTACTGACTTCGAGCTGGCTTGGGTTTCTCTGCTGGTGACATGGCATGTCTTCTTTCATTGTGTCCCAAGACCAGCATTTCAAGTACGACTGGGGCGACTGTGCTGTCGCTTCATGTATGACTCTTTGCGGCCCTATGGACCTTACCCCTGCCAGGCTCCTCTGTCCATGGGATTTTTCCAGGCAAGAACATTGGAGTGCATTGCCATGCCCTCCTCCAGGGGATCTTACTGACCCAAGGATCGAACCCATGTCTCATAAGTCTCCTGCATTAGCAAGCGGGTTCTTTACCACTAGCGCCACCCAGGAAGCCCAAATGATTGGGTACTGGTTAAAAATACAGACCCCAGGGTACCACTCCAATTCACTAAATGAGCACTCTGGTGAGCAGGGCCTGGGAATTTGCATTAGCAAGTGGTCCTGAAGTTCTGGGACCCACTCAGGTTCGGGGATGCCTGCCTAATGTGGCCAAGGTTATTTGGAATGAGAATGCAGTTGTTTAAGGCAAGAGGGGCTGAGTTTTGAAGCTCTGGGGTCTTCTGTGCTGAGCCTTCCTCCCTCCCGCCTCTCCTCTTCCCATGGCTCGCTCCCTTTTCCCTCCCTCAGCAGGTGGAGTTTCTGGCCTTATTTCTCTGGGAGTTCATTCAGGAGGGGACCAGATGTAAAACCCACTTCCCCATGAGAGCCTGTCTGTGGAGCTGACACTGAGCCTGCCTCTTGGGACCCAGCTCCCGAGATGGGAGCTGAGTTGAGTCAGGAGTGCAGTGGAGCAACGGTGCGATGGATGCTGCTCAGGACTGGGTGGCCCAGGACACCATCCCCGCACCCGTTTTACAGAGGGAAGAATGGGGGCCCCGAGAGGAGACTTGGTTTGGCTAGAGTGTTCTGGAGAACAGGCAGGCAGTGCGGGCTGAGCAGTTCCCCACTCTGGTCCCAGGTGTGTCCTGGGATCACCCCTGTGGCAGCTATGTGGACTTTCATGCTGATGGGCTGGCTGGATGTGGCTTTCAGCCCAGAGAAGGTATTCTTTGCAGCCTGAGGGGGGTCAGGTGCGGCTGGAGTGATTTCTGCACAGACTAGGGCGTTTCTGTCGGCTACTGCAGTCTCAGCCGAAAGCAGGCCTTGCAGGTTCAGGCCCTCCTCTGGGGCCCGTGTGCGACCCTAGACAGGTGTGTTCTTTTCCACTTAGTTTCAAATGAGTACAGCTTCCCAAGCTGGGTGCTTGGATACCTAGAAGCCCAATTTTATTTGTCTCTGCAGCTCACAGCTTCTTCTGTTTACTCACCAACAGTGAATGCTCAGAACTCAACAGTTTAATTTCAAAGGGACTGAAACTTGCTCCTTAAAATCTTATTTAATTTTTTCCCTAATTTTAGAATTTTTATGTTTTAAACTTTTAAATAAGTATGTCAGGAAGATTCCCTGGAGAAGGAAGTGATAACCCTCTCCAGTATTCTTGCCTGGGAAATCCCACGGACTGAGGAGCCTGGTGGGCTACAGTGCATGGGGTCGCAAAGTCAGACATGACTTAGCAACTAAACAGCAACAATAATAAGTATGTATAACTTATTATTTAAAAATTTTTATTTTTAATTGAAGGATAATTGCTTTACAATATTGCCTTGATTTCTGCCATATATCAGCATGAATCAATCCTAGGCACACATATGTCCCCTCCTTCTTAAACCTTCCTTCCATCTCCCACCCCTTCCCACCCCTTTATGTTAAGAGTCCTGGTTTGGGTTCCCTGAATCATACAGCAAATTCCCATTGGTTATCCATTTTACACATGGTGTGTATATGTTTCCATGCTACTCTCTCTATTTGTACCACCCTCTCCTTCCTCTCTCCCTCCTGTGTCTATAAGTCAGTTCTCTCTGTCTGCATCTCCATTGCTGCCCTGAAAATAGGTTCATCAGGACCATCTTTCTAGATTCCATACATATTTGTTAATATATAATATTTGTTTTTCTCTTTCTGACTTACTTCACTCTGTTTAATAGGCTCTAGGTTCATCCACCTTATTAGAACTGACTCGAAAGTGTTCCTTTTTAAGACTGAGTAATATTCCATTGTATGTATATACCACAACTTCTTTATCCATTCATCTGTTGATGGACATCTAGGTTGCTTCCATGTCCTAACTATTATTGTTAATAGTGCTGCAGTGAACAAAGGGATAGAAGTATCTTTTTCAATTTTGGTTTCCTCTGGTATATACCTAGTAGTGGGATTGCTGGGTTGTTGTGATAGCTTTATTCCTAGTTTTTTAAAGGAATCTCCATACTGTCTTCCTAGTGGCTGTATCAGTTTGCATTCCCACCAACAGTGCAAGAGGGTTCCCTTTTCTCCACACCTTCTCCAACACTATTGTTTGTGGATTTTCTGATGATGGCCACTCTGACCTGTGTGAGGTGATATCTCATTGTAGTTTTGATTTGCATTTCTCTAATAACGAGAGGTGTTGAGCATCTTTTCATGTGTTTATTACCCATCAGTATGTCTTCTTTGGAGAAATGCCTGTTTAGGTCTTTGCCCACTTAAAAAATGACTTAAAAAAAAATCCGACTTATACTGTGTGTCTTAGTTTGCTTGGGCCACCACAGAAAAATACCACAGACTGGGGGGCTTAAGCAATAGATATTTACTTCTAACATTTCTGGGGGCTGGAAGGCCAAGATAGGGGTACCAGAATCATCAGGCTCTAATGAGACCTCTCTTCCTGGCCTGCAGATGCTACTTTCTGGCTGTGTTCTCACATGGCAGAGGGAAGAAGCCCTGGCACCTTTTCTTACAAGGGCACTAATCCCATCATGAAGGCCCCGCCCTCATGCCCTCATCTAAACCTAATCACCTCCCAGAGGCCCCACCTCCAATTGCCATCACATTGAGAGTTAGAGTACGATCATGGGCAGGTGGTGGATATTGGAGTGGGGGCACAATTCAGTCCATAGCACTATTTAACACAGTTCCAGAATGATGTTTTGAGATGCCATGGCAAAGGATTTTAGCACAGGAAGGGATGTATAGGCCAGCACCCTCTATTTATGGAGAGGGGAAGCTGAGACAGAGGGGGTCAGTCTTCTGATGCCCAGATGGACAATGGACTTTGTGGTCTGTGCCCAGTGTACACACACTGGACTTTGTCCTGAGGAAAATGATAATGTCCTCAGAGCACCCAGGACTGCCATTCATCCTCCTGCTCTCGCCCAGGTAGAGGCTCTGTGATCAGCCTACTGGACAGCCTGACCCAAGTGAGGGACCAGCACAGAGCAGCCTGGCTTTTCTCCAGCACCTGCCTTCCACTGCCTCCTCTTCCATGTTCTCATGATGTCTCAGGCAAAGCCCAGCACTTTCACTTTCAGGTGTAACAAAGTGCCACATTGCCTAGTCCAGCGTGAAGCTCCCACTGTACATCCTATTTCACCTCCGTCTCTTTCAAGTCCTAGGCACCAGCCAGACTTGTGCCCAGGGGTCTAGGAGGGGCTGTCCAGGGTAGGGACTAGGAGCAGCTGTCTGGGACAGGGACTGGCACCACTCACTTGTCTGGTCAACATGTCATGCTCCTCTTGGCTGTCACTGCTCCTTAGCTAAGACTGGCTAGCCTTGGGGCAGGTTTCCTGATGCTGGCCCTCCCATGGGGTCCTGGGAATGGATGGTGGAGGGTCTCCGTGAGAGGTGAACTTCCCCCTGGCACAGCTTCGGCCAGCTGTCCTTCATCTCCAGTCCCAGGGGTCCAGTCTGCAGCTGTGATCTCCTCCCTGGAGGGCTGCCTTTCAGGTCGGGGGCTGGCAAGATGGCTTCTTGTATGGATCCCACTTGAAAACCCACAGGAAACTTACATAAATGAGCCACACTTGGCCAGGGGGAATACAGGCTGCTGCATGCTGGCCTGCCTTCCTTTCCTCCTGCTGCTCCTGCTCAGATGGGCAGGGCGCATGCTGGCCTCCAACCGGAAGGAGGCTCCCTCTCTCTAAGGCACCTAGTGCCACCAGGAGCAGCTCTCTTTCCAGCCCTGTCAAAGGGTCTGTGGTTGCGGGGAGTAGAAATTGACATAGGAGCACACTTCATGGAGCTGAATCACCATTCCAATAATCCTGGCAGGTACTTCACTTCTTGTTTCAATTTGCCCATCTGTAAATGTGGGTTAATAAAATTCCACACTACACCACTATATATAAGGGATTTGAGCATCTGTGGATTTTGGTATCCTTGGGGGTTCTGAGGGCTTCCCAGGTGGCTCAGTGGTAAAGAACCCACCTGCCAATGCAGGAGATGCGGGAGACATGGGTTAGATCCCTGGGTTAGGAAGATCCCCTGGAGGAGGGAATGCCAATCAATTCCAGTATTCTTGCCTGGAGAATCCCATGGACAGAGGAGCCTGGTGGGCTACAGTCCATAGGGTCTCAAAGAGTTGGACATGACTAAACATGCCACACATCAACAGGGGTGCTGAAGCCAATCCCCTGTGGATAGCAAGGGATGAGCATACCCCTCTCACAGTTATATTGTCAGGACTGCAAAGGTTAGCACATGGAAAGCACTTCGTATGCCTGGTATGTAGTAAGTCTTCCTACAAATCAGAGATATAATTATTATTCTTTTCACTGAATTATTGTATTATTATTAGTAGTAGTAATAGCAATAGTAGATAGTACCTGTAGTGGTAATAGTAAATGATGACCAGTTCCACTGGATGAGAGACCTGAGCCCCTGAACTTGGCCTAGCCCAACTCTAGGCTCATAGTCAACCCTGGGCAATAAATGTCATTGAACAGTCACTCATGGGCCTGGCTTTCTGTGCCAAGTACCGTAACCAGGGTTTTCTTGGAGGCAGGATGAGGGGTAAGCCACTCCCTCGGGACACAGGGCACACATAGGCTCGGGACAGGGCCTGACCCTATCTCTGTTCATCAGACTGACCTTGTAAAGGTTCCTTCTGCTCTCTGAGCCTGTCTCTTCCATTGAAACGGGGATCTGTGTCACTTGCCACCAGGGTTGTTTAGTGTATTAGCATGAATGAAGTGACGGTGTAATTACTTTGGAAAACTGTCTGGCAGTATCTGCGGATGCTGTACCTATGCCTTCCCCAGGGCCCAGCAATTATATTGCTAGGGGTACACTCAGCAGAAGTGTATACACATGTGTACCACATGTTCATATGTTATATACACACACCCTACTGCCCAGCATTTCCTCTTAGCATAAATATGTACACATGTGCACCATACATGCCTTCTAGACACATATAAGAATGTTCTAGTGACATTACTCATGATGGCCCCAGACTAGAAACCACCCGTCTGTGCATGGGCAGTGGACTAGGCAGATGAAAGTGGCCTGACCTTGTACCAGAATCCATAGCATGGACTGAAAGAACCAGGGCCACATGCTCGATGAGCGTGTGCATCCTCGGGTGGGTGCATCTCCAAAACATTATGCAGAAGCCAGACCCAAAAGGCACATGTGCCAATTGATTCCATTTATTTAAGTCAAAAAATGGGTTATGGCTTCCCTGGTGGCCCAGTAGTTAAGAATCCAAGTGCCGATTCAGGGGAAATGGGTTTGATCCCTGGTCCCAGAAGATTCCACATGCTGTGGGTCGACTAAGCCCAGGCTCCTCAACAAGAGAAGCCACCGTGATGAAAAGCCTGCTCACTGCAACTAGAGAGCCTGCTTGCAGCACTGAAGACTCAAAAATAAGTAAAGAAATAAAGTAAATAAAAAGCCCAAAACAAGTAAATAAATAAATAAAAACAAGTGAAAGCAATCTATGGTAATTAGGTCAGGAGAGTGGTTATTCTAGGGGATGAGGGTGGGCGGGTGTCCTCAAGAGGTGCCTGGCTGGGTCTGATGGGAGTTTGGTCATGTTCTGTTTCTCCATCTGGGTGTTGGTCACACAGGTGTGTTCACTAACAGTTCATCAAGCCGTGCTCTTTCTGTACAGGTGGTATACGTCTGAAAATAATTTAACTAGAAAAATTCAGTAGAGGGACCATGCTCAAAGAGGTAGGCTCTTGAATATGTAGCCGTCATTGTTATTTTTCTTCTCTTTTTCTCCTCAGCACCTGAAGTGACCTGGAGTCAATGAAGCCAAAGGGACTGGCCTTCTGCCCTGCAGGAAGTACCGACCTATTCCAGATCCATGAGCCTGCAAGAGAGGAGTGCGTGTGTATATGTGTGTGAGCGTATGCGTGTGCCTGTGGTCTTCAGACGAGGGTCCTGAACCCCAGGGAGGCTGGAGAGTAGCTGACTCGGCACCGAGGATGACACTTGGGTGCTGTCCCGGGCCGTGACCTGCAGCTCAGCCTTCCTGTTGGGAGAGGCCCCTCCTACTATGCAATTTTTCAAGAGCTCCTTGATCCTGCTTTTTGCTTCTCTGGTTGTCTTTTGCCACGGCGGGGACTTGGGTCTGGCCCCAGGGGTCAGCTCCAGCCCTGTCCAAGCAAGGCCTTCAGGAGGAGGCCAAGTTCCCTTTCTGGCCAGCTCCGCTCCCGCCCCCTCCTCCACGGCCCCCCTCATCTCCCCCCACCCCTGCCTTCCCTCACCCCTAATGTCTCTGGGAATCTGTAGCCTGTAGACACTTCGGAGCCTCGCTGATCATCCCCCTTGGCCCTTGCACTTGGAAGACTTTTCTCTCTGCCTGAGCAATCTGAGCTGCTGGCTCTTGAGTTGTTTCCAGATTTGCCATTCTCATCCGTCAGGCCCTGTGCGTCCGGGAAAAAGTCCTGGTCTCCCTTTATAGATCAGACTCCTCCTGTGGGAGAGGCAGAGGACGGGAAGGGATCTGGTCGGGGCAGGGGGTGAGCTCCTCGTGTACTTCTTTGCCTCACTTGGTGGGACCATCAACACCCTTAGTGTCTGAGCTTCTCAAATTGGCTGAAAAGGGAAACAAACAGAAACTGGGAAATGAAAAATAAGTTGGATGATTAAAAAGCCTGGGGGTGGGGGGGGGCTGGGGTGGGGGAGAGATTTCCGGAGACCGTCCATCGCCTGCCAGGGAACAATGGAACTGACTTCGTCTCTGATGGAGCAGTCCATGTCTCGGAGAAACGGGTGAGCTGAGCTAGGAGTGTGGACCCAGTTCAGTGAGGGTCTTGGGTTTTGTGCCTTTGGGGCAGACCCCAGACAAGGATGTCTGAGACCACTTTGGCGCTGTCTTCTCAGCCCCATTTTTGATGGTGATGCACCAGACCCAAAGTGGAAAGAGGGGACCCTTTAAGAGTATGTAGGAATGGTCATGCAAAAAAAAAAAAAGGGACTTTTTTCAGGGCTATTATGGTTGATCTTGCAACTCTGTAAATATGTATGTACACACTTTTAAAAGCACGTATTTATGTCCCTGACTGTAAATGCCCCATTTTTAAAGTTTTATAACTTGTGTTATTTAATGAATCTGTCGACTGGCTGCAGCATGGGGTCTGATAACGGTCCAGGAGGAAAGTTTTGTGAGAGCCTCACGTGGGCAGAAAAGTGCTGATCATTGGCTTGTTCCCATCCTTTTTCCCACCCACCCAGCTACAGACCATGATTTGTTTTAAATTCTCACAAACTGGAATCTTTTAGCCTGCTCCTAAAATCAACCCTCATGAGCATGAAAATCTGTGGCCGTTCTTTATCCTAACGATACGATTTTGTCCCCTCCATATTGACACTCGTGAACTGTACCCCAGCCTCTCAGTTCTTGAGGGTTTGTTTTTCCTTTCAGCAGCGAGGAAGGCCCACGAACCCAAAGCTTGGAAAGTCGCCTTCAGCCGGTGGAAAATTCTGGAAAATGTGGTGGGAGGGCTGGGGGGCACTCATTTTTTTTTTGCATGTGCAAACGTGCTGGTCATCCTCCGACCCTCAGACTTTCAGGAGAACTTTCACGAATGTTCCAATCATGAAAATGGGGGTGGGTGGGTTGGTCTTTTTGTTTTTTAAAAAGCGGTGTTTCCTGGTCAGTGATGGTCTTCGAGCGTGGGTTTGGATTGCAGAAGAGGACATGTGAAGAAAATTAACAATGAAAGTTAATTTATCTGCCATGTGAAGAAAATTAACAATAAAAGTGTGAGGCAAGATTGTGAGGAACAGGCGTGGGAGTGATCATTTTGGTTCTGGTACTTGGAGTTCTCTGTGGCCGAGGGGTGGGAGTGGGCTGGGGGTCCTTGAAGGTTCCATTCTAGCCATGAGAGAAACCTAAGGCTTCCAGGAAGCTCCCCGTGGAAATACCCCGGCTGGTGAGCAAGCTCACTCTACAGTCATGGCCCTCTCCCACCTGCCAGCCAGTGAGTTGATAAGCCACGTGGCTGAGACTAGAAAGGCCTCCTGTGATTGCAGACATATTCTTTTCTTTAAGCAGCCTCATTGAGCTCAGATTCGCATACCATGCAATGTATCCATTTACGTGTATACATCATTTTTAGTATATCCAGAGTTGTGCAGCCATCACCATCATGTTTTAGAACATTTTCTATCACCCCCCAAAAGAAACCCCACACCCAATAGCAGTCACTTTCTTCTTATTTCCAAGCCCTTAGCCCCAGGCAACCACAAATGTGCATTCTCTCCCTGCAGATTTACCTATTCTGGATATTTCATGTCAATAGAATCATATGAAAAGTGGTCTTTGTGACCAGCTTCTTTCACTTTGCTTATTCTCAACGTTCATCCAGGTTGTGGCATGTCTTGAGACTTCATTCCTTTCTGTCGCCAAATACCCCATTATATGGATATGCCACATTTTATTTATCTATTCTTTGGTTGATAGATTTTTGTGTCGTTTCCACTTTGGGGATATTAAGAAGAATGCTGCTATGAACATTTCTAAAAAGGTTTTTGTATGGATTTTTTTTTAAGTATATCGCTGGGAAGGAATTGGTGGGTCATATGGTAAATCTATACTTAACATTTTGAGGAACTGCCAAACTTCTCCAAAGTGGCCACATTATTTTACATTCCCACCAGCAGTATCAGGATTCCAATTTCTCCACAGTCTCCCTAGGCTTTGTCATTGTCTTTTTAACTTTTGCCATCTTCGTGGGTGTCAATACAAATGAATTCTTTTGAAGAGCTAACCATCCTAGCAAAGTTGAACAGGGCCTGGAGAGGAATTCTGATGGAAGGCGAGAGATAAGCACCTTGGCTTTGGTGCTTATTTTGGGTTTGGGGTGGGTAAATGGTAGGAGGTCAGCCCCCATATGGAGGCCCATGCCCTGATACTGCAGAGGAGTAGGAGGAAGAGCCTCGATTTCTGTCTTTTCATTTAAACACTTTCTCTAAAAAGATGTGAAATTAGAATTTTCTAGAGAAACAGAACCAATGGTGTGTGGGTGTGTGTATATATATATATATATATAATTAACTATGGGAATTGGCTCACAAGATCAGTCACTCGGTGGTATCCAACTCTTTGCGACCCCATGGACTGCAGCACGCCAGACCTCCCTGTCCATCACCAACTCTCAGAGCTTGCTCAAATTCATGTCCATCGAGTCAGTGATGCCATCCATCTCATCCTCTGTCATCCCCTTCCCCTGCCTTCAATCTTTCCCAGCATCAGGGCCTTTTCCAATGAGTCAGTTCTTTGCATCAGGTGGCCAAAGTATTAGGCTGAGAAATCCTATGATCTACCCTCTGCAAGCAGGAGACCCGGGACAGCTGCTGGTGTGATTTATTCTCAGTCCCAAAGCCTGAGAACCTGGAGAGCTGATGGTGTGACTCCCAGTTCAAGCACAGGAGATGAGACGTCCCCAGTTCAAGCAGTGAGTCAGGACAAAAGGGTGAATTTCTCCTTCCTCTGCCTTTTGTCCCATTCAGACCCTCAATGAATCCATGAGCCCACTTAAACCAGGGAGGGTGACCTACTTTACTGAGTCCTTACAGAGTCCAGAGATTCAAGTGCTAATCTCACCCACAAACACCCTCACAGACACACCCAGAAACAATGTTTCATCCAGGCACCCCGCGGCTTGCTCAAGTTGACGCAAAGTAACCCTCACACATGACTTTTCATTCTCTGAAAGAAACTTATCTAGAAAGCAAACACAGTGGAACCTCCCAGGGAGGTGAAATCTATGCTCACAGGCTTCTCCACCTTGGCTGACCCCTGGGCTGGACCAGCAGAGAGACATTTCCCACAGGCCTGGCTAAGGGAGGACTCAGCGGTCATGGGCGAGGGGGCGGGGGAGTAGATGCAGAGAAGGGAGGCAATTTCGATATGAAAAGGGTTGATGCCGAGCTCAGCCTTGGGTGCTTTGGCGCATAGAGGTGGGACTCCTCATCCAACCTGGGGCATTAAGGAGGGCTTCCTGGAGGAGGACTCTTGCAGACCTTGACTGTTCTCCTTACCTAATCTTCACATTGGGCCTTAGAAAGATTCATGGTTTCTTAGTAATTGCAAGTAGCCTTGCAATAAGGAATAACAACAGAATTCATTAATGGACAACTTTTCAGCTCCATCACATACCCTCACACACATAGTTCCTCTCATTCTAGTAAACCTTGACATGGATGGGGCAGGTCTAGGGTCTCTTGTACCAAATGGCACCCTGAAAGCAGGCAACTCAGTTCATACCTGTTCAATGTCAGCTGGGATCTGAGCCAGCCTCCGACTCCCAGCGCAGGGCTGTCACCCACGGGCACTATTCACTGTCACGTGCCAGATGTGCCCCACACTTCCCGTCTCCTGTCACTTACCCAACGGCGTGGTACCTCAATAGCCAGTTCATAGAGGAAGACACGGAGGTTCACGATAGGCTATTTATCCACGGTCACACAGCTGGCAGGTGTAGGTCAGGAAATGGACGCAGGCCCTACAGGCCCAACGTTCACTATTTCTCACTCTCCCCTTACTGTTCCTCCCACCACCCTTCCCCAAGACACCTGCAGGTGGAAACACGGCTATGGAGGTTAGTCCCACCCAACCCCCACAACACAGCAATCAGCTGTGGAACTTTGCTCCAACCCAGACATGTGGTCATAGGAAGTGAGGGCTTAGAAGCACAGGCTCAGAGGTCCCCAGGCTGGGTTAAATCTCAGCTCTACTCCTTACTGGCCGTGTGGCCTTGGGTTAGTCACTGACTTCAGTTTTGTCCCTTGTCTGCTGTACGAGGGACTGACCACTGTACCCACCTTCCTGTGTTCTAATGGGTATAAATCAGCTACGGCTGTGTCTCTTTAAGGTCAGTTAATGTACTCACCTCCAGCATCACCTGGCTGATAAACAAGAGGGTCTCAGCCTCCATCCCCCACATCCCCTGAATCAGAATGCCCAGATGGGTCTGGGCCTCCTGCACTGGCAGCAAGTTCTGCGTGTCCCATCAAGTTTAAAGCCACAGAGGTCAAGGACTAGGGTCATAGCAGGAACTGAAAATAAGCATTCAGCCTCAGCCAGACTGGGGACTCAGGGGCGCCACTGGGGCCTCAAATTCGCATCAACCAGCATCAATCTCTGATGATTTCCTGGAGCATCAGGCTGTACCTGACGCTGCTGGGAGACGGAAGATCTGCTCCAGAAGTGGATTCCTTCTAGGAGCTTTGCAGATCCTGTTGGAACTGGCCGTCCACCTACGTCCGGTGAGAAACAACAGCAGAACGTTGCTGGGGACAGAATCAGGAAACAGGGAATCGCGCGGCCGCCTTTGGCTGCCGCACGAGGGATGAGAACTATCTGGAATTCCCAGGATGGGTTAGACCCAGACGCTCCGGGATGGTGGTGGAGACTCTGGCGAGGGCTGGAGTCACCTCTCCTGGAAGCGGGTCTACCCAGGTCTGCGCGTCCGCGAGGTGGGAGCCGGGGACCGCGACCCAGAGCGCCCCCGAGGCTGTGATGCTGACAGCCGCCAGCAGAGGGGGCCCTCCACGAGCCGCGGCTCAGGGCCCGGGGAGCCAAGTGCTTCCAGTTACCGTTGATTAAGGTCAAAGGAGCCTCAAGGCCACAGAGCTGCTTGGCCGGGGGGCTCAAGGAAAGTTCCTAAGCTCCCCGTTCCGAAGACAGAGGTTTGGCACCCCTACCTCAGTGTGAGGCGACGGCAGAGAAGCAGTGGTCTGGGGAGACGCCCAGCGCCCCCTGACCCGCTGGGCCCTGGGAGCAGAAGTCCACGAGGCCAGGGGTCTAGAAATTTCAGAATGCCCCAGCAGCCTTGCCTCCCCGCGGTTGGGCTGATAACGCTGACCCCCAGATGCTGCAGACGGTGCCCTAGAAGGCGCCCTGGTCCCAGTGTGCCCCGATTTACGCCCTTGCTCGTGGGGATGGGGCAGGACGCGCCCAGCCAGGTGGGAAACTGACCCTGCAACCTGTTGTCAAAGGATGGAGCGCGAATTAAGTTTGTCTCTTGTCTTCCTGGTCTGCCCTCCTACTCCAGTGGCTGGTCAGATAACGGGCAGGTTTACTGTAGGGTGAGGCAGGGGACGTCACTCCCGGTCAGGTGCTCCCTGGTTATGGACTTCCATGCAGGGTCTTGGGGAGGGGCGCTGGTGGGCTCTGAGAGCACCAATCTCCTTAGATTTTACACCCTAAACGCCTTACCTGACTCCTCCTAGCCCTGTTTTGGCAGCCTGTGATACTGTGTATGTTCCCTGGGCTGTGCTTACCACTCTGAATTCCATCATGTCCCTCTAAAACCCCCCCAAGGATTTTTGAACACCTAGAATAAAACCCAACTCCTTTCTAGTTCAGAAACCCCTCTGGCCCTAGCCTCCCCCTCCACAAGGCTCTCCCTTTCCCTGCTATCTCTTCCAGCCATAGCAGTTTTCAGTTTGCTCCTGGACTCTCTAAGCTCTCCTCTGCCACAGGACCTTTGGACATACAAATCTTTCTGCCAGCATTGATTTTCCCTCCAGTAGCCATATGGCTCTCAGCCTAAATATCGTCCCTGCAGCTTCCTTCCCTGACTGCTCAGTCATTTGGTCTTTTTTCCACTGCCTGAGATGCTCTAGTTTCTCAGCTTCTCTAGAGTGTCAGCACTATGGGGGCAGTGGGACCTTACCTGTCTATCTCCTTGTTGACTATGATGTCCAACACCCAGTAAGCCCCTAGGATTCACTGAGGATCCATTGAGAGGTATTGCTGGGGTAAAGTGTCCTTAGAGGAGCCCTTGATGAGCTGGGAATAGAAACCAGGTGTGTAAAAAGGCTGTTTTGCAGCCTCTAAGGTGGGTGGAACATTCTGCCTGATTCTGTACCATGGCCTGCTTCTGTGGGAAGAGGGGAAAATGCGGGGATTTTTCTTTTAAATACCATTGCTTCAGAGGTAGGGTTGCCAGATAAGGTCCAGCCTGTCCAGTTATGTTTGAATTTCAGATAAACAAGGAGTGACTTTTTAAAGTGTAACTACCCAAATATTGCAGGAGGCCTACTTCTACAAAACATTTTTTTGTTGTTGATCTGAAATGAAAATGTAGAACTGAATGTTCTCTGTTCTTATTTGCTAAACCGGGCAAGCCTGTTCATCGGGCTGAGGCCCTCCATGATGCCCTTGCCTTCTGAGTCATCTGGCCGGGGGTTCCAGCTGGTCACCATGCACTCGTCAACCAGCCCTGGCCCTCAGCCCAGCCGCCGGGGCAGGGGCTCCCCCTGCTCTTAATTACAGCTTGAGCCTTGGACGCGAAGGTCACCAAATGTCAAGTGGGGCCCTGAGGACTCTAAAGAGCATATAAGTGGCTCTTGACGCCTGCCTACTTCTTAGGGTTGTGGCTCTGACCTTTGCTTTACGCGTAAGTATTTATTTTTTTAAACCACCTCGCCTTCTGATAGGAAGTATTCCTTGACAGAGGGGCAAGGGAATGGAGCAGTTTGGGCTTCAGCTGGCAGCATGTTACAAATGCCATCATTCTTGGGCAGGGAAGGGCTTCTGCAGCTGCAGGCCCCCTGCCCCTCCCTGGGCAAAGCTGAGTGAGCCCGTCCACGCCAGCTGCTGTGTGGTCCATGTCTGCTGCATCTCACTTAAGTGCTGTTAGGTGCTCCTGGCAGGGTTAAGGTGCAGAGAGATAGAAAGCAGGGGTGTGGCGCTCACAGATGCTCACGTGGAAGCCCAGGAAAGGGCGGCCTGTACTGTGGGCCCTCCATCCCTCTGGGACTTCTTAGGCCTGGGGTGTGCCCAGCTCCTAGTGAATGCTTAACCTGTGTGTGCTACCTTACACTGAGGCACAGTGTCAATGCTTGTGTGATTCCTTAAACAAATTTTATTTTTCTTTATTGTTTTGGCCACAGCATGCAGGATCTTAGTTCCCCAACCAGAGATCAAACCCTGCTCCCTGCAGTAGAAGCACAGTCTTAGCCATTGGACTGCCAGGGAAGTCCTGAATTTTTAATTAAAAAAAAAAATAATTTTATTTATTTCTGTTTTTGGCTGTGCTGGATCTTTGTTGCTGCAAGGGCTTTTTTAGTCTAGTTTCACCCAGTAGGGGCCGCTTTCTAGTTGTGGTACACAGTCTTCTTCTTGTGGTGGCTTCTCTTGTTGCAGAGGATGGGCTCTGGGGCATGTAGATTTCTGTAGTGGTCGCTCCCAGGCTCTAGAACACAGGCTCAATAATTGTGGCACATGGGCTTAGCTGCTCCATGGCACGTGGGATCTTCCCAGATTAGGGATTGAACCCATGTCTCCTGCATTGGTAGGTGGGTTCTTTACCACTGAGCCACCAGAAATTTTTTATTTCTTAACTAGAAATTATACTAGTAACTTGAGAAAAACTAGAGAAAATTCCAAGAAATCCTGTCACTGATGGGCTCTTTAGTACCTAATCCTTCAAGTTTTTATGTAAACGCATTAGCTAACCAGCTGTGCCACCAACCAGCTGTGTGACCTTGATAAGTTATTGAACCTCTCTGTGCCTGTCTCTTCTGTACAGTGGAAATGACTGTAGTCCACAGAAGAGAGAGCTGAGTGTAGAGTTGGTGTGGGCCTCAGGGTGTACAGAGAACATTAATCTGAGGCTTTGCTGTATTAATCTCTCCAAGGCCTCCCCAAGGATGCATGGCTTGTTCCTTGCCAAGTTCACTGTTTGTAACCCATGCCTAAGTCCTGAAGTCCAGAAACTTTTACCTGTGCACGTTCCCACTATGGGCACATCAGTCGGGGTTATTTATGTCGTGGTAACAAATAAACCCTTGGGCTTCTTTGGTGGCTCAGACGGTGAACAACCTGCCTGCAAAGCAGGAGACATGGGTTCGATCCCTGGGTTGGGAAGATCCCCTGGATGAGGGGATGGCAACTCACTCTAGTATTCTTGCCTGGAGAATCCCTGTGGTCAGGCTACAGTCCGTGGGGTCACAAAGAGTCGGACGTGACTGAGCGACTAAGCACAACAAACCAACCCTTAGTGGCTGATGCTTGCCGTATCCTGTTGCTTAGTCATGTCCGACTCTTCGCAACCCTATGGACTATAGCCCACCAGGCTTCTCAGTCCATGGGATTTTCCAGGCAAAAATACTGTAGTGGTTTGTCATTTCCTACTCCAAGGGATCTTCCTGATCCAGGTATCAAACACACATCTCTTGTGTCTCCTGCATTGGCAGGCAATTTCTTTACCACTGAGCTACTTGGGAAGCCACTCATGGCTGATGATATGTGCTTATTATTTGTTCCCATTGCCTGTTGATAGCAGATTGGCTAGGCCACTTCTCCCACATTTGGTAACTTCTGGATCAGCAACCAGACAGAGAAGCTGTTATCTTTTATTTTTAAAATTTACTGTAAAACAAAACACAAATGCAAAAAAAAAAAAAAAATCACACAGAACAATGTATAGTTTGGTGAATAATATAAATTCCCCCGTAACTACCATCCAGGACAGGAACGGAACTTTGCCAGTCACCCAGTCCCAATCCCAGATGCCCTCTTTCCCTCCAAAAGTAACCATTGTCCTGGCTTTCATAGTGATGACCTCCTTGTATTTGTTGTTGTTAAGTTTTTTGGCCATGCCTTGCAGCTTGTGGGATCTTGGTTCCCTGACCAGTGGTTGAACTGGGGCCCCTTGGCTCCCTGCAGTGGAAGCACAGAATCTTAACCATTGAATCACCAAGGAAGTCCCATGGGGTTCAGTTCATTTTTAGTTAAACTTTATTTTGAGATTAATTGCTGAGTCATGTGTAGTTGTAGGAAAAGAATACAAAGACTCCAAGTATTTTTTGCCTAATTTCCCTCAGTGGTAACTATGGTGTAATATTTATATTACCAAGTCCAGGCTTGCTCTGCTCACTGCACGAAAGGCCAATAAATCCGAGATGTGATGTTGAGGCAAGAAATACAACTTTATCCAGAAAGCTGGCAGACTGAGAAGATGGCAGACTAATGTCTCAAAAGAAACTATCTTATCAGGGTCAGGATGCCAGGGTCTTGTATAGAACAGAGATTGTGGGAGATGAGGAAATAAAGTAAAAAGGCTATTAACCTTGCAAATACCTCCTAGAATGGCAAACCTTGGGGAGGGGATGTGTTAATCTTCCTTCTTGTAGCCATCCACAAGTGAACAGGCTCCTCAACAAAGGCACTTTGGTTTAATATTCAGGCAATGGGGCAGCATTCCCTGAGGCAGACCATTGAGTACAAACAGTATCCTTTTAGTGAACATTGCTTTGGGAAGCAGAGTTAAAGAAACAGATCTAACATGGAGTCAGAATTGGCCCTTCCCTGCAACAATTACACAGCCCAGAGAATGACCTTGTTTTCCATCTTTGTCATTTCAAGAATGTTCTATAAATGGAGTCATTTATATACTCATTTATTTACAGTATATACCCATTGAGGATCAGATTTTTTCATCCTGCTTAATTCTCTGGAGATTCATCCAGGTTGTTGGGTGAATCAGTAGTTTGTTCCTTCTTACTGCTGAATAGGGTTTCATGGTATGGATAGATCACTGTTTGTAGAACCATTCACACATTGAAATGCATCTGGGTTATGTCCAGTATGGGACTATGATGAATAATGCTCCTAGAAACTGTTGTGTACAGGTATTTATGTGAATGTGGTCTTCATTTCTTTGGGGTAAATTCTTGGGAGTGAAACTGTTGAGTTCCTGGCCGACTTTTGTTTTTAAGAAATTGCCAAACTGTCTTCCAAAGTGGCTGGACTATTCTGTGTTTCCCAGTGTAGGAGTGATCCACTTTCTCTGTATCTTTGAATGGTATTTGGTGGTGTCACTATTTATTTTTGTCATTGTGGCTTTGATTTGCATTTCCCTGATGGCTATGGATCCAAATCTTTTCATGTGTTTATTTGCTATCTGTATATCCTCTTTGAAATGTCTGCTCATGTCTTTGTCCAGGTTCTAACTGGATTGTTTGGTTTTTGCTATTGAGTTTTGAGAGTTTTTTTTAATAAACTCTAGACTGTAGTCCTTTGTTGAATTTGTATTTGCAAATATTTTCTTCTAGTCTGAAGCTTGTCTTTTTGTCCCTTTAACAGAGATTTTCACAAAATAAAAGTTTCTAATTTTGATGAAATTCAACTTACCAATTTATCCTTTCATGGATCATGAATTTGATGTCAAATCTCTTTGCCCTAGATTCTAAGAATTTCTCCTGCTTTCTTAATTTTTATTTTCCTCCCAATTTTATTGAGATAAATTGAAATATAGCTCTATGGAAATTTAAGGTGTACAGCATAGTGATTTGATTTACATACATCATGATGACCACAATAAGTTTAGTGAACATCCATTATCTCATATAGATATAAAATTTAAAGTTTTTTTTGTGTGTGTGTGATGAGAACTCTTGAAATTTACTCTGTTAACATTCTTATATAATATACAACGTGCATACATGCAAAGTTGCTTCAGTCATGTCCAACTCTTTGTGACCCTCTGGACTGTGGCTGGCCAGGCTCCTCTGACCATGGGATTTTCCAAGCAAGAATACTGGAGTGGGTTGCCATTTCCTCCTCCAAGGCATCTTCCCAGCCCAGGGATCGAACCCAAGTCTCAGGTCTCCTTTATTGGCAGGTGGGTTCTTTACCACTAACACCACCTGGGAACCCCATAATATACAACAATGTTTATTATCTTAGTCATGTTGTACATCACATCCCTACTACTGATTTATAAAGTCTGTACCTTTTGGCCACTTTCACCCAATGCCTCCTCTCCTCACCCCTGCCTCTGGTTACCACAAATCTGATCTCTTCTTCTATGATTTTGTTTTTGAAGCATAGTTGACCTACAACTGTATGTTAATTTCTGGTACACAACATAGTAATTCAATATTTCTAAACAGTACAAAATGATCACAAAAAGTCTAGTTACCATCTGTCACCATACACAGATATTATTATGTTAAAACATTATTATATTTTCTTTATTAAAAGTTTCATAGTTTCATATTTTACATTTAAGCTGGTGATCCATTTTGAATTATTTTTTTTTGGCCTCACCGTGTGGCATGTGGAACTTTCCCAACCAGGAGGATCAAACCTGTGCCCCTGCATTGGAAGCATGCTGTCTTAACCACTGGACCACCAGGATAATCCTTGAATTAATTTTTATATAAGATGTGAGAGTTAGGCCCAGGGCGTTCACCCCTTCCTTTGAATATCCACTTCCTTTAGCATGTTTGTTAAAAAATGCTGTGATTTCCTCCACTGGATGGCTTTTGCATCTTATCAAAAATCAATTGGGCATATTTGTGAGAGTAAGCCTATTTCTGGATTCTCTGTTCCATCAGTCTATGTGTTATCTTTTTCTTGTCTTCATATGGGCAATTGACTGTGTGCCAATATCCAATTTTGATTAATTGCAACTAATTACAATTAGTTTTGAAATTAGGTAGAGACTAATTTCTCTAGCTTTATGCTTCCCCCCTCAAATTGTTTATCTATTATAGTTCCTTTGCCTTTCCATATAATTTTAGAATTTGAGAATAATCTTGTCTATACCTACAAAAAAAACTTTGTTGAAACTTTAATATGAATTATTTTAAACCTATATATCTATCTGGAGAGACTTGATATTTTTACTGTGCTGAATATTCCAATTATGAACATATGTCTCTCCATTTATTTAGATATCCTTTGATTGCTTTTATCTGTTAGTTAACTACACTAACTATTGTGTGGTTTTCATCATGAAAGCTCTGAACATAAATCGTTAGATTTTATCTAATATTTTGTTTTGAATGATTATAAAATAGTAATGTATATTTTAACTTTGTTCATGTGTTCCTTACAAGTATAAGAAATATAATTGATTTGTGCGTGTAGATCTTGTATCTTGTGATTGATAAGCTCACTAGTCTAAGAGTTTTGGGCAGATTCCTTGGAATTTTCTGTATAGACAATAG
The DNA here is from genome assembly GCF_029407905.1 of Bubalus kerabau. Taxonomy (NCBI): domain Eukaryota; kingdom Metazoa; phylum Chordata; class Mammalia; order Artiodactyla; family Bovidae; genus Bubalus; species Bubalus kerabau. The sequence goes on along the minus strand of NC_073628.1, from coordinate 108,504,207 downwards.
TCATCTGCAGATAGAGACCATTTTATTTCCTCTTATCCGAATGCTTTTTATTCTTTGTATAACATTGAAGTTCATTCTTCTCTAAATATTTGGTGTAATTCTCTAGCAAAACCATCTGGACCTGGGAATCTCTTTCTTCAGGAGTTTTTGCATTATGAATTCAATTTCCTTAATAGCTACAGAATTATTCAAATTACCTATTTCATATTGGGTGAGTTGTTATAATTTGTGTTTTTAAATGAAGTGAATCAGTTTCTTGAAGTTGTCAAATTTACGTGTATACAGTTGTCCCTTATTAACCTTTTGATCCCCATCTCATTCCTGATACTATTTTTATTTTCTTCTTTGTCTGTCTTGCTGGAAGTTTATCAATTTTATCCATCTTTTCTAAGAACAACCTGTTTGTTGCATCAGTTTTCCATACTGTTTTTCTCTTCAGTTTCATTGATTTCTGCTCCTTAGTGTCTCCTTCCCTCTGCTTTTGTTCTTTCTGGCTTAGTTTGTTCTTCTTTTTCTAGGTTTTTGAGCTGGGAACTTAGATCACTGATTATAAACTTTTCCTCTTTTCCAATGTATGTATTTAGTGCTATAAATTTCCCTCTCAGTGATAGCTGTGTCCCAGAAACTTTGATAGGTTGTATTTTCATTTTCATTCAATTTAATATATTTTTGATTTCTCTTGAGACTTACTCCTTGACCCATGAGTTATTTAGAAATGTGCTGCATAATTTCCAAGTCCTTGGAATTCTGTTATCTCCTATCACTGGTTTCTGGTTTGAATCCATTTGGTCAGAGAATACACGACATATGATTTCAGTTCTCTTACATGTGTTGAGGTTTATTTTTTTCAGTTTTATTGACATATAACATTGTATTAGTTTTAGGTATACAACATGACTCTATCCATATGATATTTATTTATTTATACATGGCTGCAAATTAAAGCACATGTAACCTGAAGCAATGGCACCCCACTCCAGTACTCTTGCCTGGAAAATGCCATGGACGGAGGAGCCTGGTAGGCTGCAGTCCATGGGGTCTCTAAGAGTCGGACACGACTGAGCGACTTCACTTTCACTTTTCACTTTCACATATTGGAGAAGGAAATGGCAACCCACTCCAGTGTTCTTGCCTGGAGAATCCCAGGGACAGGGGAGCCTGGTGGGCTGCTGTCTATGGGGTCGCACAGAGCCGGACACGACTGAAGTGACTTAGCAGCAGCAGCAGCACTATGTGGCTTGCAGGATCTTAATTCCTTGACCAGGGATTGAACCCAGGCTGTAGCAGTGCACCAGGGAATTCCTTATGTATATTTATATGGGGCTTTCCTGGTGGCTCAGAGGGTAAAGAATCTGTCTGCAATGCAAGAGACCTGGGTTCAATCCCTGGGTCAGGAAGATCCCCTGAAGAAGGAAACGGCAACCCATGCCAGTATTCTAGCCTGGAGAATCCCAAGGACAGAGGAACCTGGCAGGCTACAGTTCATGGGGTCACAAAGAGTCGGACACCACTGAGCAACTAACACTTTAACTTTCATACACACACACACACACACACACACACACACACACACACAAATATTTGGGCTTCTTAAGTGGCACTAGTGGTAAAGAATCTACCTGCCAATGCAGGAGAGGTAAAAGACATGGGTTATTTGGCAATATATACCTATATTTTGAGGGGCTTCCCAAGTGGCACAAGTGGTAAACAACTTGACTGCCAGTGCAGGAGACATAGTGGACAGGGGTTCAATCCCTGGGTCAGGAAGATCCCCTGCAGTAGGGCATGGCGACCCACTCCACTATTCTTGCCTGGAGAATCCCATGGACAATGGAGGCTGGTGGGCTACATTCCATAGGGTTGCACATAGTCAGACACGACTGAAGCGACTTAGCAGGCACACATATATATTTGGAAAATATATATATTTCAAAATGGTTACCACAATCAATTTAGTTAACATTATCACCTCACATAATGATAAAAACCTTTTCTTGTGATGAGAACTTTGATTTACTTTCTCAGCAGCTTTCAATATGATATAGTATTATCAACAGTATTATCAGCTGTAGTCACCATCAGTTCAGTCAGTCAGTCAGTTCAGTTGCTTGGTTGTGTCCGACTCTTTGCAACCCCATGAATCACAGCATGACAGGCCTCCCTGTCCATCACCAACTCCCGGAGTTCACTCAGACTCATGTCCATTGAGTTGGTGATACCATCCAGCCATCTCATCCTCTTGTCATCTCCTCCTCCTGCCCCCAATCCCTCCCAGCATCAGGGTCTTTTCCAATGAGTCAACTCTTCGCATGAGGTGGCCAAAATATTGGAGTTTCAGCTTCAGCATCAGTCCCTCCAATGAATACCCAAGACTGATCTCCTTTAGGATGGACTGGTTGGACCTCCTTGCAGTCCACTGTAGTGTACATTATATCCTGCAAACTTATATATCTTATACCCGGAAGTTTTTAACCTTTTAACCACCTTTACCTGGCGGCTCAGAAGGTAAAGCATCTGCCTACAATGCAGGAGACCCAGGTAGGATCCCTGGGTCGGGAAGATCCCCTGGAGAAGGAAATGGCAACCCACTCCAGTATTCTTGGCTGGAGAATCCCATGGATGGAGAAGCCTGGTGGGCTACAGTCCATGGGGTTGCAAAGACTCGGACACGACTGAGTGACTTCACTTTTACTTTCACTCTCACCCGTTTTGCTCACCCTTCACCTCTGGCACATCAGTCTGTTCTCTGTGTCTGTGATTTCACCTTTTTCAGATTCTACATGTAACTGCAATCATATAGTTGGCTTAAAACTCAACATTCGGAAAACTAAGATCATGGCCTCTGGTCCCATCAATAGATGGGGAAACAGTGGAAACAGTGACAGACTTTATTTTGGGGGGCTCCAAAATCACTGCAGATAGTGACTGCAGCCAGGAAATTAAATGATGCTTGCTCCTTGGAAGAAAAGCTATGACCAATCTAGACAGCATATTAAAAAGCAGCGACATCACTTTGCCAACAAAGGTCCATCTAGTTAAAGCTTTGGTTTTTCCAGTAGTCATGTATGGATGTGAGAGTTGGACCATAAAGAAAGCTGAGCGCTCAAGAATTGATGCTTTTGAACTGTGGTGTTGGAGAAGACTCTTGAGAGTCCCTTGGACTGCATGGAGATCCAACCAGTCAATCTTAAATGAAATCAGTCCTGAATATTCATTGAAGGACTGATGTTGAAGCTGAAACTCCAGTACTTTGGCCACCTGATGTGAAGAACTGACTCATTGGAAAAGACCCTGATGCTGGGAAAGATTGAAGGCGGACGGAGAAGGGGACGACAGAGGATGAGGTGGTTGGGTGGCATCACTGACTCGATGGACACGAGTTTGAGCAAGCTCCAGGAGTTGGCGATGGACAGGAAAGCCTGGTGTGCTGCAGTCCACGGGGTCACAGGAGTTGGACTCACTGAGTGACTGAACTGGTTCTAACAGGCATGAGGTAATATCTCCTTGTGGTTTTGATTTACATTTTCCTGATGAGTAGTGGTTTGAGCACCTCTTCATGTACCTGATGCTTGATCCTGTATCAAGTTACTTGATGCTATTCTGATTTTTAATACCTGTTTTTGTTTTCAGAATTTTATCTGATCTTTATCCCTAATATTCAGAAATGGCACAGTGCTTCTAGGCCTGGCTCCCCTTTTCCTTTGTTTACCTGGTGGGTACTCTGTTGGGAGCTTGAAACTTTCCTTTTTTTTTAAGATTTTTTTTTTTGATATGGACTCCTTTTATTAAAATCTTCATTGAACTTCTTATAATATCACTTCTGTTGTTAATGTTCTGATTTTCTGGCCTTGAGGCATGTGAGATCTTAGCTCCCTGACCAGGGATCGAACCCACACCCCCTGCATTGGAAGGCAAAATCTTAACCACTGGACCACCAGGGAAGTCCTGAAAGTTTCCTATTAAAAAAATTATTAAAAAATTATAAAAATATTTTTTTCCTCTTTCCAGAACTTCTATTGTTTTAACATTTAGTTCCTGGATTAAATGTCTAGTTTTCTTTTTATGAAAAATTTTGATTTTGATTCTTCTATATTTTCTGTTACTTTATTAGTACTGCTGCTGCAAGTCGCTTCAGTCATGTCCAACTCTGTGCGACCCCATAGACGGCAGCCCACCAGGCTCCCCCATCCCTGGGATTCTCCAGGCAAGAACACTGGAGTGGGTTGCCATTTCCTCCTCCAATGCATGAAAATGAAAAGTGAAAGTGAAGTCACTCAGTCTTGTCTGACTCTTAGCGACCCCATGGACTGCAGCCTACCAGGCTCCTCCATCCATGGGATTTTCCAGGCAAGAGTACTGGAGTGGGGTGCCGTTATTAGTACTACTGCTCACCTATTTGTTTTCTACTTTAGTCACTTCAAATTCTTAAGAGCTATACACTTTTTCTGTTCCTCTGCATAAGTACCCATAATTTCATGGGTACAAAATCATCTCTCATTAACATTTTTTTGCAACCATACATAACACATTGAGTTTCTACAGAACTGCTGTCTCAAGTTTATTTAGACATTATGTAGTTCTTTCATATTCCAGGCACTGTTCCAAATAGTTGTACAAGGGTTCCCTTCCTGAATCCTCCATCTGGGAGGTAGGTATTGTGAAGCAACCTAAAAGTCATTTGTCTAAGTCTCACAGCTGACAAGGGGCCAGGCTGGGATTGGAACTCAGGCCTTTGGCTCCAGAGCCCACTGTGGTTGGGGACCAGAGTCCTGCCTCAAGGATCAGAGGTTCTGAGCAGTCTTGTCATCATTGGGTGATGCTCTCCAGCTGGCTGGAAGCTCTACGTGCATGGGGGGACGTCTGTCTACTTGTTGGCCTTTCACAGTTTTTGGAAGGGGTTCTGCAGGGACTCTTGAGTGCTTCTGTCTATAGGTTTTTCCTTTGTGATGACTAGTTTTCTAAGGAGAATCCCAGGAAGAGGATGTGTCAGGGTGATCAAATTGCCAGCATTGAGAGCTGAGTGGAGAGATACCACATGCAGATTTATTCATTTAAATGTTTATTTATTTATATTTATCTATTTGGCTGCAGTGGGTCTTAGTTGCGGCCTGTGGGATCTTTTAGTTGTGGCACGTCTGTCCAGTCAAAGCTATGGTTTTTCCAGTAGTCGTGAATGGATGTGAGAGCTGGACCATAAAGAAAGCTGAGCGCTCAAGAATTGATGCTTTTGAACTGTGGTGTTGGAGAAAGCTCCAAGGGACTGCAAGGAGATCAAACCAGTCAATCCTAAAGGAAATCAGTCCTGAATGTTCATTGAAAGGACTGATACTGAAGCTGAAACTCCAATACTTTGGCCACCTGATGTGAAGAACTGACTCATTGGAAAAGACCCTGATGCTGGGAAAGATTGAAGGCAGGAAGACAAGGGGATGACAGAGGATGAGATGGTTGGATGGCATCACCGACTTGATGGCCATGAGTTTGAGTAAGCTCTGGGAGTTGGTGACAGATAGGGAGGCCTGGCGTGCTGCAGTCCGTGGGGTTGCAGAGTTGGACACCACTGGATGACTGAACTGAGCTGTCTGTAGTATCATTAGTTTCAGCATGTGGGATCTAGTTCCCTAATCAGGGATGGAACCCAGGCCCCATGCATTGGGAACATGGAGCCTGAGCCACTGGACCACTGCAAAGTCCCCTTGTACAGAGTTTCTCTTAACCTCCCTGTTTTCATTACAGTCTTTGTTCTCACCCTTAGCTGTGATTGACATTCATGAGTCCAGGGACTTTGTGGTTAAACTGCTCCTGGGAATGTACTTGACATTTTCTGCTGCATATCAGAAAGGAACGGGGGCAATCAATGTGTTTCTTACAGACTTCCAGCCCAGCTCCCTGTTTCCCAGCCCTCCTTTCAGAGAAGCCTTGTACCTCCAGTACCTGAGGCTTTCTGGATTTCCATGGCTGGACTGTAGCCTACACTGCAGGCTATACTCCTGCCCACTACCTACACTGCAGGCACCCCATTTTCAGCCTTCCCTGCCTTAAGACAGATAATTATCTTTGTACATCATTCTTCCTGCTTCTGAAGTGTGTTGATATTTTTTGTCTTCTATCACATCCCTCCTCTGCCCCTGTGGGTTTCTACATTAAAAATAAATTACTTTATAATTCTATTGGAGTTTTGGGAAGGAACCGACATAAATGCATGTTTAATCTCTCACGTTTAAACTACTACTTTAACCAGAAGGAAACACCTCATCCTTACAATTCCAAGCTAAGCAAATAAGTGAAGATGGCTTAAAAAAGAAGAAATGACAGGCATTTAGAAAACAGCTTTGCACAGTGTCTGGTAGCAAGTCACGTGTCATCTCTATGGAGAAGGCCCCACTCTATGTTAGAGGAAGAGTGAAAAGTTCTGATCTGGGAGAAATAAAAGATGAGGCAGGGATGGATTAGGGAATTCTACCTCTTCTAGGTTTTGTGTTTTCCAACCAGATCCCTGGGAACCTGTTTCTAGCAAAGGATGCAATGGATGTCTGGAGTCCTTTTCACATGTGAGATCAGTTTTTACACCCTGTAGTTACATGAACATACGTTCAATCCAGAGACACCTGGAGGAAATAGCACCTCTCTGTTCTTGGAGCCTGTGTTGTTGTTCAGTCGCTAAATCGTGTCTGACTCTTTTCAACCCCATAGACTGCAGCACACCAGGCTCCTCTGTCCTCCACTATCTTCTGGAGTTTGCTCTGATCATGTCTTTTGAGTTAGTGATGCTGTCTAACCATCTCATCCTCTGTCGTTCCCTTCTCCTTTGGCTGTCTTCCTTTTCCCAACATCAGGGTCTTTTCCAGTGAGTCTGTTCTTCACATCAGGTGGCCAAAGTATTGGAGCTTCAGCTTCAGCAGCAGTCCTTCCAAAAAATATTCAGGATTGATTTCCTTTAAGATTGGTCTCCTTGCAGTCCAAGGGACTCTCGAGAGTCTTCTCCAGCACCACAATTCAAAAGCATCAGTTCTTTGGTGCTCAGCCTTCCTTATGGTCCAATTCTCACATCTGTACATGACTACTGGAAAAACCATAGCTTTGCATAGATGGACCTTTGTCAGCAAAGTGATGTCTCTGCCTTTTTTTACTCTGTCTAGGTTTGTCATAGCTTTCCTTCCAAGGAGCAAGCATTTTTTATTTTCGTGGCTGCACTTACCGTCCACAGTGATTTGAAAATGATGGCTTCACAGTCTTTCAGATGGTGAATCTTCATGGTGTGGAGTAGAACCCAGCATTTTTTTCTAGCTCAGCATCCATTTCCCGTCTGATGATGCCTTGATGCTCTGAGGGCACATCTTCCCCACCTGAGTGGTTTAGTTAGGACAGGTTGAGTCAGTTGTCTGCAGAATGTTTAGTCGCTGACGGGGACCCAAGCTTTGCCCGTCAGATGCCCTTGTCTGAGACTTTGAATTCTGAGAGAGTGAAAAAAGCACCAGGAAAAAAAATGGTTGGCAGTCATACATCTCAGCTGGTGTTCCTTGAGCAGACACTTGGGCTTTGAGAAGGCTCTCCCAGGTTTTGCTTCCAGGTCCCTGCAGATGTCTTATATGTTCTTGTACCAATTACAGTTTTGGTTGCAAGGTAGTTCTTGGAAGAAGAAGGCACCTTAGCATTGGTGGGAGGCTGGAGAACCAGACTTGGAACATGGGCATGGACCATGACTATTTGTAGGGTTAAGGAAGAAGCACCATGAAAATAATGTTTCAGTAGAAACAGTCCACCAGAGCATATTGGCAGCTGCTGAGTAAGATATGCTGCTGTGTCATCAGGTTACCCATCCTTCTTCCCCACCCCCCTCCTCCTATTTGTTGTTTAATCACTAAGTTGTGTCTGACTCTGCAACCCCATGAACTGTAGCCTGCCAGGTTCCTCTGTCCATGGGATTCTCCAGGCAAGAATACTGGAGTGGGTTGCCATTCCCTTCTCCAGGGGATCTTCCAGACCCAGGGATGGAATCTTCCTCTCTTGCATTGGCAGGCAGGTTCTTTACCACTGAGCCTCCTGGGAAGACCCATAAGAAAAAATAGAATGCTATAAAAATGCTCACAAGACTTTTCAAAAGCTACATTTGAAGCAGTAAACAAAACATTTAAGAAACATTAAAAAAATTTTTTTTTAAACCTAACAACTTCTAGAAAGTTCTGGGTATGGAGATGCCCGGAATTCACAGTTTCCCTGGGGCTTCTGTGACTTCTTCCACAGTTAAGATCTCTTTCTTGTTTCATGTGTAAACGTCTCCCAGAGGATCTCATGGTCGATTTGATGGTTATTGTTCAATTTGTCTTTGATCTGTGGAACCAGCAGAAATAACCTGTGCATCCCTAGGAACCTTTGGAAAAGGCAGCTGAGGTTCAGGCCACAGACAAGAGTCCCCAGGACAACCAGTACATAGACATGCACCCAGCTGGATTCTGGTTCTTCAGAGCCGAACTCAGTGGGCTGGCTCCAGGCACCCCAGTGGACTTTCTGGGTGTCTGCCGCCCTTATCTTCACAGTAAGTTTTGCTTTGAACCTTGGTTTCAGGAAGTTGTATCTATTCTCCAAGTCACAATCAGTTGATTTCTACTGCTGCTGGTATCATGCTCTCTCTGAATGTCCAGCTGGTGCCAGAATCCCCTGTTGGACTGTGTCTGTCCTGGGCTTTTCCCACCAGCTGAGGCAGTGTGATTCATTGCAATGGATAGTGATATTGTCAGGTGGGTTGTACTGCTCTATTTCCTTTAACAACAGAACTGAATTGGAGAATTGGATTCTTATTTCTTGGCTGGTACCGTTAACCAGGAAGTAACTGTACAAAGTTAATCCTGAGAGATCTTGGAGGTGACATCCCATGTGGGTCCCCGAGTCTTTCAGGTAATGAGGACATTCTCTTTCAATTTTTTTTTTCTTTGAGTCTCGTGTATACAAGAAATATTGGACATCATCGGGGCCTGCTTGGCTTTTGACCCAGGTGCATTTCATGAAATCCGCATTGTAGATAAGACAGGAGAACTTTTGGGCAGCCGTGCCTCTGCGTTAGTGTAGACCAGCATTTCTGAAAGCTGGCTTTGGTTGATATTTACTTCAACAGGGAGTGTGACTCACCTGTGGAGAGAATAGTTTGGAAAGGTGCACTGATATTCCTTGTCTTTGAGCTTTTTCTTAATTTGCCCCTTCTCCATGTGAATCAACACATATTCTCCATAGGTAGCATTTTTCTTGTAGTCCCAAATTAGTTTTATTGTCTTTGGGTCAAACTTCACATTTAGACTGCAGTTCATTTCCAGGGTTGAAAGATTCTGGTGCTCCTGGGTCAGTAGGAGTGCAGGGTCCAGCAGCATGGACCCAGGGGATCCACGGGCTGCCCGGAAGTCATGAAAGGGCTTCAGATCCTGACGCATGCCTGGAAGACGGAGAGGCAAGACTTAGTCTGGTGCTGGATGGCCACTCTTTGGGACCCTCATGGGAAAGGCTGTGCTACCTTTGAGCTGCCCTCCAGGAGACATTCTTGGCTCCAGTCATCCCTCCACAGTTTGGGTCTCCTGGGTGTTAGACCACACCCTCCCCCAGGCTCATATCTCTGCCTTCTCTCTTCCCCCACCCACACTGCCTAGTTCAGCTTTCAGTTTCCCTCCCCCTATAGCTTCTCTGGAATTATTCTTAATTGTCTCTTTGTCTCTACTACTCTCTCCAGATTCGGTCTCTGTTGGGAGGGTGGGGTTTGCCAACCTTGGATCACTTGCCTGCCTTCTGATTGCCAGGGGCTGAGGGAGAAAAAGAAAGAGCCTCCTTTGGGCTTCTGTAGTTCAAGACTGAGACAGCAGTACTACAGATGATGGTAATTTCCCCACAATAAGAAAGGAAGTTGGAGTCTATAGACAGCCAACATGGGGCAAGCCCACCATGCTGCTGATTTCCATTCCGGGTCTCCCCACCTTTGTATGAGTTCTGTAAATTCCCATGTTCTTTTCAATAACTTCTCTTTGTTTACCAGCCAGAATGTGTGGCAGGCTCTGTGTCCGGTACTTAAAGATCCACAGATGAAATGTGTCTCATGGCTCCCAAGTGAATTCTGTTTACTGCATCCTAAAACTTTGAGAATCTTAGAGTCTAGACTCCCAACTTGCTCCTGTACCGCTGGGTCAACTATAATGTCAGGGGAGTAAATAACCTGCATGTCTTTGGCTGATAGCAGTTTAGTGAGGATGGTCATGGAGAGTATTTTTTATGTTCTTGACCCAAGAGCAATCTGTTGACATTGAAGCCAAAGCACTGGGGCTTAAATGTGGGGCTGGGGAGGGAGACCTTGTGGCCAGTCCATTCTAAGGTGGCCCATTCAAGTCTGAGTACTCTTCTTCAAGGAGTTCCTTATTGTGGGAGTGGAGAGGCAATGTCACGTGAAAATGAACATGACACCACTTTGCCCTTTATAGGGACACCGTTCTTTATTGAGCTTCACTTTATTGTGTTTTGCAGGTACTGATTTTTTTTTTTAAACAAAGGGAAGGTTTGTGGCAACCCGGCATTGAGCAAGTTTGTGGGCATCATTTTTCCAACACTACTTGCTCACTTTGTGTCTCTGTCACATTTTGGTGGTACTCATAGTATTTCGAGCCTTCCACTAGCAAAAAAGATTACAACACCCTGAAGGATCAGATGATGGTACTTGCTGAAGGATCGGATGATGGTTAGCATTTTTTTAAGCAATATTATTTTTTAATTAAGGTATATACATTGTTTTTTTAGATATCATGCTATTGTATACTTAATTGACTATGGTATAACATAAACATGTCTTTTATATATACTAGGAAACCGGAAAATTCATGTGACTCAATTTATTGTGATATTCACTTTATGGCAGTGATCAGGAACCAAACCTGCAGAATCTCAGAGATATGGCTGTGCTCTGGTTTGGTTAAGGATTTAGCCAGCTCTGGGTGGTAGGGATGGAGGAGAATCTGCTGAAACTGTGTGTAAAATACTTCTGTGCACATACGTTTACTTTTTAGAGGAATGATATGTGTTTTTCAGGAGCTCACAGCTCACAGTCCAAAATACCCCCAAACACTTCCTTGTTTTCTAAATTCTGAGCTTCTTAAAAGTGACCTCTTAGATAGTGATGATGGTCACATCACTCTAAATTTATGAAAAGCCGTTGGGTTCTATACTGTAAATGGGTGAATTTGGCAGTTGAATGATATATCCAAAAAAGCTGTTAAAAGTGGATCTTTTAGTACATATCCTTTTTTTTTTTTTTTTAAAGCTAAGCAGCAGGCTCATCTTCAGAGAATTTGGGTGGTGTTCAGCATGTTTGTATGCAATTGCTTGCTTTTATGAAACACTTTGACTTTAGATACATGCAGCCACAGTACATTTGTGGTTTTTCTAAGTGAGTTGTTTGGCCCCTAATCCTGGACTGAGGACCGTGTCTGATTCCATGGTGGGTAAAAGCTGATGCCTTTTTATTTATCACCCCATAAATTGCAGTGCTTAAAGTCATGGGAGAAGCCACCAGTGCAGTGAAGGTTCAGCCAATTCCTACACTTAACCTGACTCCCAGGAACTGGTATTTTATGCTCTGTTAAGCGATTAAGTGTTAGGTGACTGATAAGGGTTATTTGGGGGCAGATGCCAAGTAGTAATGTTGGGACTGTTGTGCTAAAATTAAAGCCGCAGAAGAAAAAAAAGGAATCTGGGGCCCACCTGTGGTCCCTCATAGTACATCAGAAAAGAATGTCAATGGAGAAGGCATTAAATGAAAAGAACTCAAATGTTCTTTGCATGTAGCCATCCAAATGCAAGTCTGACCGTGTCGCATTCATTTCTGGTTTGTTCTCTGATGACTGCCCACCCCAGCTGCAGAGAGTCCGTGCCCATCACAATGGCATGGGTGGCCCAAGCGCCCTGCTCTTGAGTTAGTGTCAGTTTGCAATGTAGATGTGGCCCACCCTAATCTAGTATGGTCTTATAACTTTAGTACATCTGCAAAGATCCTATTCCCAAATAAGGTCACATTGATGGATCCCAGTGGACATGGATTGAGGGGGGATACGGTTCAACCTGGGCTTCCCTGGTGGCTCAGGTGGTAAAGAAACTGCCTGTAATGTGGGAGACCCAAGTTCGATCCCTGGGTCAGGAAGATCCCCTGGAGAAGGGAATGGCAACCCACTGCAGTATTCTTGCCTGGGAAATACCATGGACAGAGGAGCCTGGCGGTCTATAGTCTGTGGGGTAGCAAAGAGCTGGACATGACAGAGTGCACATGGTTCAACCCACTGTACGAACTCCTCCTCCAACTGTTTCCGCCTCACTAAATAGCTCATATATCCTCTCACTTGCCTTCTGGGTAAGCCTGGAAGCCGTTCTAATGTTCTTTCTTTACCCCCTTTCATTCTGCTTCTGAAACATATCTTCCCCCATCTGCCTTTCTCTCTTTGCAAATCACCATGGTCCAAGCTACAATCCCCTGACTAAAACAGCCAAAAGGCCCTCCCTGCTCCCTCTTCTGCCTTGCTGTGGCCCAACTTCTCTTCTGCAGACAGAATGTCTCTCTGAAACTTAAACAAGGACATTCCCTGGCCTGCATCCTTCCCATGCCTGCCCATTGGGCACAAGAGGAAACTCCAAAGCCTGTGGACCATGAGCACCCATGTGGTCTGACCTCTGTCTCTGTGCCAGCATCGTCTTGTGCCCCAGCCACAGTGATGGCTTTTCAGTGCCTGGGTCACACTTGCTGTGCTCTTTCCTTAGCACGTGCCCTGCCATTGTTCCCCTGCACTGCCCCCCGCCCCCATCCCCACACCGTTACTGGTTAATTTACCCATCAGTTAGGTGTTTGCTTATATGTTATGCTCTTGTAAGGGAAAGTGAAAGTTGCTCCGCCGTGTCTGACTCTTTGAGACCCCATGGACTATACAGTCCATGGAATTCTCCAGGCCAGAATACTGGAGTGGGTAGCCTTTCCCTTCTCCAGAGGATCTTCTCAACCCAGGGATCAAACCCAGGTCTCTCGCATTGCAGGTGGATTCTTTACCAGCTGAGCCACAGGGGAAGCTCTAAACATTTAAGAAATGACTTAAAGAGTCTCGAGAAAAGACTCTGATAGGGCCATAACTCCTGCGGCGGAGGCACCATTGGCGGAGGCAGTCTGTGTCCCCGCAAGCCAAGCAGCTGCACCACCTTCATGTTCAACTCTCACTGGAGCAGGGCCGCCGCAGGCAAAAGAAAAAAAAGTCTTGTGTCTATGCATGCAGAGGTGCTTCGGTTCTATCTGACACTTTGGGACCCTGTAGACTATGGCCTGCCAGTCTTTTCTGTCAGAGAGGGGGTTCTCTAGGCAAGAATACTGGAGCGTATTGGCCAATACTGGTTGCCATACCCTTCTAGAGCACTCTATTTCCTACTACCCTAGCCACCAATCCCCCTGAGTACCTGGTTCTACCAGACCCCTGCTACCTAAGCAGCTGCACCACCTCCACACCTGGCCCTCACAGAGGCAAACCCAAGTCCTCCAGGGCAGCCTCAGGAGCAAAGCCCAGTGGAAGACCCACGTGCAGAGGTGGAAATAAAACCACAATTGAAACCCAGGGGCAGTGTGGCTAAGGAAGAAAAACCAAAACCATCCCACCAGCCGTACAAGCTGGAGATTAAATCCACATGATCAACAAGGCAGACTCTGTCTATGGAATATATAAAAGGCCATTGAGAGCTCCCACAAAAGAAAACACACTAGCTCTGATAGCTGTGGACATTGGAGGCAAGAACACACAGGAGTAGGACCAGATTAGAATCTGAGCAGCCCCCACTGCAGGTCCAGAGATCAGCATAGTGTTGGAGGGCATCCTAGGGAAGTGAGGCCGATTGTGACTCCCAGCGAGGGAAAGGACTCTGACAGCAGTGACTCAGGAAAGACATTTATTATTCTTATTTTTTGACTTGTTCTGTAAATTCTTTTGGACTTTTTTCTTTTCCCCCTCCTCTGTTGTAGTTGTTGATTTTATTGGCACTAAGAAATCCAATTAAGCTTTTGAGCTTTTTTTCCCCCTCAGTCACATTTTTTATTGTCATAAACTTATGCCTCTATGTTGGGGTTTTGCAGTTCTGTGGAGTTTTCCTCTATTTTTTCCTTTTTTTTAATTTTAATTTTTCAAACCTATTATTACTTTGTCTACATTTATTCCTTTGTTTGCTTCTCCTACTGTTCTTTTCTCCTTGCAGTTAACCTTTAACATATATAAATCTTCTTTATCTACCTCTATTTAACTTTGCATATCTATTCTTTCTTTTCTTTCTCTCCTTTCCTCTCAACATATTTGTTAGTTTTATTTTCATTGCTTTATTCCCCAATTGGCACGTTGTTTTAGTTTTGTTTTCCAGTTTGTGCTTTAATTAGTTTTGTTCTGGTAGATGTAATTTTTGGGTTCCTTTGTTCACCAGGTCAATCTATTGTACTTTATTTTTGTTGGACTGTTTTGATTTTGTTTATGGCTGTATATGTATATGTGTATATTCAGTCACACTTTCTATTGTTGTTATAAACCTCTGCCTCTACATTGGGCTTTTGCAGTTCTGTGTAGTTTTCCTCCACCCCACCCTTTTCTTTCTTCTTCTATTTTTTCTCTTTTCTCTTTTTTATAATTTTAATTCTTAATTTTTTTAAGTTGGATATATTTTTTTCTACCTTTATTCTTTTGCTTGCCTTTCCTACTATTCTTTCCCCCTTGCAGTTAATCTTTAATGTATATAAATCTTCTTCATCTAACTCTATTTAACTTTGAGTATCTATTCTTTCTTCCTTTTCTTTCCTCTCAACATATTTGTTAAGTTTTGTTTTCATTGCTTCCCCACTCGGCACCTTGCTTTAGTTTTGTTTTCCAGTTTGTGCCTAAGTTAGTTTTGTTCTTAAATGGTAAATATGATTTTTGATTTCCTTTGTTTGCTGGATCAGTCTACTGTACTTTATTTTTGTTGGACTGTTTTCACTTTGCTCATGGGTGTATATGTGTATATTCCAATATTTTAATTATTATTTGCCTGGCTTTGTAACTGCCATTTGTCTGGGATTCATCTTTTGTTTCTCATTTTTGGATAGTTGTCTTAATATCACTTAATGCCATAACACATGACTTGTAAAATCTTTGTTCCTGACCAGAGATCAAGCCCTGAGCCTTTGGAGTGGGAACACTGACTCCAAGACCCTAGACTACCAGAGAACTAACCCTCAGTTCAGTTCAGTTCAGTTGCTCAGTCCTGTCTGACTCTTTGGGACCCCATGAATTGCAGCACGCCAGGCCTCCCTGCCCATCACCAACTCCCACAGTTCACTCAGACTCACATCCATCGAGTCAGTGATGCCATCCAGCCATCTCATCCTCTGTCGTCCCCTTCTCCTCCTGCCCTCAATCCCTCCCAGCATCAGAGTCTTTTCCAGTGAGTCAACTCTTCGCATAAGGTGGCCAAAGTACTGGAGTTTCAGCTTTAGCATCAGTCCTTCCAAAGAAATCCCAGGGCTGATCTCCTTCAGAATGGACTGGTTGGATCTCCTTGTAGTCCAAGGGACTCTCAAGAGTCTTCTCCAACACCACAGTTCAAAAGCATCAATTCTTCAGTGCTCAGCTTTCTTCACAGTCCAACTCTCACATCCATACATGACCACTGGAAAAACCATAGCCTTGACTAGATGGACCTTTGTTGGCAAAGTAATGTCTCTGATTTTGAATAACTTTCCTTCCAAGGAGTAAGCGTCTTTTAATTTCATGGCTGCAGTCACCATCTGCAGTGATTTTGGAGCCCCCAAAAATAAAGTCTGACACTGTTTCCACTGTTTCCCATCTATTTGCCATAAAGTGATGGGACCAGATGCCATGATCTTTGTTTTCTGAATGTTGAGTTTTAAGCCAACTTTTTTCACTCTCCTCTTTCACTTTCATCAAGAGGCTTTTTAGTTCCTCTTCACTTTCTGCCATAAGGGTGGACTAACCCTTGGGAGTATCAAATAGTGAGAACTCACACAAAGGAAACCACTTGAATACAAGACCTGGTATCACCCAACCACCAGTAGCACCCTGTGCAGGACACCTCACCTAAACAACAAACAACACAAAAATACAAACCAAATCATCAGCAGACAGGAGTACCACCTCACTCACCCTTGCCCATCAGAGGAAAAACAAACAAACAAACAAAAACTCAGCACAAATCTCACCTTATACGAAGCTTGCACAAACCACTGGGCCAATCTTAGGAGGGGAGAAACCAAAAGGAAGAAAGAATTCAACCTTCTTCAAGGAAATAATTCAACTTTCCTTAAAGCCTGGGAAAAGGAGACCTCAAACACAGTAACTAAAAAGGAAAGAAAGAAAGAAAAAGCAGAGAAATACTGCACAAATGAAGGAACAAACTAGAAACACAGAAGTCCAAATAAATGAAGAGGAAATAGGAAAATTACCTGAAAAAGAATTCAGAATAATGATAGTAAAGATGATCAAAAACCTTGAAAACAAAAATGGAGAAAATGCAAGAATCAATTAACAAAGACCTAGAAGAACTAAAGAATAAACATACAGAGACAACACAATTACTGAAATTAAAAATACTCTAGAAAGAATAACAGAATATCTGAAGCAGAAGAACAATCAGTGAGATGGAAGATAAAATGGTGGATATAACTTCTGAAGAGCAGAATAAAGTAAAAAGAATGAAAAGAGCTGAGGACAGTCTCAGAGACCTCTGGGACCATATCAAATTCACGAACATTTGAATTAAAGGGGTCCCAGAAGAAGAAGAGAAAAAGAAAGGGTATGAGAAAAATTTTGAAGAGATTATAGTTGAAAAATTCTCCAACATGGAGAGGAAACAGTCAATCAAGTCCAAGAGGCACGAAGACTACCATACAGGATAAACCCAAGGAGAAACATGTCAAGACACATACTAGTCAAACTAAAAAGACTAAACACAAAGAATATTAAAAGCAGCAAGGGAGAAGCAACAAGTAACATACAAGAGAAACCCTATATGCTTAACAGCTGATCTTTCAGCAGAAACTCTGCAGGCCAGAAGGAAAAGGCAGGATATATTTAAAGTACTGAAAGGGAAAAAATCTACAACCAAGATTACTGTACCCAGCAAGGATCTCATTCAAAATTGATGGAGAAATTAAAAGCTTTTCAGACAAGCAAAAGTTAACAGAATTCAGTACCATCAAACCAGTTTTTCAACAAATGTTAAACTGACTTATATAGTCAAGAAATACAACAGAAGAAAACAGATCTACAAAACCAACCCCAAACAATTAGAAAATGGCAATAGGAACATATGTATCAATAATTACTTTAAATGTAAATAGATTAAATTCTGCAACCAAAAGACACAGACTGGCTGAATGGATACAAAAACAAGACTCATATATATGCTGTCTACAAGAAATCCACTTCAGACCTCAAGACACAGATAGGCTGAAACTGAGAGGATAGAAAAATATATTTCATGAAAATGGGAAGCAAAAGAAAGCTAGAATAGCAATCCTCATATCAGACAAAATAGACCTTAAAATAAAGATTACAAGAGATAAGGACACTACATAATGATCAAGGGATCAATCCAAGAGGAAGACATAACAATTGTAAATATCTATGCACCCAACTTGAGAAACCTATATGCAGATCAAGAAGCAACAGTTAGAACTGGACATGGAACAACAGACTGGTTCCAAACAGGAAAAGGAGTACATCAAGGCTGTATATTGTCACTCTGCTTATTTAACTTATATGCAGAGCACATCATGAGAAACGATGGGCTGGAAGAAGCACAAGCTGGAATCAGGATTGCTGGGAGAAATATCAATAACCTCAGATATGCAGATGACACCACCCTTATGGCAGAAAGTGAAGAGGAACTAAAAAGCCTCTTGATGAGACTGAAAAAGTTGGCTTAAAGCTCAGCATTCAGAAAACTAAGATCATGGCATCTGGTCCCATCACATCATGGAAAATAGATGGGGAAACAGTGGCTGATTTTATTTTTTGGGCTCCAAAATCACAGCAGATGGTGATTGCAGCCATGAAATTAAAAGACACTTACTCCTTGGAAGGAAAGTTATGACCAACCTAAATAGCATATTGAAAAGCAGAGACATTACTTTGCCAACAAAGGTCCGTCTAGTCAAGGCTAGGGTTTTTCCAGTGGTAATGTATGGATGTGAGAGTTGGACTGTGAAGAAGGCTGAGCACTGAAGAATTGATGCTTTTGAACTGTGGTGTTGGAGAAGACTCTTGAGAGTCCCTTGGACTACAAGGAGATCAGCCCTGGGATTTCTTTGGAAGGACTGATGCTAAAGCTGAAACTCCAGTACTTTGGCCACCTTATGTGAAGAGTTAACCCATTGGAAAAGACTCTGATGCTGGGAGGGGTTGGGGGCAGGAGGAGAAGGGGACAACAGAGGATGAGTTGGCTAGATGGCATCACCGACTCGATGGACGTGAGTCTGAGTGAACTGCGGGAGTTGGTGATGGGCAGGGAGGCCTGGCGTGCTGCAATTCATGGGGTCGCAAAGAGTCAGACATGACTGAGCTACTGAACTGAACTGATGCACCCAACATAAGAGCACCTCAATACATAAGACAAATACTAACAGGCATAAATCGAGAAATTGACTGTAACACAATAATAGTAGGAGACTTTAACACCCCACTCACACCAATGGAAAGATCATCAAAGCAGAAAATTAATATGGAAACACAAGTCTTAAATGATACATTAGATGAGCTGTATCTCACTGTTGTCTTCAGGACATTCCATCCAAATGCAGAAGAATACACCTTCTTCTCAAGTGTACATGGAACATTCTCCAGGATATGGAGAAATCTCACAAATCAAACCTCAGTAAATTTAAGAGAATTGAAATTGTATCAAGCATCTTCTCTGACCACAGTGCTATGAGACTACATACCAATTACAAGGAAAAACTGTAAAAAACACAAACACATGGAGATTAAACAGCACGTTTCTAAATAACCAACAGGTTACTGAAGAAATCAAAAGGGAAATAAAAAAATTTCTAGAAACAAATGACAATGAAAACATGACAACTCAAAACCCATGGGATGCAGCAAAAGCAGACCTAAGAGGGAAGTTTATAGCAATACAATCCTACCTCAAAAAGCAAGGAAAACATTGAATAGACAACCTAACTGTACACCTAAAGCAACTGGAAAAAGAAGAACAAAAAAAACCCCAAAATTAGTAGAAGGAAAGAAATCATAAAGATTAAAGAGAAATAAATGAAAAAGAAATGAAAGTAACAATAGTAAAGATAAATAAAACTAAAAGCTGGTCCTTTGAGAAGATAAACAAAATTGACAAACCCTTAGCCAGACTCATCAAGAAAAAGAGTCAAATCAACAAAATTAGAAATGAAAAAGAGGTTACAACAGACAATGCAGAAATACAAAGGATTATAAGAGATTATTATGAACAACTATATGGCAATAAAATGGATAACCTGGAAGAAATGGACAGATTCTTAGAAGAGTTCAACCTTCCAAGACTGAACCAGGAAGAAATAGAAATTAGGGACAACCCAATCACAAGCACTGAAATGGAAGCTGGGATCAAAAATCTCTGAAGAAACAAAAGCCCGGGACCAGATGGCTTCACAGGAGAATTCTATCAAACATTTAGAGAAGTGATAATGCCTATCCTTCTAAAACTCTTTCAAAAAATTGCAGAGAAAGGCACACTTTCAAACTCATTCTACGAGGCTACCATCACCCTGATACCAAAACCAGACAAAGACAACACAAAAAAAGAAAACTATAGGCCAATATCACTGATGAACATAGATGCAAAAATCCTCAACAAAATTTTAGCAAACAGAATTCAGCAACACATCAAAAAGCTCATACACCATGATAAAGTTGTGTTTATTCCAGGGATTCAAGGATTCTTCTATATATGCAAATCAATCAATGTGATACACCATATTAACAAATTGAAAGATAAAAACCATATGATAATCTCAATAGATGCAGAAAAAGCCTTTGACAAAATTCAGCACCTATTTATGATTAAAACTCTTCAAAAAAATGAGTATAGAAGGAACGTACCTCAACATAGTAAAGGCCATATATGATACTGCTGCTAAGTCACTTCAGTCGTGTCCAACTCTGTGCGACCCCAGAGATGGCAGCCCACCAGGCTCCCCCATCCCTGGGATTCTCCAGGCAAGAACACTGGAGTGGGTTGCCATTTCCTTCTCCAGTGCATGAAAGTGAAAAGTAAAAGTGAAGTCTCTCCATCATGTCCAACTCTTAGTGGCTCCATGGACTACAGCCCACCAGGCTCCTCCGTCCATGGGATTTTCCAGGCAAGAGTACTGGAGTGGGGTGCCATTGCCTTCTCCACATATATGATAAGCCTATAGCAAACATTATTCTCAATGGTGAAAAATTGAAAGCACTCTCCCTAAGACCAGGAAAAAGACAAGGGTGTCTACTTTCACCACTACTATTCAACATAGTTCTGGAAGTCCTAGCTACAGCAATCAGAGAAGAAAAAAATAAAAGGACTCCATATCAGAAAAGAAGTAAAGCTCTCACTGTTTGCAGGTGACATTATACACAGAAAACCCTAAAGATAATATCAGAAAATTACTAGAGATAATCAGTGAATTTAGCAAAGTTGCAGGATACAAAATCAATACTCAGAAATCACTTGCATTTCTATATACTAAAAATGAAAATTCAGAGAAATTAAGAAATCAATCCCATTCACCATTGCAGCAAAAATAATGAAATATCAATGAATAAACTTACCTAAGGAGATGAAAGAACTGTACACAGAAAATTATACAACATTAATTAAAGAAATCAAAGATGACATAAACAGATGGGGAGATAGTCCATGTTCCTTGGTAGGAAGAATCAATATTGTGAAAATGACTGTACTACCAAATGCAGTCTAAGGATTCAGTGTGATCCATATCAAATTATCAATGGCATTTTTCACAGAACTAGAACAAAAAATTTCACAATTCATACGGAAACACAAAAGACCCTGAAAAGCCAAAGCAGTCCTGAGACAGAAGAATGGAGCTGGGAGAATAAACCTTTCTGACTTCAGGTTATACTACAAAGCTACAGTCATGAAGGCAGTATGGTATTGGCACAGAAACAGAAATACAGACCAATGGAACAAGATAGAAAGCCCAGAAATAAATCCATGCACCTATGGGTACCTTTTTTTTCGGCAAAGGAGGCAAGAATATACAATGGGGCAAAGACAGCCTCTTCAATAAATGGTGCTGGGAAAACTGGACAGCTACATGTAAAAGAATGAAATTAGAACACTTCCTAACACCATACACAAAGACAAACTCAAAATGGATTAAAGACCTAAATGTAAGACCAGAAACTATAAAACTGTTAGAGGAAAACATAGGCAGAACACTGATGACATAAATCAAAGCAAATCTATGACCCGCCTCCAAGAGTAACAGAAATAAAATAAAAAGTAAACAAGTGGGACCTGATTAAACTTAAAAGCTTTTTCACAGCAAAGGAAACTATAAGCAAGCTGAAAAGACAACCCTCAGAATGGGAGAAAATAATAGAAAATGAAACAACTGACAAAGGATTAATTTCCAAAATACACAAACAGCTTATATAACTCAATACCAGAAAAACAACCCAATCAAAAAGTGGGAAAAAGACCTAAACAGATATTTCTCCAAAGAAGACATACACATGGCTAACAAACACATGAAAAGATGCTAACATTGCTCATTATTAGAGAAATGCAGATCAAAACTACAATGAGATATCACCTCATACCAGTCAGAATGGCCCTAATCAAAAAGTCTACAAACAATAAATGCTGGAAAGGGTGTGGAAAAAAGGGAATGTTCTGGCATTGTTGGTGGGAATGTAAATTGATACAGCCACTATGGAAGATGGTATGGAGATTTCTTAAAAAACTAGGAATAAAGCCACCATATGACCCAGCAATCTCACTCCTAGGCATATACCCTCAGGAAACCACAATTGAAGAGACACATGTATCCCTTTGTTCATTGCAGCACTATTTAAAATAGCTAGAACATGGCAGCAACCTAGATGTTCATCAACAGATGAATGGATAAACAAGTTGTGGTTTATATACATAATGGAATATTACTCAGCCATAAAAAGGAATGCATTTGAATCAGTTCTAATGAGGTGGATAAACCTAGAACCTATTATACACAGTGAAGTGAGTCAGAAAGATAAATATTGTATTCTAACATATATATGATACGGAATCTAGAAAAGTGGTACTGAAGAATTTATTTACAGGGCAACAGTGGAGAAACAGACATAGAGAATAGACTTATGGACACGGGAAGAGGGGAGGAGAGGGTGAGATGTATGGAAAGAATAACATAGAAACTTACATTACCATATGTAAAATAGATAGCCAACGGGAATTTGCTGTATGGCTCAGGAAACTCAAACAGGGGTTCTGTATCAACCTAGAGGGGTGGGATGGGAAGGGAATTTCAAAAGGAGGGGATATATGTATACCTATGGCTGATGCTGGGAGGGATTGGGGGCAGGAGAAGGGGACGACAGAGGATGAGATGGCTGGATGGCATCACTGACTCGATGGACGTGAGTCTGAGTGAACTCTGGGAGTTGGTGATGGACAGGGAGGCCTGGCGTGCTGCGATTCATGGGGTCACAAAGAGTCGGACATGACTGAGCGACTGATCTGATCTGATCTGATGACTGATTCATGTTGAGGTTTGACAGGAAATAGCAAAATTTGATAAAGCAATTATCCTTCAATAAAAAATACATTAATTTAAAAAAAGTAATGACTTAAACATTTCTCTGATCCTTTCGTCTAAATTGAGACCCCCTACTGATCTCATCCTACCCTTGATTTTTCTGTACGGCACTTGGCCCTTGGCAATTATGCTTTTGTGACTGCCTGTTTAATCTATATAGACTCTCTTAGACTGAGCTCTGTGAGGGCATAGGTCATCTTGTTAACAGCTGTATCTCCAAGTACTGTGAAAAATGCTTGGCAAAGAGTAAAGGTTCAAGTATTGGAATGAATTAATCTTAGCCATATCCTCCCCTCTGTCCCCTCTCCTCAGTTAATTATCTATCCACTGGATATTTGAAAGTCCACACTCAAATATGTGTGCCTGGGCTTGTGCAAGGCACTAGAGAAAATAAATGTGTAATCTAGCCTCCTTTGTATATTATTTCTTTTTATATACACTGACCTATAACTTCTCAGAAGCAGACCTCAAACCGTAGAAAAGAATGAGCAAGCTACATGTGCCTATTCTATGGTCCATGTGGCCTATTTTTCCATGCTGTTGTTGGAGAGGAAAAAACTTTCTCCTCTAACCTCTTATGTTCAGTGACTGGGGCCTTTCAAATTAAGCTGACAAAAGATTAACAGGAGAAAAAGATTATTTATTTCACATATGGAAATTCAGTGAAAACCCCAAATAGATGTTGCAAACTGAAAGCTTTTTTTTTTTAATTTATTTTTTAAAAATTTTATTTTATTTTTATATTTTACATAATTGTATTAGTTTTGCCAAATATCAAAATGAATCCGCCACAGGCAAACTGGAAGCTTATATATCATTTTTTAAAAAAGTGATACATTCATGGAGAAGTAACAAGGCAAAGGAACTGCTGCTAAGTCGCTTCAGTTGTGTCCGACTCTGTGCGACTCCATAGACGGCAGCCCATCAGGCTCCCCCGTCCCTGGGATTCTCCAGGCAAGAACACTGGAGTGGGTTGCCATTTCCTTCTCCAGTGCATGAAAGTGAAAAGTGAAAGTGAAGTCGCTCAGTCATGTCCGACTCTTAGTGACCCCATGGACTGGAGCCTACCAGGCTCCTCTGCCCATGGGATTTTCCAGGCAAGAGTACTGGAATGGGGTGCCATTGCATGGATAGTAAATTGTTGGAAGGTAAATAGATGTGGGAAAACAATGGAAGGTAATTGTTATTTTAGTAACTGTTATGCATATTCCTCTGGTGCCATCTCTGGACTGGTAAGAGTCTAGAGTCCTCTCTGGTGATTGGGAGTGGTTCTGCCTCAGAAGATTCTGTCACTGAAGGACTTCCCTGATGGTCCAATAGTTAAGCCTCTGTGCTTCTTCTGCAGGAGGCCTGGGTTTGATCTCTGGTAGGGGAACTAAGACCCTGCATGCTGCACGGCCAAAACAAACACAATTGTTAAAAAGGTGTCTTTTGAGATGGGCCATATTCTGTGTCTGGAATATGTATCTCTCTAAATCTACTTCTTACCTTAAAAAAAAAATTATGAGTACTGGTTTTGCCCTTTCTGATATGAGAAGTGGGAGAGGAACTCCTTTGCAAAGCGGGGAGTTTGCTTCAGCAGATAGGGGGAGGCTGATGCTGAAAGCTCACTGGTGCCTAATGGAATCTCAGAGTTTTGGGTGAAGTAGTTTTGCTCCTTGGACAGCAAGAAGATCAAACTAGTCAATCCTAAAAGAAATCAACCCTGAATTTTCATTGGAAGGACTGATGTTGAAGCTGAAGCTCCAATACTTTGGACACCTGATGCAAAGAGCTGACTCATTAGAAAAGACCATGATGCTGGGAAAGATTGAGGACAGAAGGAGAAGGGGACGACAGAGGATGAGATGGTTGGATGGCATCACCAACTCAATGGACATGAGTTTGAGCAAACTCCAGGAAATAGTGAAGGACAGGGAAGCATGGCATGCTGCAATCCATGGGGGTCACAAAGAATCAGACACAACTGAGTGACTGAACAACAACAGAAACGGATAGTTTTATAACTTTGCCAGGCAAAAAGGGGGCCACAGCAGGCTAAAACCCTCAAAACTGTGTATCCCAATTTTGGGAAAAAAGTGAGAACTTTTATTGTAATTGTTTAAAGAGGGCATAATCAGCTTGTGGACATTCTTCTAATGTGTTAGTGGTGAGGTAAGAAGTTGACATCATCAAATTTACTCCAACTGGTCTGGGGTCCACATGCTTGTGAGCAGCATATCACTGTTAATCATTAAGTTCTTCCACCTGGAGGAGGTTTCAGTTTCTGCAGAGCAGCTCAGAGATTCTGTTGTGTGTATCCTTTGATGGGGAAACAGAACCTTGCCCCAAGCCTGCTCTTTCTCCCTGGTTGTGCATCCTCTCCCTTCCCTAATTACCAACGGCTTGAATCAGCCCGTTGGAACTCAGGGAAAGTCATGGAGGCTGAATGAAGACTGTTTCCTCTAATCAAAGAAATGAGAGACACAAAGACCTTGAGCCCTGGAGTCCCACAGGGCCCTGCACGAGATCACTTAAATACAACTTATTTGGGGTGGCGTATTCTGATCCCCTTGGCTGTTTCAGAGTCTTTCCTGTTTGGCTTCTAGCATGTCTATGAGACTTCTCATCTCCAAGGATGAATCTAGGAGGTATACTATGTACCTTGCATGTTTATTTTATCCATTTCCCATTAAAAGGCACGGGCTTCCCTGGTGGCTCAATGGTAAAGAATCTGCCTGCAAAGCAGGAGACCCAGGTTTGATTCCTGGGCGGGGAAGATCCTCTGGGGGAAGGCATGGCAACCCACTCCTGTACTCTTGTCTGGAAGATCCCATGGACAGAGGAGCCTGGTGGGCTACAGTCCATGGGGTCGTGCAGAGTTGGACACGACCGAAGCGACTGAGCATGGACACGCATTACAAGGCACAGATTTTTTTCTAGGTGAGAAGTTGAGATTTGGGAAGAGTTTCACACAAGTGGTCCAGCCCATGGTCTGGCCAGGGAATTTGACCCTGGAGCTGACTGTGCTCCTGTCGCTGTCTGGGTTCTCCAGGAAGCAGATTTGGAGCCAGAGTTCTTGCTCAGGGAGCTCATTAGGGTGCTCTCTGGGGTCCACCTCTGTTGGAGGGAGGACAATGGACTGGACAGAGGGAGAAATCAGGCCCACAGTCTCTGCCGACCCCACGGGTTACTTGCGAAGGGCAGCAGAATTTGTTGAGGTTCTTGAAGGTTGGAATTACTGATAGTCGTTTTGAGAATAATCTGGATGAACCAGCCGTATTGTTCCAGGTTCCCAGGTGCATTTATTCCTGAAGGTTAGAGGCTCTCTTGCTCTGTGTGGCAAGACCTGGGCTGCAGGTTGTAGATCCAGACCTTTGAAAAGGGCAGCTAAATAGTAAGGGGATTGCTTGCAATTTAGCTGCAGAGCTAAGCCTCACTAGTGAGCAGGATGAACAGAAAAAGGGTATCAGGGGAAAGCTGGACTGAGTTTCTGCTGTCAAAGGAGAAAGTCAGTAGAGCCTCTCCCCCCTCCCCTCCCAACCCTGCCAGATAGTACATGCTTGTTGCTCTGTTGATCAGCCTTTGAAAAATGGGCTCATCTCCCACCTTCCAGAATAGCTTAGGAGGTCATTCTTACCCAGGAGATCAAACACAATTCTCCTATATCAGGGCTCAGCAAGCTTGTTCTGAATGTGTGTACATTCTGTGCATACATTCTGTAAATGTGTGGACATTCTTCAGGCTAATTGGCATTTGGAAAAATGGGAATGTCCCCTTCCTTCCCTGTGGGGAACCAGACTCCATTAAGATCTTGCTGGGTGCCAGGCTGTGTGAAATGCTTTGAGTAGCTTATTTCACATAATCCTCACAGTCTCACGAGGTGGAATAGATCCATTTCGTGTAAGAGAAAGCCAAAATTTAGACAGTGTAACTGAATTGCCCAGGGCTAGACAAATTAGCAAGCAGGAGTAATTGACTTCTGTCCTGGGTATACTTCCACAGCTTTCCCCATGGCCTCTGCTCCTCCTGTTCCCAGTAGACTCCTCTCTGGTTTCCCTGCAGGTTTCTTCCTGGGGTGCAGGCTCCTGGGTGTACTGTGGCTGGAAAGGGGAGTGAGCAGCTAATGATGGCCATCCTGTGTCAAGGATGAGCTAAGCCTTCATTTAGGTGAGGCTGGCAGATGTTGGCCTGCAGGGCAAATACAGCCCACAGCTCTTGAGCTAGAATAGTTTTTGCATTTTTCAAATGGGTGAAAAAAATCAGAGGGAGAATACTTTGCTACACCTGACAATTATATGAAATTTAGATTCCAGTGCTTATAAAAAAAGTCTTACTGGAACACAGTCACATCCACTGTAGCTTTCACTCTACCAGGTCAGAGATGAGTAGCTTGTAATGAGAGGCTGTGTGGCTTACAGAGCCTAAAGTATTTACTACCTAGTGCAAATGTTTGTTGCTCAATCATGTCCGACATTTTACGACCCCATGGCTCCTCTGTTCATGGAATTCTCCAGGCAAGACTACTGGAGTGGGTTGCCATGCCCTTCTCCAGGGGATCTTCCTGAACCAGGGATAGAACCTTGTCTCCTGCATCACAGGCAGATTCTTTACTGTCTGAGCCACCAGGTTCAGTTCACTTCAGTCATTCAGTTGTGTCTGACTCTTAGACTGCAGCATGCCAGGCTTCCTTATTCATCACCATCTCCCAGAGCTTGCTCAAATGCATGTCCATCCAGTCAGTGATGCCATCTAACCATGTCATCCTCTGCCACCCCCTTCTTCTCCTGCCTTCAATTTTTCCCAGCATCAGGGTCTTTTCCAATGACTCAATTCTTTGCTTCAGGTGGCCAAAGTATTGGAGTTTCAGCTTCAGCTTCAGTCCTTCCAATGAATATTCAGGGTTGATTTCCTTTAGGATTGACTGGTTTGATCTCCTTGCAGTCCAAGGAACAATCAGGAGTCTTCTCCAACACTACATTTCAAAAGCATCAATTTTTCAGTGCTCAGTTTTCTTATAGTCCAACTCTCACATCTGTACATGACTACTGGAAAAACCATAGATGGACCTTTGTTGGCAAAGTAATGTTTCTGCTTTTTAATATGCTGTCTAGGTTTGTCATAGCTTTTCTTCCAAGGAGCAAGCATCTTTTAATTTCCTGGCTGCAGTCATCATCTACAGTGATTTTGGAGCCCAGAAAAATAAAGTCCCTCACTGTTTCCATTGTTTCCCCACCTATTTGCCATGAAGTGAGGGGACCAGTTGCCTTGATCTTAGTTTTTTGAATGTTGAGTTTTAAGCCAGGTTTTTCACTCTCCTCTTTTACTTTCATCAAGAGGCTTTTTAGTTCTTCTTCACTTTCTGCCATAAGGGCGGTGTCATCTGTTTATCTGAGGTTATTAATATCTCTCCTGGAAATCTTGATTCTAGCTTGTGCTTCATCCAGCCTGGCATTTTACATGATGTACTCTGCCAACATCCGCTGGATCATAAAAAAAGCAAGAGAGTTCCAGAAAAACATCTATTTCTGCTTTATTGACTATGCCAAAGCCTTTGACTGTGTGGATCACAATAAACTGTGGAAAATTCTGAAAGAGA
This sequence comes from Bubalus kerabau, assembly GCF_029407905.1. Classification (NCBI taxonomy): domain Eukaryota; kingdom Metazoa; phylum Chordata; class Mammalia; order Artiodactyla; family Bovidae; genus Bubalus; species Bubalus kerabau. Next base: position 108,475,783 of record NC_073628.1, on the reverse strand, counting down.
TGGGAATACCAGACCACCTGACCTGCCTCTTGAGAAACCTATATGCAGGTCAGGAAGCAACAGTTAGAACTGGACATGGAATATACTGGTTCCAAATAGGAAAAGGAGTACATCAAGGCTGTATATTGTCACCCTGCTTATTTAACTTATATGCAGAGTACATCACGAGAAATGCTGGGCTGGAAGAAGCACAAGCTGGAATCAAGATTGCCGGGATAAATATCAATAACCTCAGATATGCAGATGACACCACCCTTATGGCAGAAAGCAAAGAGGAACTAAAGAGCTTCTTGATGAAAGTGAAAGAGGAGAGTGAAAAAGTTGGCTTAAAGCTCAACATTCAGAAAACTAAGATCATGGCATCTGGTCCCATCACTTCATGGCAAATAGATGGGGAAACAGTGTCAGACTTTATTTTTGGGGGCTCTAAAATCACTGCAGATGGTGATTGCAGCCATGAAATTAAAAGAAACTTACTCCTTGAAAGGAAAGTTATGACCAACCTAGGTAGCATATTCAAAAGCAGAGACATTACTTTGCCAACAAAGGTCTGTCTAGTCAAGGCTATGGTTTTTCCAGTGGTCATGTATGGATGTGAGAGTTGGACTGTGAAGAAAGCTGAGCACTGAAGAATTGATGCTTTTGAACTGTGGTGTTGGAGAAGACTCTTGAGAGTCCCTCGGACTGCAAGGAGATCCAACCAGTCCATCCTAAAGGACATCAGTCCTAGGTGTTCATTGGAAGGACTGATGCTGAAGCTGAAACTCCAGTACTTTGGCCACCTCATGCGAAGTGTTGACTCATTGGAAAAGACCCTGATGCTGGGAGGGATTGGGGGCAGGAGGAGAAGGGGACGACAGAGGATGAGATGGCTGGATGGCATCACTGACTCGATGGACATGAGTTTGAGTGAACTCCGGGAGTTGGTGATGGACAGGCAGGCCTGGCTTGCTGTGATTCATGGGGTCGCAAAGAGTCAGACATGACTGAGCAACTGAACTGAACTGAACTCTGTATATAAGTTAAATAAGCAGGGTGACAATATACAGCCTTGACATACTCCTTTCCCTATTTGGAACCAGTCTGTTGTTCCATGTCTAGTTCTAACTGTTGCTTCTTGACCAGCATATAGATTTCACAGGAGGCAGGTAAGGTGGTCTGGTATTACCAGGTTGGAGGTTATTTATTATCTGGGACTTTGCAAAAAAAAAAAAAACGACTTTGCAGACCTTGATCTAAATAAAGAAGAGTGTTTGCTCTTCCAGATAGACATGACTTCTTAAGCTCATCTTGGAGGTAGAAGGAGATATGGGACAGTTTTCAGAGAGCAGATTAACAGGGCAGCTAAGTACAGATCCAGATCATTTGAAGTAAATATGTGCATATTTGCATTTTTCTGGAATGTTCTTTACATTCACACTGTATTTGCTTTTACATGAGTCCTGGTGATCATGTTCTGGACAGCTGTCATTAGATAACTGGCACCCTAGGTCATGGGCTTCCCTGGTGGCTCAGACAGTGAAGAATCCATCTGCAATGCAAGAGACCTGGGTTTGAACTCTGGGTGGAGAAGATCCCCGGGAGAAGGGGACTTCCCACTCCAGTATTCTTGTCTGAAGAATCCCATGGACAAAGGAGCCTGGCAGGCTAATGTCCATGGAGTCAAAAAGAGTCGGACATGACTGAGCGACTACCACTTTAACTTTTTTTCCCATCCTAGGTTATAGCTTCTGTGTATGACAAAGGGTTCAGAGTGTACAACCTCAGAATGTACCACTTTGACTTAATGATTATTTTGAGCTGAAGGCAGTTGAGAGGAAGCTGACATAGACAAATCCTCTGCCCTCTCCTTTCTACTGTTTTTAACCACTCAGGAGAACTCTTAACTCTTTGGTCCAGAGATGGCACCAGAGGAATCTACCTAGCAAACCTTACTAAATCAACCCTTATCCTCCCTTATTTTCCCCTATATATTACCTTCCCACAGTTTGCCACCACTAAACCCGTTTCCTTTGTCTTGTCACTTCTTGACAAATGTAATCTCCTTTGTTGAGATGCTGCTGCTGCTGCTGCTAAGTCGCTTCAGTCGTGTCCGACTCTTTGCGACCCCATAGAGGGCAGCCCACCAGGCTCTGCCATCCCTGGGATTCTCGAGGCAAGAACACTGGAGTGGGTTGCCATTTCCTTCTCCAATACATGAAAATGAAAAGTGAAAGTGAAGTCGCTCAGTCGTATCCGACTCTTCGCAACCCCATTGACTGCAGCCCACCAGGCTCCTCCGTCCATGGGATTCTCCAGGCAAGAGTAGTGGAGTGGGATGCCATTGCCTTGTCCGTGTTAAGATGCTATAGAAGCCCTAAGTTCTAACCACCCGTTTGAGTTCCTGGTCATTGACTTTCTCCCATGATCAGGTGTGCTGTTAAGAAACTTCTATTTATTTTTCTCTTGTTAATCAACATCTTATCAGCCTTAATTTGCAAGCCCCATTGGGAAACTTTGGAGGGTAGAGGGAAGAAGTCTTTCCTCCCTTACAGGCTCTAGACTTATATAACTGAGATGGAGAACGTGGGGACAGCAGAGTTAAACTAAGGCTCTTCTTGCACAATATGGTTATGCCTTAGGGAAAACATGTAAGGTTGGACACACTCTGACCAGAGGGGAAGTTGATACATAATGACCACTAACTGTGTTACATGTGTAACCTGTTTAAACACTTAAACATGTTTAAGTGTCCAGAGTCCAGAGAGGGAAATTACATGATCTTCCTCTAAGGTAAGACTGGCTTATGTGATGTGTTCTTAGATGTTAGTATTTCTTATATCTTGAGCACTTGCCCAGGTGCCAGGTACAATGCTGTGGATGCAGAGACAAAGAGGTGAATTCTGTGCTTTTGAGTAATATCTAACGAATTCTGGAGTTGGCTTCCAAATTCAGGTCCATGCGGCTGGAAGCCTGATGTCTTTCTGGTCTATCACATTTGTCTCCCAGCACTCGCATCGCTAAGCAGATTTATTAGTGTGTGTTGTATGTCAGATTGACAGCTCTTGACACAGCAGATCAAAGCAGCATTACTCAGTGATCAGCACGAAGAGTTTCCACTCAGTAAACCAGTGAGCAGTTGCCAGGTGCCAGATCCTGTGTTCGTTGCTGAGGGTATGAAGATGAGTGACAGCCACTGTTCTCTGTCAGTAGCTGCAGAGGGAGGGTTGGGATGTTAAAGAACCTCAGGGCTTCTGGTTATAAGCAACAGAAGCCAACTGTGGCTAAACTCAGTCAAAGACGGTGTGCACTGGGAGGCTATGGGATGGTTCACAGGTTTGAACAGCCAGGCTTGGGAAGGAGAGAAATGGGCAGCAGCTAGAGGGATCTAAGGAATAGGAAACATAGGCGGTCTTTTCCAGGGTTGATGCCTTTGATTCTCACTGTTTTCCTTACCTTGATCAATATCAGGTTGGCTTGGCATGGGAATTTGACTTGTCTTTGGTCCTGTGTCCACCCCTTTGGCTAAAGTGGACAGGTCTCTGGACTGATAGCCCATGGAGGATGTGTGCAGTGGTGGAGGAGACCTTCTAGAGGACATTGTTTCTGCTGCTGGAATAAGGTGTAAGTGTCACTGGGCAAGTGGAAACGAGATTCCCTATTGTGCTGTGAACTAAAGGAACGGAAAATGCTCAACTCAGCCGTGGAAGTCAGGGAAGACTTCCTGGAGGAAGAAACAAGCTGAAACCAGGGTAACTAGTAAGGTTAACCACAGGGCAGGCAGGAAGGAAACCATCACAAGCTAAGGGAATTGCAGATGCAGAGGCCCAATGTGAGCATGCACGGTCAGTCATGTCCAACTCTTTGGGACCCCATGGACTACAGCCTGCGAGGCTCCTCTGTCTGTGGAATTCTCCAGGCAAGAATACTGGAGTGGGTTGCCATTTCCTCCTCCAGAGAATCTTCCTGACCTAGAGATTGAACCTGCATCTCCTGCATTGACAAGCAGATTTTTAATTTTTTTTTTTTTTTTTAACCACTGAGCCACCTGGGAAGCAGCAGGGGCCCAGACACAGGGAATTACCTCCTCCACCAAATAATGGCTCTTGCCTGTTGGTCTCTGGGAGTGATGGATCATTTTGCCCAAGGAGTTCAGCTCTTAAAGATCAGGGTCCACGATTTCCCATCCCCTTGAAGTCCTTCAGCTTCCCAAGGTCAACTGAACATTTCAGAAAATCTCAGACCATAACTCCCTCCTTTCCAGGGAGTCTGCAGGATTTAAGAAAAAAATCTTGAGCCTCTTGCACTGAGACTAGATAGAAAGAAAAATGCCGTCGCAGTCTGGAGAGTTCTTTATAATTCTGCCCTGGCTGCAGTGGGGGAGGCCTCTGGTCAGGAGCTGCCTGAACTGATTTGAGCCGGCATTTGCCACAAATTGTTGCTTGACGTTTATAGCAGCTGTGATCCGTGCGTATTGATTATTTAGGAAAAGGAATGAAGCCGAGATGGCTGAGCAGCCGCCTCGTGAAAAAACCTCACTCTTGTCGCATTTCATCCTGAAGTGAGAGGGGTCCCAAAGTCAGAAAGGGGCAGGGGCATTATCGAATTTCCATCTTGCCGTGTCTGGGCAGATAGCGAGCAGCCTTTATTCACCGTCTTTGATTAATCAGCTCCTCTTTATTCATGTGAAAAAGCCACTGTCACCCAGGGGCTCCTTGGAAGGAATTATCATTCTTTGCCTCTTATGCTCAATTGCTCCTGTATTGTGTTCATTGGGCTAATGAAAGCCGAGCAAATGTCTCTTGTTGGCGGTGCTGTGATGAATTAGCACTTGGCCTGCAGACTGTATTTCTCTGATTAAGCTGATGAGTTTGTTTTCTCCTCCTCTCATCATTATGAGGACGGTTCTTCCATGCTAATGCCCATGGGAGCTGTGGGGAGGAGAGGGGGACACTGGCCAGTCCACTGTAGTCTGAATTCAGACAGCAAACACACAGATGAAAAATAAGACCTGCTATAGCACTGACTGCAGCAGAAGCCCACGTGACGCCTGCAGGTGATTGGCTAACTACCTCCATGACCTACGGCGACTGTGTCCCTCGGCTGCGTGGGGGAGGCAGACAGACCCCAGCATGGCTAGGATTTAAGGCTGAGCTCTCCTAGAGCCCATTCCTGGCTCTCAGACATGGTTGCCCCTATAAAATGAGAGGGTTGGGACTTCCCTGGTGGTCCAGCGGTAAGGATTCCACCTGCAAATACAGGCGACATGGGTTCGATCCTTGGTCCCGGGAGATTCCACATGCTGCAGGGCAACTAAGCCTGAGTGCCACAGCTGCTGAAGCCCGCAGGTCCTGTGCTCCACAATGAGAGAAGCCACTGCAATGAGAAGACCGGGCACCACAACTAGAGAGAGAGTAGCCCCTCTTGCTGCAAGAAGAGAAAGCCTGCATGCAGCTGTAAATAAATAAAATTTTTTTAAAAAGAAAGTTTTTTTTTTTTTTTAATGAGAGAGTTGAATTAAATGAGTACGTCAGTGGCCAGGCTGTCATAACAGAGCACTCTAGAGTGGGTGGCTTAAGAGGCAAAATTCCTTTCTCTGATTTGGAGGCCAGAAGTCCAAGATCAGGGTGGGAGTGGGGTTGATTCCACCACAACCTTTCCTCCTGGCTTGCAGGTGGCCACCTTTTCGCCGTGTCCTCTCATGGCCTGTCTTCTGTACATGCTCCCCTGGTGTCTCCTTCTCTTCTCTTAAGGACACCCGTCCTGTGACTCAGGGCCCCACCCTTATGACCTCATTTAACTGTAATTGCCTCCTTAAAGATCATGTCATTGAATGTGGTCACATGGGGGTTTAGGGCTTCATCATATGAATTTTGGGGGTACACTTAAGCCCATAGCAATGAGAAATTGCAAATCAACAAGGTGGGGAAGTGGTTGTCCTCTCTGCAGGGGAATCAATTATTGGGTGATGAGAGAGGACTCTTTTTTTCTAGCTAATATCACCTCTTACCCCGATTCCTGCTTGAAACATTCACACCAGAATGAGTTACTGTCACTGGTGGTCACCTCTCTTCTGCATGTTTAAAATTTTTTTAAATTAAATTTAACTAATTTACTTGGTTGTGTTGGGTCTTAGTTGCCCTGTGACATGTGGGATCTTACTTCCCCTGCCAGGGATGGAACCTGAGTCCCTTGAATTGGAAGATAGATCGTTAACCACTGGACCACCAGGGAAGTTCCCTCTTTCGCATGTTGAGTTGTAGCAAACTCAACTAGTTACCCACCCAAAAACATTGTACCCATTTCCTTTGATGGCAGAGGTTTCTGCCTAGGGCGTTGTGACTTTTGTGAGTTTCTCCTTGTCCTCATGGCCCTGTTTGCAGTGGTCTGTTTCACTGTGCCCCCAGGTATTCTGTGTATAACGTGTTGGGAGTGCATTGGCTTCCTCTGGCTGCTGTAACAAACGGCCATAAACTTAGTGGCTTAGAGTAACACACATTTATTCTCTTACTGTTATAGAAGACAGAAGTACAGATAGTCTTACTGGGCTAAAGTCAGGGTGTCAGCTGGGCTGCATTGCTTCTGGAGGCTCTAGGGGAGAGTACATCACCTTGACTGTGTTCCATGGTTTGTGACCCTTTGCTCCGTCTTCAAAGTGCATCACTCCAATCTCTTTCTGTTATCATATTGCCTTCTGTTTTGTTGTTGTTGTTTTTCAGTTGCTAAGTCATGTCTTTAATGTACTATATTTGTTTTTCTCTTTCTGACTTACTTCACTCCATTTAACACATTCTTGGTTCATCCAGCTGACTACAACTGACTCAGATTCGTTCCATTTTATGGCTAAGTAAACAGTCCATTGTATGTTGCACTGGGTGTTGTGGCTCCCGGGATCTTCACTGCGGCCCGGGGACTTAGTTGCGACATGCATGTGGGACCTAGTTCCCTGACCAGGGATCAAACCTGGGCGCTGTGCAATGAGAGCATGGAGTCCTAGCCACTGGACCACCAGAAAAGTCCCCACATTGCCTTTTTTAAATTAAGACACTTGTGGTTATATGAGGACCACATGGATAATGATAGTTCCCCCCCTCCCCCCATGTCAAGATCTTTAACCTAATCACATCTGCAAAATCCTTTATGTCCTATAAGGTCACATGCTCTCAGGTTATGGGAATTAGGATACAGAGTCCTTGTGGGGGCATTACTCAGCCAACCACAGAGGGGATAGATAGCCACATATTAGTTTATTTTATCGTGCAAGGGCTGCTTTTCTGCCCATTTTTGCTTTCGTCATAGAAGGAATAATTTTTCTTCAATTTGATGTGGAGTGTAGGCAGGAAGTAGGGTGAATAGATTCTGAATTAGTGCTCCTCAACATGTGTTCCCCAGATCAGCAGCATCAGCATCTCCTGGTAACCTGTTAGAAATGCAAATTCTCAGCTCCTACCTCAGACCTCCTGAATCTGAAATTCAGGGAATGGGATCCAGCAGCGGATTAAAAAGCAGAGACAACACTTTGCTGACTAAGTCTGTCTAGTCAAAGCTATGATTTTTCCAGTAGTCATGCATGGATATAAGAGTTGGACCATAAAGAATGCTGAGTGCCAAAGTATTGATGCTTTCAAACTGTGGTGTTGGAGAAGACTCTTGAGAGTCCCTTGGACAGCAAGGAGATCAAACTAGTTAATCTTGTATGTGTTAGTCACTCAGTCATATCCAACTCTTTGTGAACCCACGGACTGTAGCCCACCAGGCTTCTCTGTCCTTGGGATTTCTCCAGGCAAGAATACTGTAGTGAATTGCTGTTCCCTTCTCTAGAGGATCTCTCTGACCCAGGGGTCGAACCCTGGTCTCCTGTATTGCAGGCAAATTCTTTACCGTTTGAGCTACAGGGAAGTCCAATCAGTCTTAAAGGAAATCAACCCCGAATATTCTTCGGAAGGACTGATGCTGAAGCTCCAATACTTTGGTCACCTGATGTGAAGTGCCAACTCATTGGAAAAGACCCTGATGCTGGGAAAGATTGAAGGCAGGAGGAGAAGGGGGTGACAGAGAATGAGATAGTTAGATAGCATCACCGACTCAATGGACATGAATTAGAGCAAACTCTCGGAGACAGTGGAAGACAGAGGAGCCTAGTGTGCTAGGGGTTACAAAGAGTTGGATACGACTTGTTGACTGAACAACAACAAATCTGTACTTTCACAAGCTTTGCCTTGTGATCTTGCCTTTGTTTACAATTTTGGTATTGCATTCATGGTGACTTTTTTCTTTCTTTTTCTTTTTTTACATTGCTTTAATTTTTAAAAAATATTTCATTTTTGTCTTGACTATTGAGTTTTTTGGTGCCATCTTAACTTTTGCACCTGAGGTGGGTGCCGCATGTGCTTCACCCTCACACCGGCCCTGGAGGAGATAAGATCTGTCTGTGTCCTCACAGAAGGACCAGGTTCTGTGTAACAGACACACTAGACCTGCTCGGGGTGATCAGCAGTGTCTCCTATGAGTCTGTGATGTCAGAGCCGAGAGCGGGAGCCAGAAGGAGTGAACTCAGAGAAGAAGGGGCATCTCAGGTGGAGAGAACAGCAGGTGCAAAGGCAGGATGTTTGGAAGGGACATAGCAGATAGGAGGGACCAGAAAGACCCCTGTGCCATGCAACTCCTAAATGTTTCTAAAGCTCCTACAGCAAGCCCTGGGGGCTACTGGCCTTTAACAGTCCAGAATTTCAACCCACATATTGACTTGAGGGAGCCTCAGAGAGGCAGCTAGAACAAGGTTAGGTCTTGGACTGCCTGTGTGATTTGGCGAGGCATGCCCCAGGCGGTCTTCCTCCCAGAAATGGTTTTTGGCACCCAGCAAATAAGGTAGGGAAAGCACAAAAGGCTGTCTGTCTCATAAAAGATGCATTTAGCACAGGTTTCTATCGCAGCACTAATAGCATTAGCCATTGTGTCGAAAGTAAGAGATGACAATTACCCTGTTTTAATAACAAGGCTGACAGCACAGTTTTAATCCCAGAGGAGCCTTGCTTTGAGAGTTCTCTCGCCAGTGAATTCTCAGTCCTAAGCTAGCTTGTAACCTTACATTCCTATTTACCCAGAATGGTCCTGGTTTATGTCTGATTGCCAATACAGTTGTTACTAGCACCCCCTTTCACCTGCAACTGCCCCCATTCAGATTATAAACAAGACGATCACCACAGTGATAGAGAACTGAGGAAACTAAACCCAGACAGGATGCTGGGCTCCCCACCGGCTCCTTAGAAAAATCCATCTCTGGCAAAACCAAGTGAAGTGAGTGAAAGTATTAGTTGCCCAGTCATGTCTGACTCTTTGTGACCCCATGGACTGTAGCCTGCCAGGCTCCTCTGTCCATAGCATTCTCCAGGCAGGAATGCTGGAGAGGATTGCCATTTCTTTCTCTAGTGGATCTTCTCGAACCAGGGATGGAACCCGTGTCTCTTGCACTGCAGGCAGAGTCTTTACCACTGAGCCACCTGGGAAGTAGCCACCAAATCCATCAAATCTCAGACCGTCCATTCGTCCATGGATGTTTGAGGGCCTGTCCTTGCCAGTGCTTCTTCTTTGGAAAAATGTCTATTTAGGTCTTCCATCCATTTTGTGATTGGATTGTTTGTTTGTTTGAATATATTGAGCTTCATGTTTGTATATTTTGGAGATTAATGCCTTCTCAGTTGCTTCATTTGCAAATATTTTCTCTCATTCTGAGGATTGTCTTTTTGTCTTATGATTTTCTTTGCTGTGCACACACTTTTAAGTTTAGTTAGGTCCAATTTGTTTATTTTTGTTTTTATTTTCATTACTCTAGGAGGTGGGTCAAAAAAGATCTGAAAACCAGGCAAAAGACTTCCTAGGAACTGACATTGGAATTTTTTTTTATACTCGGGAAGAAGCTTAAGTAGAACAAGAGGAAACAAGGACGTCCTTGAGATAAAGCAGTGTTCACTTTCATTTAAAAGCTCACTTCTCCAATGGGAAGCTTTTTCTACTCATAGTAACAGTGGGTGGTGAATAGAAATTCTTGGTGAAAGCTAATACAGTGCCCCAACTCAATGTTTATATCTAAAATTACAACTGGACAACCTAGTTCTAGCACTCTGAAGTTAAAACAACAGCCCCTTCTGTATTCCTGCTGCTCTAGGGTAAGAGTTGTTAAGTTTGGTGGGTATCCACCCAGACTTTCAGAAGTGACTTTTATTGAGGTATGACAACAACAACAACATTATAACAAAAACACAGCTTCTAAGATGATGCTCCTATAGTGAGAAAGCTTTGCAGGTCCTCTGAGTCCTTCCACTGGGGTTTCCTCTCAATCACCCCTTCTCCCTTTTCCCTAAAAATGACCACTAGCTGACCCCTTATGGCTACTAAGTCCCACAAGATGAAGCTAGATGGTATGACCCATGTAATTGTATCTGGCTTTCCCTTTCAACCTTGAGATTCCTCCATGTCTCATTGCATTAGTTCACTTTCAATCCTGTGTATATTCCCTCATATGAATACATTCATTTATCATACACTACTGAAAGAATCTGCCTGCAAAAGCAGGAGATGCGAGAGACCTAAGTTCAATCCCTGGGTCAGAAAGATCTCCTGGAGAAGGAAATGGCAATCTACTCCAGTATTATTGCCTGGAAGATCCCATGGACAGAGGAGCCTGGCTGGCTACAGTCTATAAGGTTGCAAAGAGTCAGACACGACTGAGCGCATGTGCGCACGCACACATAGACACACTATTGGTGAAAATTGGGGTTGTTTCCTATTTGGAACTGTTATGAGTAAAGGACGGAGAAGGCAATGGCACCCCACTCCAGTACTCTTGCTTGGAAAATCCCATGGACGGAGGAGCCTGTTAGGCTGCAATCCATGGTGTCGCTAAGAGTCGGACACGACTGAGCGACTTCACTTTCACTTTTCACTTTCGTGCATTGGAGAAGGAAATGGCAACCCACTCCTGTGTTCTTGCCTGGAGAATCCCAGGGACAGGGGAGCCTGGTGGACTGCCATCTATGGGGTCGCATAAAGTCAGACACGACTGAAGTGGCTTAGCATAGCATAGCATGAGTAAAGGATGCTTCTGTGAATGTTCTCATAATATTCCGGTGTACATGGGTATGTATTCTGCTAGGTGTGTACCTAGGATAAGGATCGCTAGATCTGCGAGTAGGTGGATGCTCAACTATAACATGATGTCTGGCAGTTTTCCAAAGTGTTTGTTCCACTTCCACCAGCAGTGTATGAGAGTTCCTGTTGCTCTGTACCTTTGCCAATACTTGGGATTGTCAGTATAAGGTTTTGGCAATTATGGTGGTTGTGTATTAGAGTTTCCTTTTGATTTTAATTTGCTTTTCCCAGTGAATAATGGGTGTGAGCATCTTTTCATACAGGTCATTTTACATACCTCCTTTATGAAGTGCTTGTCAGAGTCTTTTGTTTGTGTTTTAATTGAGTTCTTTGTCTTGTTGATTTAAAGGAGTTACTTCTGTACTATCATGAGAATAGGAATCTTCTCTTGGCTATCAGTGTCTTATCATCAATTTTTCCTTATGGCTAGTGCTTTTTGTGTTCTGTTTAAGAAGTCATTTCCCACCCCAATAGCAAAAAGATACTCTTTATTATTGTCAAACAGTTTTAATTTCACATTGGAGTCTGTAGTCTACCTAATAATTGCCTTCTGTGTATGGTGTGAGGTTGTGGTCAAATTTAATTTTTTCCTCATATGGATTTGCCTTAATTGAGTACCACTGAGCATCTCCACTGCTCTGGAGTCAACCTGTGAACCCTTTATTCTCATCTGTTGGTCCATTTGGATATCCTTGGGTCAATATCATACTCTTTTGATCACAGAAGCCAAATATCCATCTGGATACTGTGGTAGAGCATGTCCTCTCGTTTTTGGTAGTCTTTTTCAAGAGATTTTGGTCCTTTGCCTTTTCAATTAGATTTTGGAATAATTTTTTCAATTTTCACAGAAAATTTGTTCAAATTTTAATCAGATTAGAGATCAATTTGGGGAGAATTGGGAGTTTTTACAACATCAAATCATTATATCCATAGCTCAATTAGCTGTATTTCTTCATTTGTTTGGGTTTCTTTACTTTCTCTCCATCTTTTATAGTTTTCTGTAGAGTGTTCTCTTTCACTAGATTTATTCCTATTCGTTATTTGATATATCCCAATGCTATTATATTTTAAAATTTTTGTTTTCTGTTTTATGTATAGAAATACAATTTAGTATTTTATATATACCTTCCAGATGATAACCTTGTTGAATTTATTCTAATAATTTTTCTTGTTTTTGAATTTTCTACAACAATCTTATTGTGCAAATAGAGACAGTTTTATTTTTTCTATTTCAAACCCCAAATCTCCATCTCTCACTTTCTTTTTTTGGCCACACCATGTGACCTGTGGGATCTCAGCTCCCTGACCAGGGATGGAGCCCTCACCCTCTGGATTGGGAGTGTGGAGTCTTAGCCACTGAACCTCTGGGAAAGTCTCCATCAAATCTCCTTTTTTTACTTCTAGTGTAATGTTGAGTAAAAGTGATAATAGTGGCCATTCTTTCATTCTTGATCATCAGTATTTTACCATTTTGAATAATGTTTTCTATGGACTTCTTTTCTGAGTTGAATTTGTAGCCTTTTATTTATTTATTTGGCTATTTCAGTCCATATCCTGGCTGGGAGGAGACTGCTTAGATTTTTTTACGTAATCAACTTTATATTTTAGAGCAGTTTTAGGTTCACAGCAAAACTGAGAGGAAGATACAGAGACTTTCCATGTGCCCTGTGTGCCGCCCCTGCCACGTACAGTCTCTATTATCAGCATCCTGCACCATAGCAGGATATTTGTTACAATTGATGAACCTACACTGACATCATGTCATTGTCATCCACAGTCCATAGTTTGCATCAAGGCTCACTCTTGCTGTTGTACCTTCTATAGATGTGGACAACGTTTTAATGATATATATTTGCTATTACAGTGTCTTGAAGAGTATTTTTATTGCCCTGAAAATCCTCTGTGTTCTGACTCTTCATCCCTCTCTATGGGATTTTTAATGCTCTTTCTCAGATAAAGGAAGAGATTTCTTTTTATTCCTTTGACATTTTTTTGAGAATTGAAATAAAGTCTGCTGTAGGGAAAAATTTTGTGATGTTCCACATTTTTTTAAAAAAAGGATGTATATTTGGCCATTGGTCAATGTGTTAATTATGTTCAGTTTTTCTGTATTTTCTCCTTTTTGTTTACGTTTTCTATTTTTTACTCATTGTATGTTTTTAAATTTTTCCTTACAGATCGTCAGTTCTTTGCATTATGTTTTGAGGCTTCTTGAATAGCTTATTTTCTTATTATGTTAAGACATTTTTGATTGCTAGATTTGCTTATTTGTTCTTTGAGTCTATTTTGACTGATAATAACAGAGATATGGGCCTCCCAGGTGGCTCAGCGGTAAAGAATCTGCTTGCCAATGCAGGAGACTCAGGTTTGATTTCTGGGTCATAAGGATCCCCTGGAGAAGGAAATGGTAACCCACTCCAGTATTCTTACCTGTAAAATCCCATGGACAGAGAAAGCTGGCAGGCTACAGTCCATGGGGTCACAAGAGAGTCAGACACTACTTAGTGACTAAACAAATACAACAATAGAGATACACCAGCCTTCTTTTCAGTTTCTTTTGCTCCCTGACATCTTTTGGGTTGATTATTTTCATGTTCATTTCCCCCCTTTATTAGTCTGCTTGTCTGTTCTTTTACTCTACATACTTTCAGTGGTTATACTATGGGTCACAACATACTTTCTTGGCTATAGAGATTAATAATCCTACTTTTTTTCTTGGAAAATGCAAGAAAGAATCTTAGAACTTTCTATTTCTGTTTACCCTGTCTCAACTTCTCCTCCCTTTTTTTTTTTAAATTAAAACTTTTATTTTATATTGGAATAAAGGTGATTAATGATGATGTGATAGTTTCAGAGGCAGAGCAGAGTGACTTAGCCATACATAACATGTATCCATTCTCCTGCAAACTCCTTTCCCATCCAGACATTGTACACTGTCTCAGATTCTAAGCTGTTTTGCTCTGTATTTTATTTCAATGTATATTTAAAACCCTATTGTGTATTTTAATATATTAATATATAATAAATTATTCTTAATCATTAATCATTATAAATTTGTATGATATTACATGCTAATATTGTTTTTGTTCAGTCACTCAGTCATGTCTGGCTCTTTGCAGCCCCATGAACTGCAGAATAGCAGGCTTTCCTGTCCTTTACTATCTCCTGGAGTTTGCTCAAACTCATGTCCATTGAGTCAGTGATGCCATCCAACCATCTCATCCTCTGTCGCCCCCTTCTCCTCTTGCCCTCAATCATTCCCAGCATCAGGGTCTTTTCCAATGAGTTAGCTCTTCATATCAGGTGGCCAAAGTATTGGAGCTTCAGCTTCAGCATCAGTCTTTCCAATGAATATTCATGGTTGATTTCCTTTAGGATTGACTGGTTTGATCTGCTTGCTGTCCAAGGGACTCTCAAAAGTCTTCTCCAACACCACAGTTTGAAATCATCAATTCTTTGGTGCTCACCCTTCTTTATGGTCCAACTCTTACATCTGTACATGACTATTGGAAAAACCATAGCTTTGACTACATGGACTTTTGTCGACAAAGTCATGTCTCTGCTTTTTAATATGCTGTCTAGGTTTGTCATAGCTGTTCTTCCAAGGAGCAAGTGTCCTTTAATTTTGTGGCTGCAGTCACCATCTGCAGTGATCTTGGAGCCCATGAAAATGAAATTAGATACATTTCCACTTTTCCCCCATCTATTTGCTATGAAATGATAGAATTGGATGCCATGATCTTAGTATTTTGAATGTTGAGTTTTAAGCCATCTTTTTCACTCTCCTTTTTTACCTTCATCAAGAGGCTCTTTAGTTCCTCTTAACTTTCTGCCATTAAGGTGTTATCCTCTGCATATCTGAGGTTATTAATATTTCTCCTGGCAATTTTTCTTTTAAATTTTTTTTAATTGAAGGATAATTGCTGCTGCTGCTGCTGCTGCTAAGTCACTTCTGTCATGTCCTACCCTGTGTGACCCCATAGATGGCAGCCCACCAGGATCCCCTGTCCCTGGGATTCTCAAGGCAAGAACACTGGAGTGGGCTGCCATTTCCTTCTCTAATGCAGGAAAGTGAAAAGTGAAAGAGAAAGTCACTGGTGTCTGACTCTTAGTGACCCCATGGACTGCAGCCCACCAGGCTCTTCCGTCCATGGGATTTTCCAGGCAAGAGTACTGGAGTGGGTTGCTATTGCCTTCTCCGGAAGGATAATTGCTTTACAGAATTTTGTTGTTTTCTGTCAAGCATCAACATGAATCCTGGCAATTTCAATTCCAGCTTGTGAGTCATCCAGCCTGACATTTAGTATGATATGCTCTGCATAGAAGTTAAATAAACAGGGTGAAAATATACAGCCTTGATGTACTCCTTTCCCAATTTGGAACCAGTCCATTGTGACATGTTCGGTTCTGTTTCTTCTTGACCTACATATAGGTTTCTCAAGAGGCAGATAATGTGGTCTGGTATTTCCATCTCTTTAAGAACATTCCACAGTTTGTTGTTATCCACACAGTCAAAGGCTTTAGCATAGTACATGAAGCAGAGTAGATTTTTTTTTTGGAATTCCCTTGCTTTTTCTATGATCCAACGAATGTTGACAATTTGATCTCTGGTTCTTCTGCTTTTTCCCCAAGAAAAAGAAATGCAAGAAGGCAAAGTGGTTGCCTGAAGAGGCCTTACAAATAGTTGAGAAAAGAAGAGAAGCAAAAGGTAAAGGAGAAGTGGAAAGATATACCTAACTGAATGCAGAGTTCCAGAGAACAGCAAGAAGAGATAAAAAAGCCTTCTTAAGTGAACAATGCAAAGAAATAGAGGAAATCAGTACAATGGAAAAGACTAGATGTAATGTTAATTTATACTTATTTACTTAATTGTAGACTTAGCTACAATTAATCTCTTCATTGCTTTTTATTCATTCCTACAGCTCTGAGAATTACTTTTCTTTTTCCTGAAGAAACCTCCCTTAGTATTTTTTTTTTAAACCAGGTCTGCTGATGTTAAATATTCCTAGATTTCTTTGATCTGAAGATGTCTTTACTTCCCTTTCATTCTTGAAGGATATTTTCAGTGAGTGTAGAACTCCCCGTGGCAAGTATCTTCTTTTGCCACTTTGGAGTCATCATGCCATTAGCTCCTGGCTTCCCTGGATTCTTTTTTTTAAATTGGAGTATAATTGCTTTACAATGTTGTGTTAGTTTCTGCTGTACAACAAAGTAAATCAGCTATATGTACATATATCCCTTTCCTCTTGAGCTTCCCTCCCTCCCCCATCCCAGTCTACTAGGTCATCACAAGAGCACTGAGCTGAGCTCCCTGTGCTAGACAGCAGGTTCCCACTAGCTATCTGTTTTACGCATGGTTACATATATATATGTATATATGTCAATGCTATGCTCGCAATTCACCCCACCCTCCCCTTCCCCCACTGTGTCTGCATGTCTGTTCTCTACATCTGCATCTCTATTCCTGCCCTGCAAATAGGTTCATCTGTATCTAGTTTGTGTTAAAGGCAGATGCAGGTCTGTACATCTTTCAAGGTTATTTGATCTTTCTTAACCCCTGGTCCAGCTGCTTTTAAGACTTTCTCTGTTGCTGGTTTTCAGTGCATTCCTGTGACATGCCTACATGTGGTTTTCTTTTTATTTATCCTGCTTAGGGTTCATTGAGCTTTTTTAATTTCAGTTTTGTCAGCTTTTTCAAATATTGTCAATGATCTCTTCTGAGCACTTCTATTCCCTTTCCCTTCTCTCCAGCATAACAGTTAAGCCCATGTTAGACCTTGTAACTGAATCCCCGTGTCTCATTCTTTCCTCCATCTTTCTCATCCTTTTGTTTCCTCTATTCATCATTCTGACTTTCTTCTGTTTTTTCCAGTTCACTAATTCTTTCTACCTGTTTCCAATATCAATTCAGTTACTTCCTTTTTCAATTCGGTACCTTTTTGTAGTTTCCATTTCTCTGCCAAAATTCTTCACCTCATCCCATTTCTCTGTCCATATTGAGCAAACTTGTTATGGTCTGTATCTGATGCTGGACTTATCTGGATTACCTGTGGTTCTCTTTCTGTGGTCTCTTTTCCTTGCTTTTTGATCATGTTGTCTTTATGATATCTGTTATTTTTCTCAAACCTACAGAAAAGCTGCAAGAATAGTACAGAGAACTTTCCCCTCGCACTCCATTTGGGAGTATGTAGCCAACATCGTGCTCCATCACTCCCAAATATTTTAGAGTGCACTTCCTACCTGTCAAGGATATTCTCATTGGACCATAGTATAGCCATAAAGCACATGGAATTAACATTGATCCATCATTACCATATAATCTATAGACTGCACTCAAGTTTTACTAGAATAATTCAGTATCCAGGTTGCATTTGGTGGCCTCACCTCTTTAGTTGCTTTCCATCTGGAATAATTCATCAGGTTTTCCTTTTGTGACATTGCTGCTTTTGAAGATTGTTATTGTTATTCAATTGCTACGATGTGCCCAACTCTTTGAAATCCCATGGACTGCAGCATGCCAGTGTCCGCTGTCCTTCACTATCTCCTGGAGTTTGCTCAGCTTCATATCCGTTGAGTTGGTGATGCTATCTAACCATCTCACCCTCTGCCTTCCCCTTCTCCTTTTGCCTTCAGTCTTTGCCAGCATCAGAGTCTTTTCTAACGAGTCAGCTCTTCACATTCCGAAGCTCTTAGCATTGGAACTTCAGCTTCAGCATCAGTCTTTCCAGTGAATATTCACAGTTGATTTCCTTTAGGATTGACTGGTTTGATGATTACAGGGCAGTTTCTCGTTTTATCTGATTTCCTCATGTTTAGATTCATGTGACATATCTTTGTTGGTATTATTGCAGATGTGATGCTGAGTTTGTCCATTGCATCCTCTGGAATGGTACATGATTTTGGTTTACTAATAATGTGAACTTTGGTTATTTGATTAAGATGATTTCTTAATTAGATTTCCCCAACGTAAGGCCCCTCCTTTTTTTCTCTTTGCAAGTAATAAATGTGTTATGGGGGCATAGTTTGAAACTATAAGTCTATTGTTTTGCATCAAATTTTTATCCACTAGTTTTTGCAGTCATTGATGTTACTTTCCTGAATTATAGCTATGAATGTCTGTCAAATGGCACTTTTCCAATTACATCATCTTGAATACATTTATTGGTTGCTATTCTGCCATAAAGAAGAGCTTTCTCTTTACCTATCTCTCTATAAATGTATTTGTGTAAGTGTGTATTTGTTTATCCATTCATCCATCTGTTTATCTGTATGGATGCTTAGATTTCTGTGCAGTGGAACTGACTTCATTATTATCTTTTTTTTTTAATGCTCAAATTAGCCTTATCACCATTATCTCACTGGCCAGTGAGAACCCCTTTAAACTGACTTATATTTCTTTTTCGAATCTTTCCATCCATCTTTGAGCTTTTCCTTAATTTCTAGATGAACATGATGTCAAACTTTTCTATGTTCTCCTTGCCCTAGCCCTGGAAGCACCCAGCCCTGATATTTTATAGGGAAGAATGATGTTTAGAGCCTACATCTTGGTTTTTATGGAGTGTCACTGCTCCCAGGCCTTTCCAGTGAACAGAATTAAGGAATATAGTATATATATAAATTGACATACTACACATATGCACACATCTAAATCTAGATTTATCTGTTATATACATATGTGTATGTGTGTGTGTATATACATACATACATATATATATATATATGTATTGTTGTTGTTCAGTCACTAAGTCATGTCTGACTGTTTATAACCCCATGGACTGTAGCATGCCAGACTTCCCTGTCCTCCACTATCTCCTGGAGTTTGCTCAGATTCATGTCCATTGAGTTGATGATGCCATCCAACCATTGCATCCTCTGTGGCCCCATTCTCCTTTGTGTGTGTACTAAGTCGCTTCAGTCGTGTCTGACTCTTTGTGACGCTATGGACTGTAGCCCACCAGGCTCCTCTGTCCACGGGATTCTCCAGGCATGAATACTGAAGTGAGTTGCCATGCCCTCCTCCAGGGGATCATCCTGACTCAGGGATCAAACCTGCATCTCCTGCATTGCAGGCCAGTTCTTTACCCAATGAGCCACCGGGGAAACCCTTTCCTCTTTTGTGTGTATGCTCAATTGCTCAGTTATGTCCAACTCATTGTGATCCCATGGACTGCCAGGCTCCTCTGTCAATGAAATTTTCCAGGAAAGAATACTGGAGTGGGTTGTCATTTCCTGCTCCAGGGAATCTTTCCAACCCAGGGATCGAACCTGCGTCTCTTGCATCTCCTACATTAGCAGGCAGATTCTTTACCACTGTGCTACCTGGGAAGTCCCCTCTTCCTTTACACACACACACACACACACGTATATATAGTATTAATCATGAGTTAATACCAATACTTACAATTTCTATCTAACAGCATAAATTTTATTCTAACTTTTCTCTTCTTTAACAGTAGGAAACCAGACTCCTATTGTCTTCAACGTGTTTGCTTATTTGTCCGATCTCTCTCCTCCCCCTGCCCCATATGTAACTAGTCTTTGGTTGCTGCTGCTGCTCTGTGTGGATGTCTTCCTCACCTCACTTGGCCACTGACCCTCCTGCCCTCTCTCCTTACCCCACAAATGCTCCCTCATCTTGCTTGGGCTCTGACTCAGCATTGCGCTCCACCCCCTACACCTTGGCATGGATTTCTTTCTTTCTGTCTTGTCCTGTATTTTGAATTGAATGGAATTATTCAGAAAGGAAAGAAGGGGAAATAGATACCTGGTTATTTTTGATTTAGCACTAGAAAGTATATATGAAATTATAGAAATAAGATAAGACCTAGAGTTGATGGTAATGATGGTATTGCTCCAGCAAAACATTGTTACCTTCTATAGGTTCTGTCACGACAGAATTAAGGGACTCTTTTATCTCTTTTTGGCCCAGATTTAGTCATCAGTGACTTCCATAGAAAGAGAAAAGATTATCCTTTGAAATGAGTCTCTTCAGAAATTTAAGTTCCCTTTGAGCCAATTACTATTTTATTCTTTGCCACCATTTAGATTACTAGGATAACTTAGTACTGCATCAAGACATGATTGTATAATGGGTGTTAGTAAGAACTCAGGATCCTCATACATTCCTGATAGGAATGTAAAACGGTATGTCCACTTTGGAAAACAGGCCGGCAATTCCTCAAATGATTCAACATTGTTGTTCAATCACTAAGTTGTGTCCAACTCTTTGCAACCTCATGGACTGCAGCACGCTAAGCTCCTTTGTCCTCCAATATCTCTTGGAGTTTGCTCAAATTCATGTCCACTGGGTCAGTGATGCTATCTAACTGTCTCATCCTCTGCTGCCCCCTCTCCTTTTGCCTTCAATCTTCCCAGCATCAGGGTCTTTTCAAATGATTCAGCTTTTTTGCATCAAGTTGCCAAAGTATTGGAGTTTCAGTTCCAGCATCATCCCTTCCAATGAATATCTTTCCTTTAGAATTGATTAGTTTGATCTCCTCACAGTCCAAGAGACTCTCAGGGATCGTTGAAAGCATCAGTTCTTTGGTGCTAGCCTTCTTTATGGTCCATCTCTCACATCCATACATGAATACGAGAAAAAACACAGCTTTGACTATAGGACCTTTGTCAGCGATGCGATGTCTGTGCTTTTCAACATGCTACCCTGTGTCTCAGCAGTTCTACTTCTAGTTATATACCTATGAGGAATGAAAACATGTGTCCATACCAAAGGTTGTACACAGTGTTTATAGCAGCAGTTTCATAATAGCCAAAATGTAGACATAACTCAAATGTAATTCAGTAGATGAATGAGTAAATAAAATGTAGTATATCCATACAGTGGAATATTATTCAGCCATAGGAAGGAATGAAGTACTGATATATGTTACAACTTCAGTGAACCTAAAAGCAATACATTAAGTGAAGGATGTAGACTTTTGATGCAGAAGTCTACATATTCTGTGATTCCGTTCATGTCTCCAGAATAGGGAAATTTATAGAGATAGAAAGGTTAGTGGTGACTTATGATGAGGGGGGCAGTTGTGCAGAGGGTGATAGCTAAAATGTCTGTGTTTTTTTGAGATCATGAAATTATTCTAACCTCAACTGTGTCAATGGTTGTACATCTTTATGCATATATGGATACCAATGAACTGTACACTTTAAATGGGTGAATTATATGGCACATGAATTATAACCCAGTCAAACAGTTTAAAAATTTTATAAAAGGAAAAACATTTATTGTGACTTGCTAGGAACTTGTGTCAAATGGAGACCTTTGAGAGCCAACAGCACAACTTTTCGATAAAATAGTAGTTACTGCAAAGCAGAGAACCAGTAGAACTGTTTATCTTATAGATTACCTATTAATGTTTATATTTTCTGGCTGTGTAATCTTGGGCAAAGTACTTGAATTTTCATAAGACCAAATTTCCTCCTCTGGGATGGGGACATGCTGGTATCTGTTATTAGACTGTCCATGGAGCTCATATTAATATGATGGCTCATGTCATGTAGCACATTCTACTTAATGGTACTTTGCTACGAGACATGAAGCATCCTAAAACAAGTATCTCTGAACTCAGTGTCATGTTTTCCTAAATTGTCCTTCCCTTAAAAGAAGTATTTATTTATTGTATGGCTTTCTTTAAGTTGGGGCAAGTGGTGTTCACTCTCTAGTTGCGGTGCGTGGGCTTCTCATTGTAGCGGCTTCTGCTGCTGCAGAGTACAGGCTCTAGGAACGTAGGTTCAGTAGTTGTGGCACATGGGCTTAGTTTCCCCAAGACATGTGGAATTTTTCTGAACCAGGGACTGAACCCATGTCCTCTGCTTTGGCAGGCGGATTCTCAAGCACTGAACCACAAGGAAAGTTCTACCCTTCCTTTCTATAATGGTTGGCTGTAGTACTCTGCAGCTTTTGGGAGCTGTGGGTAATAACAACTGATGGGTTGACCCTGATTTATCAGAGAATTGGTTCCTAACTCCCCTGGGACTATGAGTCTGCACAAAGTCAGGGAGTCCTCTGAGGGAGGACAATTTAAAGTCTATAGAATTGGAAAGGTGCCAGGGGAAATCTTAAGAATATTGATAGGATCATTGATTTGAAGCAGAGCATATTTATATCCTTCCTAATCTTAAGAGCTCTCAGCGGATTTTGAAACCTTTCCAGTATAACATGGCATTTAAACTAGTTTTGCCCAAATGACTTTGTGCCAAAATCCCCTCCCCCAACCCAAATCCCTTCCTTTTCCTGCTGTCAATTCCACATCTCTTCTTAGATTCCTCTCCAGTACTCTGTCCCATAAGGATTTCCCTGACGGTATCTGTATGTGATGGCAAGACCTTTCCTGACCCATAATTCACAATGTGATATGTTCACACTTGGTTGGTTAATTATTCTTTGTGTTTATCACATGTGCGGAGATTCTGAGTGGTTTCTCACACTGTCTCCTCCTGCCTCCCCTCCTCCCCCATGACTTTCCTTTATTCCATCTTCCTGTAGCTGGCATAGTGTCAGGTGTCAGAGACATTCAATAAATGATCTTTATCAGCACAGAGGTAACAAAAGTCCTTAAGTCAGTTACTGTCTTCTCTAGGCTTACTTGCTTTTGACTTTTATCTTTGGAGGTGTTTTTGGTACCTGAACACATCTCTGTGAAGAATAATAGGCTTATATTGTCAATGAATGCAGACCAGGGCTGAGCAGCAGGAGCACATGCATTTCACATAAAGGGGGACCTGCTGTTCCAGTTTATTCCCAGCATGAGATACACAGGCTCAACAGCAGCAAGTCAGACTTCTTTTTTTTTTTGTAATTATTTATTTAATTTTGGCTGTGCTGGGTCTTTGTGGCTGTGTGGGCTTTTCTCTGGGTGCAGCCATCAAGGGCTACTCTTTTGTTGCGGTGGTCATTGTGGCTTCTCACTGTGGTGGCTTCTCTCGTTGCAGAGCATGGGCTCTAGGTGTGCAGGCCTCCGTAGTTACAGTACTTGGGCTCAGTAGTGCACAAGCTTAGTTGCCCTGAGGCATGTGGAACCTTCCTGGACCAGGGATTGAACCCATGCCCCCTGAATTGGCAGGCAGATTCTTAACTGCTGGACCACGAGGGTAGTCTTAAGTCTGATTTCTGAAAAAAAAATGAAATCTAGATGCCTTAAAATGTTGACCAGCAACTCTAAAATGTTAGCATTGACAACATAGTATGGGGGAATGAACAGGGCAGGAGAGAGCCCAGGAATAGACTCATGTAAGTGGAAATTTGATAGATAATGATAGTGATGTTGCATCAGGGAAAAGATGGAGTGGGAAAGATGTTTGGGGGAAACTGTTCACAACCTTGACAAAAATAAAACCGTATCTTACCTTATACCAGATATAAAAGCACTCTCCAGATAGACAAGGACTAAATGTAAAAGGCCGAACCATAAAGGAGGCTGACTTCACAGCCCAGAAGAAGGGAAGGATATTTTAAGCAAGGCCTTCAAAACAGATAAGTCAGAAGAGCCATGGATCTGACCATATTAAAGAGAAGTATTTCTCAACAAGAAAAGACACCATGGTCAGAATTAACAGTTGGGCAAAGATATTGGCAAAGTTTAAATGGATATCTAGCAAAGTGAGGGAACCTACTGTGCAAATCAATAAGAAAGTCAAATATAGAAAAACGACTAGAAAAACGAGCAAAGGCTGTGAACAGGCAATTTCCTGAAGAGGAAGCCTCTGGTTAATAAGCTTTCCATGAAGTGCTCAGTTTACTAATAAGTAAGGAAATCAAGTCAAATCAATGAACTGTAACTTTATACCCATTTGATCACCCGACTTCCTAATACTTGCCAATGACAATTATGGGCAAAGATGTGGGGAAGTAGGAACCCATGTGTGGTCCCAGTGAGCAGGTGAACCGGCAGAACCATCCTGGAGTAGTACTTGGCAGCACTGAATGAAATCAAATTTGTATGTGTCTTCAAGTAAGTCCATTCCGGGGTATGAAACCGGTGAAGTTCTTGCATAGATCCATTCCTCCCAGTTCATGCCCCTTATCCTGGTATAATCACTAACAGTGGTTCCATTCATACACTGTCAAAGTGTTCTGATTTGGATGATATATTGATGACTAACCATTAGGTGGCATCATTACTGTGTTGGCCACATTTACAGGGCATAGGAGACAACTCAGGTACCTGGTACTAAGGGAGCAGACAGAAGAAAATGTGTGGAATTTAGTATATTAAACACCTTGTAGCAGTGAGAAGGGATGTACAGAGAAGGGAAGGGAGAAGCATGGTTTTCCAAACAAAGGGCATCGGCAGGTTGAATTAGTATGTAAAGGATTACTTTGGATTTTTTTTAAAGATTATTTTTATTTTATTTATTTATTTTTTTTAATTTTATTTTATTTTTAAACTTTACATAACTGTATTAGTTTTGCCAAATATCAAAATGAATCTTTTTAAAGAACAGTTTTAGGTTCACAGCAAAATTAAGAACAAGGTACAGAAATTGCCCATATATCCCCTCACTTCACATATGCACAGCCTCCCCACATAATCAACACCCCCCACCAGAGTGGTACATTTGTTACAGCTGATGCACCTACACTGATACATCATCAGCACCCAAAGTTTATAGTTTACATTAGGGTTCACTCTTGTTGTACCTTCTGTGGGTTTGAATAAATATATAAAGACATGTGGGGCTTCCCTGGTGGTTCAGTGGTAAAAAGTCTGCCTGCCAGTGCAGGAGACATGAGTTCCACCTCTGGTCCAGGGAGATCAGTTGGAGAAGGAAATGGCAACCCACTCCAGTATGGGGTCACAAAGAGTTCAACACCACTTAGCGACTGAATACCACTTGGCTTCCTTCGTAGCTCAGTTGGTAAAGAATCCACCTTCAGTGCAGGAGACCCTGGTTCAATTCCTGGGTCGGAAAGATCCCCTAGGAAGGGATAGACTACCCACTCCATTATTCTTGGGCTTCCCTTGTGGCTCAGCTGGTAAAGAATTTGCCTGCAATGTGGGAGAGCTGGGTTCAATCCCTGGGTTGGGAGGATCCCCTGGAAAAGGGAAAGGCTACCCACTCCAGTATTCTGGCCTGGAGAATTCCATGGTCTGTTTAGTCCATGGGGTCGCAAAGAGTTGAACATGACTAAGTGACTTTCACTAGCGACTGAATGACAACACCACCACAATGACACGTATCCATCACTATGATATCATGAGAGAATTTTTACTGCCCTAAAAATCCTCTGTGCTCCCAGAATTCACCTTCCCTTCCAAATTCAGCTTGGAGTTTTTTTTTTCTGGTGGTGGCATAGTAGCCCATTGCTCAGATGCTTTGAAACTTCCATAGCCACCCAGAGTTGGGAAGCCAACCCATTTCACATCCTGTGTGTGGTTTCTGCAGTTATCAAGTGATCTGGTCTTCTCCTGACCTTAGTCCTTGGTTGTCTTACACCTGAGTGGTCAGAGAGAATGTTCTCTGATGTCTTATACTTTCATGACCTGGAGAAGAACCTCTTCTGTATGAGAAAGGGGATCCTCAATGGTTCAAGCTGCTGTAAACCATAAACATGAAGTAGGCTTCATTTTACTCCTTATTTCAAGGCTTCTTCTGCCTTGCCTTAACCATGCCAGGTTATGTTCCAACATCAAGGAGCGGTGCATCTTTGGTGACAAAGGGTTCTGGTGGGAAAGGCTTCTGTGTGAGAGCCTTTCTGGAACTTTGGAACTTTGCTATTCTGTTCTTGAGATACAGAAAGTAAACAACGTTTGAACCAAAGTCCTCCTGGGGAAAAACATGGGTGCTTTGACTGTTGTTGCTGCGCTGTCACTCTCTCTCTCTCTCCTGGCGGAAGTGGTGCTGCCAGGGTTGCAGCCAGATCCCCAGTGGAAGTATCCAAAATGCTGGCTGGAGATGTTGCTACGTCTCACAAGTTAGCAGCTTTGTGATCAGCAGATGGGATAGCAGGATAAAGACACAGCACCCTCAGAAACAGCTGTTGTAACCATGGGAGAAGTATTTCTCCCTGCCTTTCTCCCTTTACAGAGAAACTGCCCTTGGGGGTCGGGGCAGGGGACTGGACTGGTGGCTCTCTGCACAGAATAGGCCTGGTTTGGCAAAGATGAAGCACCCGGACCATTTCTGTGTCACTGGAGTGACATGGGGGATGGATGGCATTTTCCCTCTCTTCTCTTCTTGATCTTTGGATTTTATTGCTGGCATTGTCTTCTCCTATTCTGTTCTGGTTCTTCCTGGGCTGTGGACACGAAGAGGTTACAGCGGCCGAGAGCCTCTGGGCTGAGTTAGCACTTCCCTCTGCATCCACAAATCTCTCCAAGTAACGGACATGGAAAGGGGGTGGCGGGCTGGGTAGGGAGAAGGCCGGCTGCCGTAGGTGGGACCAGGCTCCTTAACCACGTCTCATTCCCCTCCCCACAGCCCGGAGAGGAGGGGGACGAGGAAGGGAACAGCATCCGTCTGGAGTGAAGGATGAGCCGCGGGCACGTCGGTGGTCCAGAGCTGCAGAGTGCCCGCGCTGCGCCCGCCTCCCGCGCGCTCCTTGTCTGCATCTGGCTGCCCGCCCCAGGGCGCGCGGACCCGGGACAGCCGCGCTCGGGCTGCGGGAGGACGGAGACCAGGGCCCGTGCCGCAGGAGCTGCGGGCCTACGAGGCCGGGTCCCCGGGGAGCTTGGGGCAGCCTCGGGCAGCCTCGCTCGCGCCCTCCCTCCTGGCAGGAGCCGCCGCGGAGCCGGCCGCGCGTTTCCTGCAGCAGCCGGCGCTGGGACGCGGCCGGGCCGAGCTCTCCCCCGTGGCCCCTGGGCTGAGCGGCTCCCCGGACCCGGCCTCTGCCAGGTGACTCAGTCACCCCGACCCCGGCCCAGAGGAGGCAACTTCTGCGGAGGGAAAACTTAGATTCTGCTTTAGCATCTAACTCCTTTCGCTGTGCAAGCTCTGCAGAGCCCCAGAGGGTGTCATTTTGCACTTGACCGGTATTTGAGAAAAACTGCAGGACTCGGCGGCGACGAGAGGAAGAACCTTGTAAACTTTGGGGGCGGGGACATTTTCTTGGAAGTGACAAGTCGCCTCCGACCTACAGTTCTGGGCCAGTGACGTCATCCTCGGCTCAGCGGCTCTGAAGGGTCTGGACGCAGCCAGGGGACCAACACCAAAGACCCCAGCAGAGCCATGGAATCCACACTGGCAACATCCAGTTCGGCAGCCGGCCCGGTCACCTTCTCCCACGTCTTTGGTCAGCAGTGCCAACTTATGGAAGCAGGTAGGAAGTGTGTCCTGGGGGCAGTGGGCGCTCTCCAGGGGCCCCAGGGATGAAGGCCCATGTGTCTCTCATCTGTGTCATGCTGTAATTTGGAATGTGAGGTTCAGCTAGCTAGTGACATGCTTGCCAGGCATGTCCACTTTAAAGTTTCTAGGACGTGCCAGGAGACTGAATTGCTGCCTGCACAGGGCAAGTGAGGCACCCTTTGATCTCACCACCTCTTTTCTTTGTGGCTACCTGGAGGATGTGGGAGGGTACGTCAGGAGGGTCTGATGACACAGGGGCTGTGGTAACATTTGGGGGCAGGTGCCAGTCCTAGACAGTATAGTTGCCTTTCTGTCCTCTTGTCTCTTTGCTGCTAAACCTCTCTGCTGCTAAGAGTGGTGGTTAAGCCATGGCATTCCAAGCGCCACTGGAGTAACTTAGGTACTCCTAAGAGGGTCTGCCCCGAGCAGCGTCTCCCAGCCCTGGGCTCCACTGTGGGCATTCCTCTCTAGCCTTGGCTCTTCCATAGAAACCTCACCCTTCCTGAAGAATGGAAAACTTGGTGTGGGCTGCAGCCTTACCCTGTGCCAGCCATCTTGCCAGTTCGGGCAGTCGGCTACAAAGAAAACTGGAGTCGGGGGAATAGCTTGGTGCAAATGGTCACTGTGGTGGAACCCACAGGCTGGTGCTTAATCCATGATTTCAATTATGTTGGACTCATAAGACATAGGCTGCCTGCTTTCTCAGAGTTCATTCCTGCTATTGGGAAAAGGGCCATGTGTTTCCTCAGTGGTTTCCTGGAAATGAAAGCGTTAACTGTGCATTTGTGCTGTGAACCTCTGGAAGGTGGTGAGGAGAGCACTGCATTTAGGAGTCTGGGGCTTGAGTCGGTGTCAGTGGTGGCACAACCTTGGAAATGGCAGACCCTACCCCTGCCCACTTCCCTTGGAACTCTGTCTCTAGCTGCAAAACAAGAGAACTGGACTTGAGCTGCCTGGTCCCTCCAGGCCTTAGATTCTGTGAACTCGGAGGAGCCCAGTGCAATGGAGAAAGTGAACTTGAACAGTGTTCAAGGATGGGATGTATTTGCACAAGGTGGAAGCTCATAGACTAAGTGAGTGAGGGCTCTGGGGTGGACTGCCTGGCTTTGAGTCCCAGCTTCACCTGGTACACGCTGTGTGACCTCAGGCATGTTACTTAGCTTCTCTGTGCCTATAAAGTGGGGATAGTAAGCACTGCCTCATAGAGTCATTGCAGAGATTCAACATGTTAATACACACGTGGAAAGCCTTAGGACGGAGGCTGGTGCCTAGCCAGCACAGTTTTAGTGTCAAGTGTTTTTTAATGTTTCTAGGAGGTGTGGGGGCTTCCCAGGTGGTGCTTGCTAGTGGTAAAGAACCCGCCTGCCAATGTAGGAGATGTAAGAGACTTGGGTTCAATCCCTGGGTCAGGATGATCCCCTGGAAGAAGGCATGGCAACCCACTTTAGTATCTTGCCTGGAGAATCCCATGACAGAGGAGCCTGGTGGGCTACAGTCCATAGGATTGGAAAGAGTTGGACACGACTGAAGTGACTTAGCACACACAGGAGGCATGGGGGTTTCTGGGCAGGCATCCTTCCAGGGCCTAGTCAAGGCATATCTGTTTGCTGAGAGCATAGCTGCCCATGGGTATAGAAGATCAAAGTGCTGATCACCACCCCCACCCCATGGCAGCTGAATTCTGGTTTGTCTCCCACTCTATATATACTCGAGGGATATTTGACCTGCAATAGCTTAAGTGCCTTTCCTGCTGTTATACATAAGAAGGAGGACTTGAGGTCTTCCTGAAGTTTCACACACCTTTCTGCTTCTCTGGAGTTACTGTGGGAAGGCAGATGATAGATTTCTAGAAGACCTCAGCGCTGTCCCCTGTGGCTTTATCCTCTAAGTTTTTGGAGGCATCCAAGCCTAAATCAGGTCATGGAATTCTCTGTCTCCTTAAAAGAAATCCTTTATGTCAAGCGAGCAGTGCAACATGGAATAATAATGACCAGCAGTCTCAAGGGAGAGCTCTCTCCCTGAAGACAGGCAAGGAGGAATAATTAACCTCCAAGTCAAAAGCCCTCACTCAGTTAGGTGAAGGGGGTTGAGAGCAAACACTGAGATGTCTCCAAGCAAGGCGTTTGTAGTCCAGTAGGTATCACAAACAAGATCTTAAATGAATGTGAAAATGCTTCCATAACTCCAGGGGCTCACAGGGGCTCTGTTCATCACATCTGTTCTCGAGTGAGAGACACACATATTCACTGAGTACCTACTATGTGCTTCCTCTGCACAATGCCAGGAACCACCGAGTCTGAAGAGTAAGTTACAGCCGTTATGTGAGTAGATGATGATCTAGTTAGTGGTAAATGTAAAAGCATATTGAAGAAAAGAGAATTATGTAGATTGTGACTTTTAAATGGTTCTGTTTCTGAACAAACATTCCTATATATTTTACATAAACTCTCTTAATTTTCAAAAATCTTAACCAGGTCATGTGAAAAGGCTCAGGCCTGAGAATTTGGCTCAGACACGTGCTTTCTTCCTGGCACTTTTGATGCTACATGGTGTCTTGGTTTTCTCATATCCTACACCATTGCACCATACATGCATCTTTGTTGCTTCAGAAAGCATTTAGAGTGGATCTGAAAGTCCTAGGAAGAACAGAGTTCCCACTGTGTGTCCGGATCCGTCGCACCTG
The DNA here is from genome assembly GCF_029407905.1 of Bubalus kerabau. Taxonomy (NCBI): domain Eukaryota; kingdom Metazoa; phylum Chordata; class Mammalia; order Artiodactyla; family Bovidae; genus Bubalus; species Bubalus kerabau. Next base: position 108,445,671 of record NC_073628.1, on the reverse strand, counting down.
ATCATAGTAGGGAAGATCACACCTGCCTCCTCTTCATGGCCGCCTTGCAGGGAGATGCGTATTTCCTACTTAATGGGTGAAGTTTAGATGTTGGCAAAGGTGGGATTTAAACCTTAGGCCACCCCAAAGCCTGTACCCCCAAAAGGCAATCCCGTGGCTTCTGCAAAGAGTCTTTTTAAAAAAACTATGTCTATATTTCTGAAGGATTTGGAGGAGAGGGTAGCATTTTGAATCTTTCATGGTCTTTGATGCTGTTGCTCACCCTTTTCCCTCTCCAGGGTCCCTCGCCCCACTTCAGAATGGGTCATACTATGACATTCTCTTCTCTTTCTAACCCCCAACTCTAATTTCTTCCCCTTTCCTTTTGGCCCTAAAATGGTAGGTGAGATGTTAATCTGGCCAGGCAAGAATGACTGATGGGGCCACCATTCTCCAGTCTTCCTGCCTGGCCTTCTTCAGGTGGGAGCCTGAGGCCACATTCCCACTAACTGACCTCACAGTATCCTGCATCACTCTGGCTTCCAGCTATTTCTTGCATTTTACCGAGAATGTCGGGAGACACTCTTGGGGGATGGACAATATAGACTCAAGCTGGTACACTGCTGGTCTCTGTAGCTAAGTAACTCATTTTTATCTCCTCCTTGGACCCCTTCCCAGGTGACTAATTGGTAAAGAATCTGCCTGCTGTTGCAGGAGACACAAGAATTGCAGGTTTGATCCCTGAGTCGGGAAGATCCCTGGAGAAGGAAATGGTGACCCACTCCACTATTCTTGTCAGGAAAATGACAGAGGAGCCTGGTGGCCTACAGTCCATGTGTGTGTGCTAAGTCACTTCAGTCGAATCCGACTCTTTGTGACCCTACGTACTATGGCCTGCCAGGCTCCTCTGTCCATGGGATCCTCCAGGCAAGAATACTGGAGTGGGTTGCAATGCCCTTCTCCAGGCCTACAGTCCATGGGTTGCAAAGTATTGGACATGGCTAAGCACAAGCATGCACATCCTTGGACCCCAAAATGTTTGACCAAGGTGCCACTCTGACCCTGGCGTTTGGTCCTGTCTCTGCTGAGGGCTCTTGACTCATCCCTCAGCCTAACATTCTGTTGTTTGGGGGACTCTAGCTTGCAGGTGAGGGCTTCTGGGGTCTTTATATCTTGCTGGGACTTGCTAAGCTGCCCCTGTGTCATCCTGGTTGATTTCCTACCTGTCCCATTTGAGTGGAAAGCATTTCCACAGGGTTACTGTGCTTGACCAGAAGGATTAAAGTCATTCTGTCCAATACGTCCTGCTGACGCTGCAGGAATCTAGGCCCAGCTCAAGGGGGAGGGTGGATGTGAGGAGAGGGCAAGAAGGTGACAAGATCTGATTACCTGGATGCTACTGTTCTGCATACCTCTGAATTGCAGCTCAGAAGTCACTCACAAGGTTCCCTATTTGCACCATCAGTTCTGGATCAGCCCCCAGCTCCTTACCATGCCGAAACTCAAAATAAATGCAAGTCATGTCTGTCTGTCTGTCTGACAAGTCAGGTCGGTACCTGGAGCCAGGGTCTGGTCATCTTTTGACTTTACTGCCTTGCTCCCTCTGAAGGCTGTCAGCTGAGCCACCTTTCCTGCCTTTTGAACAATATAGGAATCCATCTGGGTATATAACCTATATGTACTTGGAAGCCACTTGCCATAGTTGGAACCAAGAGAGGAGAGAACTAGATTTATGGCATCTGCTGTGAGGTGAGCATGTTGGTGGTTTTGCAAAAATTAAACAGATAAACATGAGCCAAGAGGAGAGTCTTGATTCCTATCTTTTCATCTATGGGTATGGGAACACAGCTTTCAGGTTTCCGTTTAGATCCCCAAGGGGTGGTCATCTAGGACCTGCCTGGCTGTTTCTCCAGTGTGAATAGTATGTTTTGACATTTGCAACAAAGAATTACCATAGTGTATACTGGCAATTGAGTATAACCATAGCAGATACTTATTGGGTGCTTATTCTGGGATTGTCATTATGCTAAGTGCTTACATGATATCTAGTTTCATCCTTGTCACATCCTCATAAGGCAAATAAAATCATCCCCATTTTATAGATGAGAAAGCTAAGGCCCATAAAGGAAAGGAAAGTTAGTGGTTGATTCAGGATTCGAATTCAAGGCATCTGGATCCCAAGTATCTACTCTTTCCTGTTCTTCTATCTAGACTCTGTCAAATTTCCCAGCTCCCCCAGGAATTTATCTCCAGAAATGCTTGTTGAACATCTGTGCCAGAAAATGTTTGCTGAATGAATGTGGAATCTGCAGTAACCAGAGGTACCGAAGATAAATACTCTCCATCTTCCAGGAGTTTGTAGCTTAAAGTGGGAGTGGCCTGTGTCTTCTGTGTTTTCACACTACTATTCATAGCGCGTTGTGTTGTGATTCCTGTTCCTCAGTGCCTTCTTCATTAGACCCTCAGCTTTCTGAGGTTAGGAAACGTCATCTTGGTTGCCTTGGAGTCCTCCAGACCTCAGATGGTGTTTTCAACAGGAAGACGTTGACAGGTCTGTGTTAAGTCAAATCCTTTTATAGCATGGCTGTCATCCCCGTGAGACGCTGTTAGCACAATAGAATGGTGCTTGTGGAATCTGGCAAAGCAAAACCATGGTTATGGTCACTCTTCTTCTCAAGACTGATTCTTTCAAGTGAGCTTGTGGAATCAAGGGTGGTGGGGAAAGCAGTTTATCCCAATAGTCTCTTGGGCTGATCAAGTTGAGTACTTTAAAAAAATAATAATTTTGTTTATTTTTGGCTGTACTGGGTCTTCACTGCTGCTCGTGTCTAGTTGGAGTGAGTGGGAGCCACTCTATAATTGCAGTATGGGCTTCTTATTATGGTGGCTTCTTTTCTTGCAGAGTACAGGCTTTAGGGCATGTGGGCTTTGGTGTTTGCAGCTCCCAGGCTCTGGAACACAGGCTCAGTAGTTGTGGCACACGGGCTTAATTGCTCTGAGGCATGTGGAATCTTCCCAGATCAGAGATTGGAGACGTGTATTCTGCATTGGTTGGCAGACTCTTTACCACAGAGCCAACAGGGAAGCCCTCAAGTTGAATACTTTCGGGGGGGGGTTGGTCCTAAGATGGCAGAGGAATAGGACGGGGAGACCACTTTCTCCTCCACAAATTCATCAAAACAACATTTGAACACTGAGAAAATTCCACAGAACAACTTCTGAACTCTGGCAGAGGACATCAGGCACCCAGAAAAGCAGCCCATTGTCTTCGAAGGGAGGTAGGACAAAATATAAAAGATAAAAAGAGAGACAAAAGAGTTAGGGATGGAGATCCGGCCCAGGAAGGGAGTCTTAAAAGAGGGTAAGTTTCCAAACACCAGGAAACCCTCTCACCGGCAGGTCTGTGGAGAGTCTTGGAATCTCGGAGGGCAACATAACCAGGCGGAAAAATAAATAAATAAATAAATAAACAAACAAATCCCACAGATTACGTGCCTAATGGCAACTCCCAGCAGAGAAGTACCCCAAACACTCGCATCCTCCACTCAATCTGAGGGATCTAATGTGAGATAGCAACCAAAACTGTGGGATAGCCAGAGAGAGAGAGGGGAAAAAAAAAGGTTGAATACTTTCAACTCCAGGCTCTTCAAGGGAAAGCAGTTTATTGCTGGGCATGGTGCACAAAAGAGGTGGCACCTGCCACTCACTGCCTTCCTCCAGCATCTCCTCTGTGCCTAACCTTCCATCTTCAGTTTAAAGATAGGGTTTTCTCAGCATCCTGGTGATTTTTGTAGGGTGCAAGTACTATCAGTGACACCCCTGGATCATACCTTGACCTCAGGAGTTCCCACCAATGGTGCTTGTTTGAGAAGAAAGCAACAGGGGTGAGCTGGTCCTTACATGCTTGGAATAAGCACCCTGTATAAGAGCCCCAGCCTTTGAGCAGCATGGTCTTCCCACCATTGTTATATCAGAAGCACAGCTTGGTTTCTAATTGGTCTGTTTCTTCAGAGACTTACTCATCAGAGGCAGGGACACATGGTTGTAAGATCTCAATTCAGATCAGATCAGATCAGTCGCTCAGTCATGTCCAACTCTTTGCGACCCCATGAATCACAGCACGCCAGGCCTCCCTGTCCATCACCAACTCCCGGAGTTCACTCAGACTCATGTCCATCGAGTCAGTGATGCCATCCAGCCATCTCATCCTCTGTCGTCCCCTTCTCCTCCTGCCCCCAATCCCTCCCAGCATCAGAGTCTTTTCCAATGAGTCAACTCTTCACATGAGGTGGCCAAAGTACTGGAGTTTCAGCTTTAGCATCATTCGTTCCAAAGAAATCCCAGGGCTGATCACCTTCAGAATGGACTGGTTGGATCTCCTTGCAGTCCAAGGGACTCTCAAGAGTCTTCTCCAACACTACAGTTCAAAAGCATCAATTCTTCGGCGCTCAGCCTTCTTCACAGTCCAACTCTCACATCCATACATGACCACTGGAAAAACCATAGCCTTGACTAGACAGACCTTTGTTGGCAAAGTAATGTCTCTGCTTTTGAATATGCTATCTAGGTTGGTCATAACTTTCCTTCCAAGGAAAGCATCTTTTAATTTCATGGCTGCAGTCACCATCCGCAGTGATTTTGGAGCCCAGAAAAATAAAGTTTGACACTGTTTCCACTGTTTCCCCATCTATTTCCCATGAAGTGATGGGACCGGATGCCATGATCTTCATTTTCTGAATGTTGAGCTTTAAGCCAACTTTTTCACTCTCCACTTTCACTTTCATCAAGAGGCTTTTTAGTTCCTCTTCACTTTCTGCCATAAGGGTGGTGTCATCTGCATATCTGAGGTTATTGATATTTCTCCCAGCAATCCTGATTCCAGCTTGTGTTTCTTCCAGCCCAACGTTTCTCATGATGTACTCTGCATATAAGTTAAATAAACAGGGTGACAATATACAGCCTTGAAGTACTCCTTTTCCTATTTGGAACCAGTCTGTTGTTCCATGTCCAGTTCTAACTGTTGCTTCCTGACCTGCATACAATTTCTCAAGAGGCAGGTCAGGTGGTCTGGTATTCCCATCTCTTTCAGAATTTTCCACAGTTTATTGTGATCCACATAGTCAAAGGCTTTGGCATAGTCAATAAAGCAGAAATAGATGTTTTTCTGGAACTCTTTTGCTTTTTCCATGATCCAGCAGATGTTGGCAATTTGATCTCTGGTTCCTCTGCCTTTTCTAAAACCAGCTTGAACATCAGGAAGTTCACGGTTCACATATTGCTGAAACCTGGCTTGGAGAATTTTGAGCATTACTTTACTAGCGTGTGAGATGAGTGCAATTGTGCAGTAGTTTGAGCATTCTTTGGCATTGCCTTTCTTTGGGATTGGAATGAAAACTGACCTTTTCCAGTCCTGTGGCCACTGCTGAGTTTTCCAAATTTGCTGGCATATTGAGTGCAGCACTTTCACAGCATCATCTTTCAGGATTTGGAATAGCTCAACTGGAATTCCATCACCTCCACTAGCTTTATTCGTAGTGATGCTTTCTAAGGCCCACTTGACTTCACATTCTAGGATGTCTGGCTCTAGGTGAGTGATCACACCATCGTGATTATCTGGGTCATGAAGATCTTTTTTGTACAGTTCTTCTGTGTATTCTTGCCATCTCTTCTTAATATCTTCTGCTTCTGTTAGATCCATACCATTTCTGTCCTTTATCGAGCTCATCTTTGCATGAAATGTTCCTTTGGTATCTCTGATTTTCTTGAAGAGATCTCTAGTCTTTCCCATTCTGTTGGTTTCCTCTATTTCTTTGCATTGATCGCTGAAGAAGGCTTTCTTATCTCTTCTTGCTATTCTTTGGAACTCTGCATTCAGATGTTTATATCTTTTCATTTCTCCTTTGCTTTTCTCAATTGCTTGGGTTCAAAACTCAGTTCTGCTGTTCACTAGCTGTGTGACTTTAGGCAAGTACCTTAATCCCTCTGTGCTCTGATTTCCTCATCTGTAAAATGAAGATAATAGTTTACTTCATAGGGTTCTGGGGCCTGACAATGAGTTCATATGTATGATGTGCTTATCACCATGCCTGGCACTGAATGCATTATGTATAAACATCTGCTGTCTATCTTAGTTCAGGTTGTTGTAACAAAATGCCATAGACTGGGTGACTTAAGCAAAAATCATTTTCTTCTTACAGTTCTGGGGACTGAGGAGTCCAAGATGAGGGTGCCAGCAGGTCTGATGTCTGGTGAGAGTCCTCTTCTGGGTTTGCAGAGAGCTGTCTTCTCACTGTGTCCTCACATGGTTGAGAGCACAGAGAGAGCAGGCTCTCCTATCTCTTCTTGCTGCTGCTGCTAAGTTGCTTCAGTTGTGTCCGACTCTGTGTGACCCCAGAGACGGCAGCCCACCAGGCTCCCCTGTTCCTGGGATTCTCCAGGCAAGAACACTGGATTGGGTTGCCATTTCCTTCTCCAATGCATGAAAGTGAAAAGTGAAGGGTGCTAATCCATTCACAATGGCTCCACCCTCAGGACCTCATCACTCCCCAAGACTCACCATCATCAACAGGTGAATTTGAAGAGGGCACAGTTCATAACACTGTCATTATTGCTGTTTCTTATGAGCACATCTGCTGTTACTGAGACAAAGTTTATAATTAAATTAAAACATTCCTTATGATCATGTCTTTCAGACTTGTAAAAAGTTCCTACTTCTCCCCTTGGCTAATCATTACAGTTAAAACACATATGCACGCACACACACACAGAATAATGACTCTTTCTTTGACTCCTAAGGTCAAGAATCAACAGTCTATGAGAACTTTCACCCACCGTTTACAAAAGGTCTCATTGAACCCAATGTACCTGGGGCAGTTCCTATCTCTCTTTCTGATATAATTTATCAACAGTGTCTACGTTCATTCTCCAGCATGTCCTCATTCACATAATAAAGTATAGGGTCAGCCTTAATAAGGGGCAGGTGAATAAATAAAATTCAAATGTTAGTTGAAATAAGGAGTATCTGATCTTGGAGGAAGCCTTTTAAAGTTAAGAGACAGTCAGTGGAAGAAGCAAATGTTTGGTTTGGAAATAGGGGCCAGTCAAGTCAGGTGAGTTGGGTGCCACTTCTCAGTGGTTCTGGGGAGCCGTGTCCCAGCTCTTATTCTCCAAGAGAAACCCAGAGTCCCGATGTTTCCATGAAACCTCCCAGTTCTTGACTGTGTATTACCAGATGAAAGCCTGTGGATTCTGGAGGGTCTGACTCTGACACCTGTGTCCTGTCCACGGGCCACCGGTTGACAGTCTCTACTTCAAGCCCTCCATTCTCATCAACAGGACTCTGATTTCGGTTCAGAATCTGCTTCCGGTGTGAGTGGTAGGCCTACTGTATGCTGTCCCATCCCCTGCCTTTCCTGGAGTAAACGTGAGTAAACTGAGAGGGATAGATTGAGGCGCCGACTTCGGTCTATATTCTCTTGCACAGCTTCCTGGAGCCAAGGACTGCCCCAGGCCTGGGGACTTCAGAGCCCTTGTTTCTGAGATAGCCTTCGCATTGCAGTAAATACACTTAACTTGAGCTATGGATGTTTCCTCCCTCATCTTAGTCTTAGGAACCTGGAGAAGACTTGGTAGCAGATAGAGAATAGAAACAAATAGAAGGAACACAGCCTGTAGGGTCCAAGACATTCCAGTTTTTGATGTGAGGTTGTGCCAGCCTGGAGTGGGCATTTGGGAGCTATCTTGGAACCATTAGTTCACTGTCCCCAAGCAGCCCAGGTTGGGGGCATCAGGAGTGGATCAGTCTCTCTGCTCTTGATGGTGGTGCAGAAGGACAAGAGGGGCCAAATCTAAGATTTGGGGAGTTTGTGGGCATAGCTCAGTAACAGGGAAAATGGCCTTTTGTAGGAAAATACATTAGAGACCCTGCTGTGCCCTCAAGTTTGCTCTTTAGGAAGTTCTGGAATTAAATGACTGGTGGGTTTCTCATTGGAAGGTAGCTTAGGTGGGAAGAGCCCACTAAGAATGGGGCTGTTAAGGTGCTTTTTCTTGCCCAGGGCATACTTAGTTTTCAGACTTGATCTCATTCTTGGACCTGTTCTCATTAGGTCCTATGTGGTTACTTACTCCAGCTTCTGAAAAACTTAGAGTCAATTTTCCTCTTTAGTCCCAATTGCTCTAACAGGTAAACTTTACATTGAGGGCAAAGCTTTTACCCAGACAAGCTTCCTCTTGTTGTTCAGTTGCTGTCATGTCAGCTCTTTGCAACACCATGAATGGCAGCATGCCAGGTTTCCCTGTCCTTCACTAACTCCAAGAGTTTGCTCAAACTCATGTCCATTGAGTCAATGATGCTATCTAACCATCTCATCCTCTGTCGTCCCCTTCTCCTCCCGCCTTCAATCTTTCCCAGCATCAGGGTCTTTTCCAATAAGTCAGCTTTTTGCATCAGGTGCCCAAAGTATTGGAGCTTCAGCTTCAGCATGAGTCCTTCCAATGAATATTCAGGGTTGATTTCCTTTAGTATTGACTGGTTTGATCTCCACTGTCCAAGCTCCCTTGGCCCTTCTCCAAATGAAATGGAATGGCTGTAGGTGTAAAAAATCTGAAGGAAAGGCACATTCATCTGTGAGGATCCTCCTCTGATGTGGCTGGTGGGTGAGTGAAGGCCCACCCACAGTGGGAATTGCCAGACAGCAAAAAGTGAGGAAGATTTATATACAGGTCAAAGGGAAAGTGAAAGTCACTCAGTTGTGTCCGACTCTTTGCGACCTCATGGACTGTACAGTCCATGGGATTCTCCAGGCCAGAATACTGGAGTGTGCAGCCTTTCCCTTCTCCAGGGGATCCTCCCAACCCAGGGATCGAACCCAGGTCTCCTGCATTGCAGGCAGATTCTTTACCAGCTGAGCCACAACAGAAGCCCAAGAATACTGGAGTGGGCAGTCTATCCCTTCTCCAGCAGATCTACCTGACCCAGGAATTAAACAGGGGTCTTCTGCACTGAGCTATCAGGGAAGTCAACAGGAAACCTCAAGGCAATAGGATTACTTGAAGTCTTAAAACCAACAATGTGATGTTTGGACTAGGGGAGATTGTAAAAGTCCTGCTGTAAAAGACCATGAATGTGTAAAAATAATATAACAATGATGTACTAGGATTTCCACCTTCCCATTCCTGTCCCCACCTGTTAGAGGGTGACATTTGGACCTTGACAAATAACCCATTTCTAGTTTTGTTATAGTCTTAAACTACATCATTCTTTTGGACATTGGCTCTTTTGACCAATTCCAATCTCATCTGTCTTTCTAAGGATGTAAGGACTGAGCTGGATGAAACAGACACAGTCTAGTTTTTTCCCCAGAAAGGTAAATGTGCTTTCATGGGTCCTTTATATTAACTGTCCTCCCTAGAGCCCTATTTACTTTTTGTTTTAATCTGTAGAGTCTAGTGTCAGTGCCATGAGAGAAGGGAGACCCAGCCTTGAACATCAAAGGGACCATCAGTCCAGCGGTCTCCCATCTAAGGAAGAAGACAAAGCCATGAGGTAGCCAAGTACCCAGGCTGGGCTCCACTTGCATTTCAGGACTTCTTGAAACTTTAAATCTTCTCTTTGATCTTTCTGAAGTCATTATCAGTTACCCATAGTGAGGACAAGTTAGGACACTTGAAGAGAGGGCTGGTTAGAGAGCAGGAGTACAGGGAGAAGAGGGGAGGTTGTTTTCCTCCCTGCTGGTCCAGAGAGCTAGAAGGGTGATGTGATGCAGGAAGACAGCCAATTTTTGGAGAGATGGTGGCTTGGCCTTATTTCCTAGGTTAGAAGTGAATCTAAAAAGGGATTTATGCAGTGGGTTCTGAATTTCTGCAGTGACTGCAGCCCTAGTTGGGAACCCCAGGGGAGACAGGACTCCAGAGAGTGGTCCGAGCTCCCCAGCTTTGGTCATAAGAGACATGTGGGCCATCCCTCAGGGCTCTGGGAGACCCAGGTGTCTACCAGGGAACACAGAAAGACCTGTTTGGGGACAAGGCAGGGCCTACCACCTGCTCAGTGTTCCATATGAAGCCTTCTGCATGGAAGAACTAGGATTTGGTCTAGCCAGAGGAGTGGAGGCTGGGGAGACAGGGGGCAGAGCTCAGACATGTCCTGGGATGCTAGAGGACACACACCATCACCAGCACAGAGGAAATCTATAGCATAGAGACAGGTAGCAAAGGAAATAGTCCCCTAGAAAGAGGACCCTCATACCTTCTTCCAGCCTCCAGTGGTCAGCACACCCACTGCCAGTTCAGCAGTGGAGTATTGACTAGAGAAAGCCAGGGTTTGAAGAGTTGCATTCTAGAGACCAGGCCAGTGATAGGTGAGATGATCGTATGTGGTTGGCACCAGAAAGGACTATAGAAGGGTCTCCACATTTTTTAGTATCTCTGTATCTAGTGTTACTAAATTAGACCAATTGGATGTAGATTTCTAGGTTGGCTTATTCTTCTCTCAGCATTTTGGGTATGATATTCTTCTGGCTTCTATTGTTGCTGTTGACCTATATTAATTTTGGAGCTATTTCTCTTTAGGGTATCTGCCTTTTCTATGAATTCATTTTTAAAATATTTGTCCTGGAAGCTATGTAGTTTTACTACATGTCTGGCAATGGATCTAATTTTATTCATCCTGTTTGGGGTTTGTACTTCTCAGATCTGAAGATTGATGTCTCAATTCTAGAAAATATTAAGCCACTTATTTCTTTGAACACTGATTCTCTTCCATTCTTTCTATCCCCCTAGCCCATCTTAGAAAATATTGAGAGACCTGAGTTGAACTTCTCCATCTGACTTCTTTTTCATATTTTCCATTTTTGTCTTTTGACTGCATTCTGGATAATGAATTAAACACTATCTTCTGGTTCATTAATTTTCCTTCTAATCTTCAGCCTAATTGAGGCAATCAATTTTTCATTTAATGTCTTTCTTTTTTGGCTATGCCACGTGACTTGTGGGATCCTAGTTCTCCAACAAGGAGTGGAACCTGGTCTCCCTTTTCCAGTGGAAGCAGTGTCCACAGGGAATTCCCCATTTACTGTCTCTCTTTTTCAAATTTCTTGAAGTTCTATTTGAGTAGTTTTCAAATCTTCCTGGTATTCTTTTTAACAAAGTAATCTCTTGTCTTATTTGCTCTTGATTTTATCTTTAATATATTTAACCATTTAAAATCACATTTATCTGCTAAAGGAATTTGATAAACCCATTTCTGACATTCTTGAATACAGTTCTTCTGTTTCTCTCTTAATTCATGTCCAGAATAGCTTATAACCTTGTGTACTTTGTACATTTGGATTCTGAGCTCCTGTTTGGGGTTTATCAGTGAGATATCATGTTATTATAGATAATATGAATTTTTGAGCTGGGGATTTCCTCAATCCTCCCAAGTAGTATAAATTTAAACCCAAACCCATTTGAGGGCCATTTTGGGATCATGAGCAATTACAAGATCACCCTCTCTCCCACCTCAGTCCAGGACTCAGACCCTGTCTCCCTTTGCTTGTGTGCAGGACCCTTATCCCGGAGAAGGCAATGGCACCCCACTCCAGTACTCTTGCCTGGAAAATCCCATGGATGGAGGATCCGGGTGGGCTGCAGTCCATGGGGTCGCTATGAGTCAGACACGACTGAGCAACTTCACTTTCACTTTTCACGCATTGGAGAAGGAAATGGCAACCCACTCCAGTGTTCTTGCCTGGAGAATCCCAGGGACGGGGGAGTCTGGTGGGCTGCCTTCTATGGGGTCGCACAGAGTCGGACATGACTGAAGTGACTTAGCAGCAGTAGGACCCTTATCCAAGTCCCCTCAATCCTCTAAGGCTTCCTGATGGTGAAGTCCTTTAAGACTGGCTTGTGAGGGTGTGTGTGTGTGTGTGTGTGTGTGTGTGTGTGTGTGTGTGTGTGTGTGTGTTGTAGTTCTGACTCCTCTATCCAGTATGACCTGAGGCCGTGTGACCTCCCCCATGTGCCCGTGCAACTCTATCATCCACTTTACAAGACCAGCGGATGCCTCTGAGCAGCCCAGGTGTCAGTGCATGCCATCACTCTGCTTTCAGCTTTGCATTTCTTTGCGGGTTTGTTGGATGTATTTATTTCCTGTGGCTGCTATGACAAATTACGACACACTCAGTGGTTTCAACAACACAAATTTATGCTCTCGCCATTCTGGAAGCCAGGAGTCTGAAATCAGTGCCACGGACTGAAATCAAGGTGTCACAGGGCTGAGCTCCCTCCACACTCTAGGGCAGCAGTACCCAATCTTTTCTGGCACCAGCAACCGGTTTCATGGAGTCCAGTTTTTCCATGGACTGTAGGGGAGGGATGGTTTGGGGATGATTCTAAGACATTACATTTATTGTGCATTTTATTTCTATTATTATTACACCAATTCCACCTCAGATCATCAGGCATTAAATCCTGGAAGTTGGGGACCCCTGCTCTAGGGGAGAAGATGTTCCTTGTCTCTTCCAGAGTCCTGTGGCTGCTGACGTTCCGTGAAATCATGGCCATGTCACTACCATGTCTGCCTCCATGGGTACATAGCTCCTTCTTTTCTGTGTGTGAGATTTCTCTCTTTCTTTCACTTATAAGGACATTGGTGGTGGCACTTAGGGCTCATCTGGATAATTCAGAATATTCTCCTATCCTAAGTTCCTTAACTTTATCACATCTGCAGAGACCATCTTTCCAAATAACATTTATAAATTCTAGACATCTTTTCAGGCTCCATTGTCAGTCTAAAGTGAAAGTGTTAATCACTCAGTCATGTCCAACTTTTTGCAGCCCCATGGACAGTAGCCCACCAGGCTCCTCTGTCCATGGGATTCTCCAGGGAAGAATACTGGAGTGGGTTGCCATTCCCTTTTCCAGGGTATCTTCCCAACCTAGGGATCAAACCCAGGTCTCCTGCATTTAAGGTAGATTCTTTACTATCTGAGTCACCTGGCAGCCTACCCCAGTAGATTTCTTTGACTCTGAAAGCTGAACTTTGTATTTATAAGGATGCTCATTATGTTTCCAAATGTTGTGTAGCATTTTTTCTAGTCCATCATATCTCCTGGAAAAGAGGTACACCAAATCATTTCAAGGCTGGAGAGAGAAATGCACAACCAGCTGCGGTGGCAGCTGCTCAGAGGCCAGAGGTTGAAGGTGTTAAGGTATAACACCTTAGGTATAAGTGCCAGGGGTGGCGCTTCTAAAACCCTGTGGGACAAAAGGCTGGGCTTAGCACATACTCAGAGGACACTGTTCTCTGGAATAGTTGAACTGGCCTGAATTCCCCTGACCCAGGGGTCCCCAGACTGTGAGCTGCAGACTGTTACCTCCTGTCAGATCGGCAGTGGCATTAGGTTAGAAATGAAGTGCACAGTGAGTGTAATGCACTCGAATCACCTCAAACCCACCTCCCCCACCCCCACCCTGCCCTGGTCCATGAGAAAACCGTCTTCCACGAAACCAGTTCCTGGTGCTGATAGGCTTGGGGACCGCTGCCCTGGCCCACCTCTCCCCAGTCTTCAGTGTGCTTTGGCCCATTCTAGGCTTTGTGTCTTGGCTTTCTTGTCTGTGCAGCTGATCCTGGTTACTGCTCCCTCCTGACCCTTAACGTCTTTCATTCTGACAGCCAGTATCGGACCTTGAGTCTGTTCCTGATTACCCCCTTTGCTTCAGTGACTGGACCAGATGTATGCCCTACAGTGTCTTGGGAATTCACCCTGTGAGTTCCACTCTGTGTCAGCCTGGCATCACCAAAACCAGCACGAGGCAAGACCAAAGCTGAGCATTATTGCAGAGTATGTCTCCTCTGCAGCCAGCGTTGTCCCACCCACAGGAGAGAGCCGAATGCATTCCCGAAAATTCTCTCCTGATGCAGATCTCATTCCTAGGGACCATCAGGCAAACTGACCAAAAGTGTATGTGATGCTGCTTGTGACTGTTGGGAAGACTACCAGATTGTGTGAAGACCATTGCAAAGCAAAACACGCATCCTCTTAGGTGATGACTGGAGTAGTTATTGTGCGTGTGTGTGTGTGGCTTCCTGGCTCCATTAACTCAGAAGGAAGAAATGTCCTGCGTGGGTGGCTTTTGTTCCTACCTCTCTTGAAGTTGTGTTCCTATCCTAAGTTTGTGGCTGAAACATTGAAGAAAAATGTTTTTCACGAGTGGAATCCCCCCGCTGAGAGGTCATATCTTTCATGAAATGGACCACAGGGCACCTCCTCTGAGCTGGAGGTGCATTTCTTATCTCTCCCACCAGTGTTAGTGGTCAGTTGGCTATGTCTCCCCGCACTGAGATTGACTGACCCCCGGAGCTGTGCCCGGAGTTTGACAGGGTAGGGTCTAGGGCTTAACTTCCGTATTACACCAACAGGCACTGGCAGAGAAGACCCCTACCCGGGGTTCCAGGCTCAGCCCTGGCACAAGCAGTGGTAGAATTTGAGGCAAGCCTTCTGAAGGATGTGTGTTGGTGTGCCTCTGTGTGTGTGTGTGTGTGTGTGTGTGTGTGTGTTTGTATGCTGGGAAGTCAGGGATTTCTGGAATGACGTAGGCTGACATCAGCCTGTGTCCCTGCTGCCCTCAGGTCCAGGCCCTCCTCTCTGGGAGGAAATGCTAAAGATAACCAATTCCCAGAGGCATTGGTGTTGCATCTTCATCCAGAAGCCCTTTCACAAACAATCCAAATTTTTAGTGGCCTCATCCAGTTTCTGTGATTGTGATTTTCATTCTGTCTGCCCTCTGATGGATGAAGATAAGAGGCTTGTGCAAGCTTCCTGATGGGAGGGATTGGCTGTGGGGAAAACTGGGTCTGGCATCACTGACTCAATGGCCATGAGTTTGAGCAAATTCTGGGAGCTGTTGAAGGACAGGGAAGCCTGGTGGGCTGCAGTCCATGGGGCTGCAAAGAGTCAGACATGACTGAGCGACTGAAAAATAACATCCAGTTTCAGGGCTTTGCTGGTGGTTCAGCAGTGAATAATCTGCCTGCAATGTAGGAGATGTAGGTTCAATCCCTGGGTCAGGAAGATCCCCTAGAGGTTGAAATGGCTACCCAGTCCAGTATTCTTGCCTGGGAAATCACATGGACAGAGGAGCCTGGAGGGCTACAGACCATGGTGTCACAAAGAGTCGGACACAACTGAGTGACCAAGCACACACATCCAGTTTCACAATGTTTTCTCAGAAGCAAAGCTGACTCTAGCCGGCGGCCTTCAGGTTGGATTGTGGGGGACGCTTAATCTTCCAATGAAAACTTTCTGAGTGGGGTTCGGAGTATCTTCTCCAATGGTGACAGTTTTTTGATTTAGATGGTAGTTTGAGTGCTCAAACTGAGTGAGATGATAAGATGGTGTAGTTCATTGCGAAAAAGGTTGTGCTCACCCTCAACTAGAGTTGATTCTCTAGAAGATTCTTTGGGATCTGAAGAAAGCAATGTCCATAAGCAAATTTATAACACAGATTCGCAGTAACGAAAGTAGAAGGAATAGAAGACCGGGCAAAGAGCCTCTGCTCTCATCTGACCTGCAGAAATTGAATAATTTAGATGAAAGAAAGCCCCAGGCACATTTTAGCAACTGGTAGATTTTTTTGCTTGAGACAGAATTTCTGGACTTTGTTTTGATATGAAGACGTAGTTTATTTTTAGGCCCATCAGGGAGGCGTCAGGTGAGGAGTTGAGAAAGCTGGCCTGCTAGGGAAATACAGCCCCCATCATCATGTTGTCCTGTGGCCTAGAAAGACTCTCCTGCCCGCTCTAGCATGAAGGACCAGCCAGTTGCCTTTGAGGGTAGTGTGAAAGATCACGAGAAAGCTGGAGGTTCTCAAAGGAGGACACGCCTTCTTGCACAGAGCCTATTGTTGTAAGCCCAAGTGTAGCCCTTTGGCTGAGAAAGCTCCAGCTGAAACAACTCACTCCCCTGGGTACTAAGTGTTCATTAAAAATCCCAGTTTGTCAGGTGGCACCACCCTGGTTGTCCCCAATTTGAACAAAAGTCCCTTTGTGACTGCTAGCACTTGGGAATAGACCTTGGAGCCACATGGAGGCCAGAAGACAGCCAGGGGAGAATCACAGCATTTCTTAGTTGGTCACTGATAAAAGATCTCAGCACAACCCAAGCAGAACATCTGCTCTTCCCTCGTTTCTCAGTCGACTCAAGACTCGTGAGGCCTGCACATCGCTTTCAAGGGTCATGAATTTCTCCAGTGGTGAAACATCCCCAGCCAGGATGCTGAGCCATAGAATTTGTTGTGCTTGCAGAAATCTGTCATGGCAGGACCTGTGCTCACCCCAAACAGTGTAATGACAAGAGTTGCTAATGACTTAGGTGAGCAGAACTTAAAAGGAATGCTGGTTTTTCAAGGCCAGAGAGAAGGGACAAGGCCACTGCCTGGGCTGCCTCCTTGAACTAGTACTTCTGGTTCTTCTGATCTGTAGACAGATGAAATCAACAGATATATAGCAGGTGCTTTACCTATGAGGTCTCTCCATGGATGAAAAGATGGGCACTTGGGTGGAGTATAGGTGTAAAAGTTACTTATGTAAATGCTAGGTGAGCAAGAATCCTAGCATTCTGCCTTGAGGTTGTTGTGAGGTTGGCTGACACGTCATTTAGTTGCACTGGTTTCTTGATGACAACAAAATATGTGTCTGCAAGGATAAATACAATCCAGGCAGCTTGCAGGTATTTTCAACTAATGGCTCTTTGTTTGGGTGTCTCTCCCTCCTGGGATGCCTGATGATAAAGTATGTGTAAATCTGAAAAGGGCTATGTGCTGTTTTCTGGGGCAGGGGGATAAGGAGGGGCATAAAGTTTTTCCTCTCCTGGCAGGTGAGGAGAGGGAGGGCTGACTCTATCCTTGGAGGATGGAAAGATTATGAACGAGGGAGAATCTTCCTGGATCTGTTCTAGCTCAGTCAGTTTCTTTCCCCCTAAATGGTCTTCTTGTGCCCTTCTTTATTATTGCCCACCTGTTCCTCCACCCACACTTTCTTCAGAGAATCTCAAATCAATATTCAGTGCTTGGGCTTATTCAGGATAAAATGTCTTTCTTGGCTTCTTATGATTAAAGCCTGGTTTGAAAATGTAGTGGAACTAATTAAGCATTTATGAGAGGAGGAGAACAGTTCTGTCAGTCTTATGGAAAGATTCAGTCTGAGCTATACCCTGTGAGAATAAGGGAGGATGGAAATCGTGGGGGTGGGAATGTCGAAGGAAGAGCAGAAGCAGCTGCAGACCCTGGTTTCTGGTTTGGCTCTCTGGAAGTCATTTCAAATGTTGAGGTGTGTGGAGCCCTCACTTAAACCCAGATGGTGGTTGTGAGTTGGGATAGCCGGACACTGGACTAGCCATTTTAAATGGGTGCTAATTCCCACCCAATGCCTGGGGGCTTTTCAATAATGAGAAAAGATTATAATACTTCCTTGATCTGAGTTACAAAATAGAAATAGAGACATAGATGTAGAGGACTAAATGTCTGGATACCAGGGTTGGGGGAAAGGGAGAGGGGTGGGATGGATTGGGAGATTGGAATTGATGTATATACACTGCTATGTATAAAACAGATAACTAGTGAACCTACTGTAGATAGCTCAGGGAACTCTACTCAGCACTCTGTATTGACCTAAATGGGAAGGAAATCAAAAAATACGTGTATACATATAGCTGAGTCACTCTGCTGTACAGCAAAAACTAACACAACATTGTAAAACAGCTATCCTCCAATAAAAATCTGGGAAGATTGTAATCCTTCCTGACTGACTCAGAAGTGTTGGAGTTCTCTTACTTTCTGAAACCAAAGGAGAACATTGCTTCTCTTGAGAGCTGTAGTAATTTTGACACTTTGAAAATCTCATTTTAGAATCCATCCCATGACATCCATCACTCTGTAGGCCCAGGCAGAAGCATTTTGAGTAGAAAGCTATGTCCTCAAAAAACTTGTAAGACATGATACTGATCTGCAAAAGGGGAAGAAATTACACATGAAGATGATTGTCATGAATTAGGATTGGGTTCCAGCCCTTGGAGTCCCTTGAAGGTGATTCCACAAGAGTATAGTAAAGGAGGAGAATGAAAGAGCAGGCTTAAACGTAAATACTAAGAAAATTAAGATCATGGCATCCATCCCTATTACTTCATGGCAAATAGAGGGAGAAGAGGTGGAAGCAGTGGCAAATTTCCTCATCTTGCAGATGGTGACTGCAGCCACGAACTCAGAAGAAATTTGCTTCTTGACAGGAAAGCTATGACAAACCCAGACAGTGTGTTGAAAAGCAGAGGCATTACTCTGCCGATAAAGGTCCATATATTGTCAAAGCTATAGTCTTCGCAGAGGTCATGTACGATTGTGAGAGCTGGACCATAAAGAAAGATGGAGCATCAAAGAATTGATGCATTTGAACTGTGGTGCAGGAGAAGGCTCCTGAGAGTGCCTTGGACAGCAAGGAGATCAAACCAGTCAATCTTAAGGGAAATCAACCCTGAATACTCATTGGAAGGACTGATGCTGAAGCTGAAACTCCAATATTTTGGTCATCTGATGTGAACAGCTGACTCACTGGAAAAGTCTCTGATGCTTGGAAAGATTGAGGGCAGAAGGAAAAGAGGGTGTCAGAGGATGAGATGGCTGGATGGCATCCCCAATGCAATGGACGTGAACTTGGGCAAACCTCAGGAAGTGGTGAGGGACAGAAAGGCCTGGCAGGCTGTAGTCCATGAGGTCGCAAAGAGTCGGACACGACTGGGCAACTCAACAACAACAACATGGACATTATTTGGTGTCAGATCTGAGTTCAAACTTTGCTCTGCTATTTATCCTTTAAACAGTGTGACTTCAGACAGGTTATTTCTCCCCCATTGTTATTGTTTTAAATCTCTCTGAACCATAGCTATTTGTGTAAAATGTTCTCTATAAGGTAGGAGCAATAGGGAAGATATAAAACTGATAGAAAGTGTTAGAGAACCATGAACTTGGAGTAGCACAAAGACCAATGTCACCAAGCAAAGGCAACCTTAGAGGGGAGAGCTTGGAGCAACTGGCTTTTTCCTGTGTGGCCCCCACTGCCCAGCACACAGATGGAGTCTAATTTTTGGTGAGCGCCTAGTACCTCAGTTCTCAGGTCAGAAGAGAATTTCACTCTTCCTCTCGGGCCTGAGTGCAGTTTCTCATCGAAACTCATTTATCTGGGTCTCTTTGGTGGCTGCCGAGTTGGTGATTTGTCCAGTTTGTATGGGAGCACACGCTTTAAAAAGACCACTGGAAACTGTCACTTGAGAGGATAAAAAGTGTCATTTAATGTCTTTCTGTCACCTCAGCTAATAGGACCAGATTCAGGGCTGAATTCCTTCTCCTCTGAGATCTGAAGCGAGAGGCTAAGACCAGGTCCATGGGATTGCCTCTTGTCTAAAGGGGGACGTGAAGATGTGCATTGCAGAAATAATCACATGATCAAAGTGATGAAGGGCTGATGGGTGTTTTTCACATCTGTAACAATGAAATCCTGTCCAAGACAAATTCTATCATTCCATTCAAGATTTACCTACCAACTGGACCTCAGACAGAAACCAAAGGAGGGCCTGGCTGGATCCAGGAGTTGTGTTCTTAGAGGGTCTGAAAAGCATTGACTTAAAATGGATTTGGAACTCTCACTTACCATCCCACTCATCATGGGGGTGCTGAGGTGAGGGTACTGAAACCTCCCATGTTCATGGCAGCACTGTTCACAGTAGCCAAGATATGGAGACAACCTAAATATCCATCGACAGATGAGTGGGTAAAGAAGATGTGGTGTATGCATGAATGACAACGGAATATTACTCAGCTGCAAAAGAAAGAATGAAATAATGCCATTTGCAGCTACATGGATGGACCTAAGATTGTCATATGGAGTGAAGTAAGTCAGAAAGAGAAAGACAAATGCCATATGATATCACTGATATGTGGAATCTAAAATATGACACAAACAAACTTATCTATGAAACAGAAACAGACTCACAGATAGAGGATAGAGACTTGTGGTTGCCAAAGGGGGACAGAGAAAAGGGGAGGAAGGGATTGAGGGTTTGGGATTAGCAAATCGCAAACTATTGTATATAGGATGGATAAACAACAAGGTCCTGTATAGTTGAGGGAAATATATTCAATATCCTGTGATAAGTTCAGTTTAGTCGCTCAGTCGTGTCCGACTCTTTGTGACCCCATGAGCTGCAGGACACCAGGCCTCCCTGTCCAACACCAACTCTCAGAGCCCACCCAAACTCATGTCCATTGAGTCGGTGATGCCATCCAACCATCTCATCCTCTGTCGTCCCCTTCTCCTCCTTCCCTCAATCTTACTCAGCATCAGGGTCTTTTCAAATGAGTCAGCTCTTCGCATCAGGTGGCCAAAATATTGGAGTTTCAGCTTCAATATCAGACCTGCCAATGAACACCCAGGACTGATCTCCTTTAGGATGGACTGGTTGGATCTCCTTGCAGTCCAAGGGACTCTCAAGAGTCTTCTCCAACACCATAGTTCAAAAGCATCATTTCTTTGGTGCTCAGCTTTCTTTATAGTCCAACTCTCACATCCATACAGGACTACTGGAAAAACCATAGCCTTGACTAGACAGACCTTTGTTGTCAAGTAATATCTCTGCTTTTGAACATGCTGTCTAGGTTGATCATAACTTTCCTTCCAAGGTGTAAGTGTCTTTTAATTTCATGGCTGCAATCACCATCTGCAGTGATTTTGGAGACCAAAATCACAGGAGTTTATCCTGTGATAAACTATAAAGGAAAAGAATATGAAAAAGATGTATGAATAACTGAATCACTTTGCTGTATGGCAGAAATGAACATTGTAAATTAACTATACTTCAATAAAATTTTTTTAAAAAGCATCTAAGTTTTCCCCCAGGACAAGGTCTCCAGAAGAGACACAAGCTCTTGTTCTTGACAACTCAGGTACACAAACATTGGAAATAGTGGGAAGATTTTAACAAGGGAGAGGGAGAAGCTATCAATCATAAAAACTCAAGAAGTGCTCTGTGTGGCCCCTCTCTTGTCAGGCAGAGAAGACTTGTGAGAGGTGGGTCTTGACATGGATATTTCTGGACACCTTGCACTGTGGACTTGGTCTCTGTGTGTAGGACTTCCAAGCTGCCCACAGTCTAAGATGGAGCTCAAGGCAGGCAGCAGTGGGATGCTCCCCAGAGCTGCCCTGTGGATGGAGAAGGGTTTGGTTAGATCATCAGAGAGCTCTAGGCCAGGCAAGGTCAGGAATTGATTGTGCGGCTACACGGATCACCCCAAGAGCTTCTTTTCCAGTGAGGCATCTCTTATGGACTTGTACCTTGTGCTGGTTTTCTTCTGATCTCCCGGGAGATGACAGCCACTGCTATTCATAGCTGTGATCTCAGGTCTCCTCTTGGCTAGGACTTCTTAAACTTTTCCAATTTAAGCCTAACTTCAGCCAAGCAAGAGAGCTTGGAGGTCATGCTCCTTTTTGAGTGTTTTTTTGACTTGAATCTTTCATGGTCACTGGGAGGTTGTGGAAAATGCAGACTCACAGCTCCACCCCAGATAGTCTGATTACTGGGGTCTCATTGCTGTTCTGTTCAATCTATGCAACAAAAACTCCCAGGAGCTCCTACTTCAGGTGATTTAAGGACCACTGTCCTAGTGCAGTGGGATTCAAAGTCATCCTTACCAGCATCACTGGGGGTCTTATTAGAAATGAGGCTCTTGGGCCCTAACCCAGACCTAGTGAATGAGAAGTTGGGGTAGGGCCAATAATCTGGGTTTCAATAGTCATCCTGGAGATTCTGATGTAGGCTAAGGATTGAGAAAGAACCAAAACACCAGGGTTTGCAACAACCAAGGGTGTGCTGAATGAATTTCAAGCTTTGCTTGTTTGCCGCTTGTTCCTGGAAAGGGCACCAAATACCAGTGTGAGCAGGCAGGCATAATTTTAATTAGGTACTAATCTGGTGGTGGTAAAATTTTACAAGGAAGCTAAAAATAACAAGGGAATGATTCATGCTTACAAGTCTTACCACTGTCCTCCTTACATCATGGGTATGCCACTCTGCACGGTGAATACTGACTTTGTGAGCCTGGGTAAGCTACCTGGACCTCCTGAGTATCAGTTTCCTCAACTGTAACATGTGTAAAGCATAATATTATCATCTACTTAAACAGGGCTCAAACTTGTATGAATTCCATAGAGCAGAGCCTGGTACAGAGCAAGCTGATAGAGCTACTAATATTTGCTAGGAATCTGTGGTAGAATTCTGAGATGACTCCAAGATTCCTACCCTGCCAATGGGTAGTACTTAAGAGTATGATGTCATTCCTTTGATTATGTTCTATTACCTGGCAAGGGTGATGAACTGTCATTCCTGTGATCACATTGTGTTATGTGACACTGTCTTAATTCTCCCACCTGGGGAAAGCAAACAGCCATGTTATGGGGGGCCACCTGGCAAGGACCTCACCTCAAGGAGCTCACAGTGATCCCTGAATGGCAGGTAGCAAGGAAAGGGGCTCGTGATGTGTTTGAGGGACAGTAAGGGGCAGGGAAGTGGGAGATGAGGATGAAGAGAAGGGTTTATAGACCACTGTGAGGACTGTGACTTCTGAGCAGAGGAATGACATGTTCTTACTTCCAGTTTTTAAAGAGCCACTTGGGCTTCCCTGGTGACTCAGATGGTAAAGAATCTGCCTGCAATGTAGGAGACCCCGGTTTGATCCCTGGGTCAGGAAGATCCCCTGGAGAAGGGAATGGCTACCACTCCAGTATTCTTGCCTGGAGAATCCCATGGAGCCTGGCAGGGTACGGTCCATGGGATCGCAGAGTGAGACACGACAAACACTTTGGCTTCTGTAGTGGCGGCAGGACTAACAATCAGTTGTGAGCAATCCAGGTGAAGAATGATGATGTGTGTGTGCCTGAATGTGTATACACACATACACTTGCACACAAGTGTGTAACATACCATTAATGTATATTACAACTCTTCCCTTTAGCCAGATTGGTAGCAGTGGAAATGAGGAAGAATGGCTGGATTCTGTATATATTTGGAAGGTAGTTTCAACAGAATTTCCTAATAGATTAGATGTAGGTGATGAGTGGGAAGAGTCAAATGTCTCTCTAAGGCTTTTGGTGAACAGTCGAAGGTGGAGTTACCATCAATGGAGATGGTGAAGGCTGTGCATAGAGCAAATCTGGGGCAAAAGGTCAGGGGTAGGTTTTGAATGTGTTGGGGCTACAGTATCTGTTAGACATTCAAGTGGAGGTCGTGGGAGTGTAGGTGGAACACAAGCCAAGGCTGGGAGTCAGGAGTGGGCTGGACATGCAAATTGGGATGGGTTTTGGAGCCTCATGGCTCAGATGGTCAAGAATCTGGCTGCAATGCAGGAGACCCAGGTTTGATCCTTGGGTCAGGAAGATTCCCTGGAGAAGGGAATGGTTACCCACTCTAGTATTCTTGCCTGGATAATTCCATGGACAGAGGAGCCTGGTGGACCACAGTCCATGGGGTTGCAGAGTCAGACATGACTCTGACTGAGCAACTAACACTTTAATAAAAACTTTCATAAAGATAGATTTACTCAACTTAATGGACTCTTCTATCCTGATATTTTTCTTTGTGAGCTTTTCAATATTCAAATGTCCCTTCCTTTTTTGGGATAAAATCGAGATTAGATGGTGGACTTTTCTAATGTACTTACTTAGCAAAGTAAATAGCAAACCTTTGTTTACACAGGGGACAGTGGAAATTTAAAACTGGAAGTAGAACTTACACAGAAATGTGCATGACAGTCAAGTTTGGTGCAGCCCAGTGAATCAACACAGACAGAGCACAGCTGCGTAACCACTGCTCGACTCAGGGAGGGTGACATTACGTATACCCGAGACTCTTCATGTCTTTAAGTCACCTCCCCACTCAGTATGTTGTAGTGACCTCTCTCCATTGTACTGTAGTTTTGCCTGTTTTTGAAATTTCCATGAATGGAATCACTGAATATGTTTCCCTTCTGTCTGGTTTCTTTTTCTGAACCCACCATGGGATTCATCCATATGTTTCTGTGTAGCAATAACTGGTTCTTTTTCATTGCCATGTAATATTCTGCTGTGTGAATATGTCACACACATGTAATGTGTCCCTTATTCTTTTGATAGTCCCTTGGGTTACATCCGGTTGTTGACTATTTTGAACGGTGCCTCCATGCTTTCTCATAAAAGTCTTTGATGTATAGAGCACACAAATCTTCAGGAGTAGAACTGGATGTGCCTGTGCTCACCTTTAGATGCTGAGGATCTTACAGGGTGATTGTCCTGGTTTGTTCTCTCACCAAAAGAATATGAGAGTTCCGGTTGCTCTGTATCATTTTGTCAACATTTGATACTGTCGTTTTCATTTTTGTCATGCTGGTGGTTTGCAGTAGATCACTGCTGCTTTCATTTGCACTTCCCTAATGACTAATGGTGGTGAACACTTTTTTAATCAGCCATTTGGATATCTTCTTTTATTGTGTCTGCTTGAGGCTTTTGTCCTTTTCTTTATTGGGGTATCTGTCTTTTTCTTATTGAATTGTAGGAGTTTATAAATAATCTGGATACCAGTCTTTGGGTCAAATGTATGTTTTCCTAATCAATGGCTTGCCCTTTCACCCTCTTATTAGTGTCTTTTGATGAGCAGAAATTTCTAATTTGAAAGTAATGTATAATATTAATCTTTTCCTTAGTGGATAGTGCTTTTTGTGCCCTGTTTAAGAAATCTTTGCCTACTATGAGGCCTTACCTTTTCCATTTGGATCTAAAACCTACCTGAAATTGATTTTTATATATAGTATGAATTAGAAGTCAAGATTCTTCTTTTCCTTTATGAATATCCTATTGATCCAGCACAACTTATTGAAAAGATCATCCTTTCCCCCATACTCTGCAGTGCTCTCTTTGCCATGAATCAAATAGCCATACATGTGTTATCTACTTTGGACTTTCTATTCTGTTCTGTTAATCCATTTGCTTATTCTTTTTATTTTTTTTTTGAATTTTTTTTAAATTTTATTTTATTTTTAAACTTTACATAACTGTATTAGTTTTGCCAAATATCAAAATGAATCCGCCACAGGTATACATGTGTTCCCCATCCTGAACCCTCCTCCCTCCTCCCTCGCTTATTCTTTTTAAAAATTCATTTATTTATTTTTTAGTATTTGTTAGTATGCATTGGGTCCTAATTGCAGCATGCAGGCTCTCTAGTTGCTTGCAGGTATGTAGAATCTTAGTTCTCTGACCAGGGATCGAACCTGAGTCCCCTGCATTGCAAGGCAGATTCTTAACCATTGGACCACCAGGCAAGTCCCTGTTTGTCTATTCTTGTCACACCATACTTAGTTACTGTGACATATGTCTTACTATCTAAGAGTGAGTCCTTTAATTTTGGTTGGAACCTGACTAGTGAACTTGATGAGCTAGCCAGGTAGACAGGTTAAGAAGTACAGCTCAGAGGAATGTGAATAGCACATCTGGAAGGGAGAAAGCTAACACTCCTGCATGCTCAGTGCATTCAGACCCAATGCCAAGCCCTCTACAAGCACCATCTCTGTTATTCTTTGAGGTCTTTGTCTTTCAAGGAATGGCTGCAGTTGCTCAGTCACTAAGTTGTGTTTGACTTTTTGTGACCCAGTGGGTTGCAACACACCAGGCCTCTCTGACCCTCACTATCTCCTGGAGTTTGCTCAAACTCATCTCCATTGAGTCAGTGATACCATCCAACCATCTCATTCTCTGTTGCCCCATTCTCCTCCTGCCCTCAATCTTTCCCAGCATCAGGGTCTTTTTCAATGAGTCAGCTCTTCACATCAGGTGGTCAAAGTATTGGAGCTTCCACTTCAGTATTAGTCCTTCCAATAAATATTCAGGGTTGATTTCCTTTAGGATTAACAGGTTTGATCTCCTTGCAGTCCAAGACTCTCAACAGTCTTCTCCATCACCACAATTCGAAAGCATCAGTTCTCCGGCACTTAGGCTTCTTTATGGTCCAACTCTCATGTCCATACATGACTGCTGGAAAAACTATAGCTTTGACTGTACAGACCTTTGGTTGGCAAAGTGATGTCTCTGCTTTTTAATATGCTGTCTAGGTTTGTCATAGCTTTTCTTCCAAGGAGCAAGCGTCTTTTAATATCATGGCTGCAGTCATCGTCTGCAATGATTTTGGAGCCGAAGAAAATAAAATCTGTCACTGTTTCTATTTTCCCCCATCTATTTGTTGTGAAGTGATGGGACCAGATGCCATGATTTTAGTTTTTTGAATGTTGAGTTTTAAGCCAGCTTTTTCACGTTTTTCATTCACCCTCATCAAGAGATTCTTTAGTTCCTCTTTACTTTCTGCCATTAGAGTGGTACCATCTGCATATCTGAGGTTGTTGATATTTCTCCCTGCAGTCTTTATTCCATCTTGTGATTCATCCAGCCTGGCATTTCACATGATGTATTCTGCATAGAAGTTAAATAAGCTGAATGAAAGTATACAGCCTTGACTTCTTTCTTAATTTGGAACTGGTCTGTTGTTCCATGTCTGGTTCTAACTGTTGCTTCTTGGCCTGCATACAGGTTTCTCAGGAGACAGATAAGGTGGTCTGGTATTCCCATCTCTTTAATAAGGTTCCACAATTTGTTGTGATCCACACAGTCAAAGGCTTTAGCATAGTCAATGAAGCAGATGTTTTTCTGGAATTCCTTTGCTTTCTCTATGATCAAACAGATGTTGGCAATTGATCTCTGGTTCCTCTGCTTTTTCTAATACCAGCTTGTATATCTAGAAGTTCTTGGTTCACATATTGTTGAAGCCTAGTTTGAAGGATTTTGAACATTACCTTGCTAGCATGTGAAATGAGCATAATTGTCCAGTAGTTTGAACATTCTTTGAGATTGCCCTTCTTTGGGATTGAAATGAAAACTGACATCTTCCAGTCCTATGGCCACTACTGAGTTTTCCAAATTTGCTGACATATTGAGTGTAGCACTTTAGTAGCTTCATCTTTTAGGATTTGAAATAGCTGAAATTCCATTACCTCCATTAACTTTGCTTGTAGTAATGCTTCCTCAGGTCCACTTGACTTAACTCTCCAGGATGTCTGGTTCTAAGGGAGTGACCACATCTTTGTGGTTATCCAGGTCATTAAGACCTTTTTCATTTAGTTTTCCTGCGTATTCTTGTCACATCTTCATAATCTCTTCTGCTTCTGTTAGGTCCTTGCCATTTCTGTCTTTTATTGTGCCCATCCTTACATGAAATGTTCCCTTGGCATTTCCAATTTTTGTGAAGAGATCTCTAGTCTTTTCCTTTCTATTGTTTTCCTCTATGGATAATGTTGGAAAATATCCCTTGAAGTTTGGTTGCCTCAGTTGTTCTTGGCCCTTTACATTCCATAATACATTTTATAACCATTTTGTCAGTGTTCACAATGAAATCCTATTGTTTGATTGGAATTTTATTGATTTATGATCAATTTGAGAAGACTAGATAAGCTTTCAGTATTGAATCTTCTAATACATGTGTTTGCGAACTTTTTCTGTAAAGATTCTGATAGTATTTACTAAATACTTTAGGCTTTGTGGGACAGTGTCTGTTACAATTACTCAATTCTGCTGTTGTAGAATGAAAGCAATTATATAATTTATATATAACATCTCTACAATATACAGATATATAATGTCAGTATCTACATTTTCTAAAGATATCATATACAAATGAATGAGTATAGCTGTATAGCCATAAAGCTTTATCTATAAAAAGAGGCAGTGGGCCAGATTTAGCCATAGGCTGCAGCTGGCTGACTCCTGGTCTAATCTATGAACATGTGCTCCAAGTTCTTTCCTATTCTCTTGCTCTGTGAAATCCGGAAGTCTGGGAACCATACTCTGTTATCTTCTACCATGTATTATAAGCCCCTCCTCATATTTCGGTTCTGCCTTGCACAATAATTGTTTGTATTTTTGTTGGAGTCTCTGATTAGGTCAAGCTATTTGAGACCAGGGACTAGGTTTTCTCCATTTCTTGTATCTCTGGTACACTGTGAAAGGTCTGGCACACATAATGGCATAATAAGTAGCTTGGATCCAAGTCTGAATTTGAAGAGGACATAGGAGAGGAGGGGTTTAGATGCTCACCCTTGAGGCCCTGGGCCCTAACTTTCTCTGTCTTTTCTACAGTTTTGGGGAGAAATCCACAACCTCCAAACCTGGCTCTTCCTTCATTTTATATTCTTCCAGGAAAGTTCTGTTCCTTTGGGCATATATAAGGAACATGCATATGTTAGATTTTGGGCCACCAGACAGTGAGCCTGCATTTACTGATCTCCTGAGTCCTAACATGGCACTTTATAAGCTTTTGAATAAGTGACTGGGCTAACCAAGGGAGAAGGAGCTGCTATTTCTATTTCTCATTGGAAATGCCCTGTTAATACCTCTTTTGATCACATTTCTCTTAGAACGGCAGTGTTCTGCATCTGGCTTCCAAGGGGAGGTTTACTGGGGGCTACTCTTTCAGTACCACCAGACGACAGAGCTGCTCCGGCCCGCTGTGATTTGAGGCATGCTGTGGTCTGGCTCTGAGTGGGGAGGAAGAGAAGGCTGAGCGCAGCCTGCAGTGACCTTGTCTTTGTGATTTGCAGCCTTGTGCACACAGTTGCTGGTCACCCTGGGAAGACGTGACTCAGCAGATCACAGTCCCAGAGGCTGGTGGAGGCCGTTCTGGGCCTCTTGGCACAAGGACACCTGGCAGCCTGGGCTGGCTCTCCGTCTTGAGTCAGCAACAGCCCCACGTTCCAGGACTTGCCAGCTCAGGTTAGAAACTGGGCTTCCTTAGAATGTTTTTTCCCCCCTCACTTTTGGTTGTGTTCTTGAAGCTGTACCATTTTATTTCTCTCTAGTTTCGTGCTTTGAACACTGGTTAGCATGTTGAAAGTGAAAGTAGCTCAGTGTTGTCTGACTCTTTGACCCTGTGGACTGTTGCCTGCCAGGCTCCTCTGTCCGTGGTTAGAGCATTGTACTTTCTCAGAGACTTTATACCTAACTAGTGTGGTTGGCGGGCAAGCCAGGTGGACAGCCTGGAGGAATGAGAAGAGAGCCTCTAGAATGGCAGTAGCTTAACGCCCTTGCTTTCACTGCCTGCCAGACTCCCCAGTGTGGTCTGCACGCACAGTCTCAGTTACTCTGTGCCCAGAGCCGGCTGAAACTGGGAAAGGCCCCTCAAAGTAAGTCCACGGAAATGGGGACTAAAATTTCAAAGTGAACAGTGGTGGTGGGATTGAGAAGGTTTTGGACTTTTGTATTAAAACTGCAATTAAAAACTTTAAAAATTAGTTTCTTTAAAGTAACAAAATTTAAGTTGGGGAGAGGGTATGAATTCAGGAGACTTCAACTTCAGTAATACGTTCTCTCTCTCTCTCTCTCTCTTTTTTTTTTTTAATAGTAACTGTATAGCAAATATAGCAAAGTGATTTTTTAGTCATCTGGCTGACATTATATTTTTATTTAAGATTTTTTTAAAATTTTATTTTATTTTTAAACTTTACATAATTGTATTAGTTTTGCCAAATATCAAAATGAATCCACCACAGGTATACATGTGTTCCCCATCCTGAACCCTCCTCCCTCCCCATACCAGCCCTCTGGGTCGTCCCAGTGCACCAGCCCCAAGCATCCAGTATCGTGCATCGAACCTGGACTGGCAACTCGTTTCATACATGATATTTTACATGTTTCAATGCCATTCTCCCAAATCTTCCCACCCTCTCCCTCTCCCACAGAGTCCATAAGACTGTTCTATACATCAGTGTCTCTTTTGCTGTCTCATACACAGCGTTATTGTTGCCATCTTTCTAAATTCCATATATATGCATTAGTATACTGTATCGGTGTTTTTCTTTCTGGCTTACTTCACTCTGTATAATAGGCTCCAGTTTCATCCACCTCATTAGAACTGATTCAAATGTATTCTTTTTAATGGCTGAGTAATACTCCATTGTGTATATGTACCACTGCTTTCTTATCCATTCATCTGCTGATGGACATCTAGATTGCTTCCATGTCCTGGCTATTATAAACAGTGCTGTGATGAACATTGGGGTACACGTGTCTCTTTCCCTTCTGGTTTCCTCAGTGTGTATGCCCAGCAGTGGGATTGCTGGATCATAAGGCAGTTCTATTTCCAGTTTTTTAAGGAATCTCCACACTGTTCTCCAGAGTGGCTGTAGTAGTTTGCATTCCCACCAACAGTGTAAGAGGGTTCCCTTTTCTCCACACCCTCTCCAGCATTTATTACTTGTAGACTTTTGGATCGCAGCCATTCTGACTGATGTGAAATGGTACCTCATAGTGGTTTTGATTTGCATTTCTCTGATAATGAGTGATGTTGAGCATCTTTTCATGTGTTTGTTAGCCATCTGTATGTCTTCTTTGGAGAAATGTCTGTTTAGTTCTTTGGCCCATTTTTTGATTGGGTCATTTATTTTTCTGGAGTTGAGCTGTAGGAGTTGCTTGTATATTCTCGAGATTAGTTGTTTGTCAGTTGCTTCATTTGCTATTATCTTCTCCCATTCTGAAGGCTGTCTTTTCACCTTGCTAATAGTTTCCTTTGATGTGCAGAAGCTTTTAAGGTTAATTAGGTCCCATTTGTTTATTTTTGCTTTTATTTCCAATATTCTGGGAGGTGGGCCATAGAGGATCCTGCTGTGATGTATGTCAGAGAGTGTTTTGCCTATGTTCTCCTCTAGGAGTTTTATAGTTTCTGGTCTTATGTTTAGATCTTTAATCCATTTTGAGTTTATTTTTGTGTATGGTTTTTTTTTTTTTTGATGTGGACCCTTTTTAAAGTCTTTATTGAATTTGTGGCAATATTGTTTCTGCTTTATGTTTTGGGTTTTTGGCCAGGAGGTATGTGAGATCTTAACTCCCTGACCAGGAATTGAACCCACACTCCCTGCATTGGAAGGTGAAATCTTGACCACTGGACTGCCAGGGAAGTCCCTGTTCTTTTTTTTTTTTTTAATAACAAGTTTATGGAGATTTAATTCTGTACAATTTACTCATTTAAAGTGTACAATTCAGTGGTTTATAGTATAGCCACCGGTTTGTGTGGCCATCACCAAAGTCAGTTTGGGAGCATTTTCATCACCCCACAAAACCCCATACACCGTTGACATCACTCCCCTCTTCCCTCCTTCCTTCCCTTACCACACCCCTTCTCTCCTGCCAGTCCAAAGTCAATTGCTAATCCACTTTCTGTCTCCATATATTTATATATTCTGGATGTTTCATATGAATGGAATCCTGTAATGTATGGTCCTTTGCATTTGGCTTCTTTTCACCTAGCATCACATTTTCAGGGTTCATACATGTTGTTCCGTATGTTAGTGTCTGATGTCTTTTTATGACTGTTATAGTTCTCTATATTTTTCTGTAGTTAAATTTTCTGGCAAGATAATCTGCAATTGTGTTGAAAGAATTTTCTTACCTGCAGGAGCTAAATAAAGCAGGGAGAGGCATGAGGGGTGCAAGGGGTCAGGATCCTCAGGGGCTGATCCAGACAGAGTAAAGACAATTATCTGGATAGTTCAAGGAATGTCAAGGTGGCGGTGAACAGGGAAGAAGCAGTG